>NC_142408.1:5347857-5687142 GCF_059441095.1 Idiotropiscis lumnitzeri
GAATCACGTACTTGGATTCTTTGTCGACCGCAAGTGTCAGAACTTTATCAGTTTTATCATTTTCTTACATTTGCCATGAAATAAATACACTTTGTTCCAGGTCGGCAAATTGTTTGCCAATTAATTATTCAGTTAATTTTCTTCTTCCTAATCGCGGCGAGCACACAACATGCAGATTTAGCTTGGCCCACTGTAATTTATTTTTAAACTGGAAAACTGTGAAGTGAACTCAGAAGAATTTGCTTTGAATTTTATTTTTGGTTTTATTTAAAAAAAGAATTTTTGCAAAAATGTCTGTGCTAAGACATAACACAGAAAACGGGATACAATATATGACATTCACAAGTGAGGTACATTTGCTGAGAGAAAAAAAAATTTAAACTATTTGCAGAAATCAGCTATTTTTTTTCTTGACAGAAAAAAAAATTATAATAAATATGATGACATTAAAACATCCCCACCCCCAAAATATTTATTACGTTTTTTTAAAGTTTTTCTAAAAACACACATCACATGTCAAGACTTAAAAAAAACTTTTTCTATAAAAATGTAGAATTTTTAGTAAAAAAAAAAACTTTTTCTATAAAAATTTAAAAATGTAGATTTTTTTTGTAAAAAAAAAAAGATTACTGTTGTTACCAACTTAGTCAAAACCAAGAATAAGCTAACAACTGTGAAATGCGCCGAGACGTGCATTTAATGCAAGTCAAGTTGTTTTTCAGTTTGCACAGACGCAGCCTGACCTGATTAAATGAGTCGAGACACGTAAGGGATGACATTCAGAAAAGATGCTGATGAGTCATGTGTGAACTTCACAGTCAGCAGATCTCGACCCCATTTTAATGCGTTAGACGTTGTTCTCATGTTGCTGGCATGAATCGGCGCTCCCTTCCTCTGTCCATCTATACGCCTCTTAGACAGTTTTTTCAGTTTCTTGTCTATCTACACTTTCATCATCTCATTTCGACAGAGGTGCGATGCGGGATGAGGTAGATCAATTTTAAAGAGATGAGACGAGCCTTTTCGATCTCCTCATTTTTAATTATGACGTCACGTCATTGTCGTGCGCAATGAATGAGCCGTCCGCGCAGCTGAATTATTACGATTTGATATTTATTATTTATTTATTCAATATGATAGTATACACTGTTTGAATCTTTGCTTTAATATCAATTGTTCTGCCTTCGGTGAAATATTTTGCATATAATGCAACTAGATGTATTATTATTATTATTATTATTATTATTAAATACAGCTGCCCATGAGAGACAACGAGAATATTGATGTTATTTATTTATTTTTTTTTATTTAATTTTTTTTTTATAGACACAGTGTTTTGGTTTGGCATAAATTCCTAAAAGAATACGTACGTCATATAACGATCGTATTTTCCAGACTATAAACCGCTACATTTTTTCCTATATTATATATATATAACCATGCGGCTAATACAACGGTGCGGCTTGTCTGTGTATTTTTCTTTCACCGGTAGGGGGCGCTCTATAGTTCAGAATTGTAATTCGTCATTTTAGGTTGTTTTTTATCATGCTTGCAGGAAATTAACTTTCAACCCGCGCAATTAGGAAATACGCCCCACAAAATCTGGATCATTCTCCGCAGAATCGACGCTTTTTCTCTGCAGATTGCTGGGGGGCGTTGTGGGGGGATTATCTAAATGTGTTCGTCTCTCCTTATGGCTTCACTAGTGTACTTGTGTCCACCCGTACCCAAATCCCTGCAGCCATCCAACCCTTTTCCATCCGCATGATAAACCATCTCTCTTCGATACTTGTTAGCAGCAGCACTGGAAAAACAAATATTCCTCAGACGTGACACGATGTGTCATAAGGGCATCAGTGACAAGTAAGTGATCCGACCTAAGCAGAAACCCAAACGCACCCGGATAAGTTGCTTCAATGGCCAAAGTAACTCCGGCGCTCACCTTTCGGAAGCAACGCCCACCACCGATTGCAGCGCCGCCGTGTCAGCGGTGCATTGTGTGGAATGAGGAGGAGTGGGTGGGTGGGCGCGCGACCTCTTGACCTCTCAGCCAAATTGGCCCAGGGCACCGTCTATATCTCCCGATGCCGATCGATCGCCCTCCACCTCCAAACTTTTTTTTTTTTTTAAAGGGCCCCACAGCGTACACTCCTCCTGGGCTTCTTGTCGTACTTTTACACAGCGGGCCTCCAGCTCATTAAATTTCATGTGCAGTCGTACAAAATCAACCTGAGTATTTTTAATGAGGAAGAGCAAAACACTCGATAACTGTATATCTTGCCCTCACACGATATCAATTAACTGTAAATATGGACATTTGTAGTATTATATTATATCGTGTTGAAGTTTAATGATTAGCAAATAATTATCGAGTTATGAGCTGCATTTTTTATTATTTTTTTTCCTGCTTTATTTCAGCCAGTGAGTTTTGTGACTTAGAATCTTGATTATTTTGGGCTTTAGTTCATTAATTACTTTTTTTGCCAGTGCCATGTCTGCCTTTTTTTTTTTTTTTTTTTTATTTATTTATTTATTTATTTTTTTATTATTTTAATTTTTTTTTATGGGATTGATCCTGGTCCCCTGTGCTTTGGTCCTCTCCCCACTCTGCCATGCAAACCGTGTATAAAAATATTGTTCAGTCAGAACCCCCCAAAATGACTTAATTGTCACCAGTTATGACTTAAAAAAAAAAGCTGAGTATTATAACGAGTGACTGAGTATTATATCAACCCCCCCCCTCCCCCTCCTCCTTTTCCATGTCCTCATCTGTCTGCCCGCATCTGATGCCATTCCTGGCCGCCTGAGACGCAGAGGCGCGGCTCCAGGCGCTGACCTCGCCCCCGAGACCCCCGGGGGGGGACGTTGACCATTACTTGTCTTCGGGGTGTCTCGCTCTTCTCCCACCTCAGACGGAAATAGCATCGAGCCGGTCGACCTCGCTGCCTATTAGTGTCGTCTCTGACAGCGGACATGGCGGGCGCTTTAACATACACTAAGTAATGATCTGTACATGTCCGCTACGGTGACATCATTGCAACTTCTGCTGCGTGAGGAGAACCGGGAGGAGGTTCAGGAGGTGCAACAGGCGATGATAAAGACGTCCGAAAAGCCGGCTATTATTAGCGGAAAGTGAGTGTCGGGTTCATGTCAGCGGCTACAAGAAAACGCTGGAAGTTTTGCTTCTGCTTGGGTTCATTGAGAACATGCAGTAATTACACGTGTTCCTCACGGCTACCCGCAGCACGCCACGTTCAAGAGCCTTTTTGCAGGAATTCCGTTGGATTTTGTACAAAAATGCGTCGACAACCTACATTTTTGGGGGTGATGCTGTTTTCATTTTTGTAAATTAGGAAAATGACGATCCTCGCTTAACTGTTTGAAATGTTTTTTTAGGATTCATTTTACTGAAAGAAAACTTGAAGGTCATAAGTTTAACATTAACATTAAGTTAAACCGAGACCCTCGAGACGATCGACGGCTCCGGTTGCGGATGGATGAATGGAAAACATTAAGTTACAAAAACGACAAAACCTAGACAACTTTATTCTCATAAATGACCTTTTTTTCCTTCAAGTTTAACTTTATTCTGGCATGTTCTGACTTTTCTGTGTAGAGCAACGACATTCAACTTATTTTAAGTTATGAAAATATGACTACCTTTTTGCTATGAATAAACTCATTACAATAAGTTTGGAAGTGTACGACCTTCAAATCCCGCATCTTCCATCCCAACAAGTGAAGCCAATCAAAAGTCCCATCCACTCCACATTATGCATTGCAAATGTTGGCTGTACGTGAGGGTGGGGGGGTGTTTAGGGGCGTTTGAGGGGGGGGGGTTGCAAGTTATGAAGCTCACGCAGCGTGAGAAGGCCAATTAAAGCTTGTGTGTGGTGGCCGCCAGTGCACTGTGCTCAGGCTCCCTCCAGGCTAAAAGACACAAGCTAGTAAACACCTTCTCACGCACGCACGCACGCACGCACATTCACAGTCGCATCCACGCACACCCAGGAGATCCAAAGATTTTGATTGACACTTTGGCTTTTCTACCTCATTTTGAAACACGGGGGCTGCAGAATATTCTCTCAATATATTGCAATGCAGTTCAGCTGCAATTTCATTGTCGATGTTAAAATCTACTGAAAACTTTTCAACGCAAATCATCTTAAGTCAGCCAAATAAAAGCCTCCCATGAATAAATGCGCCTTTTTCTCCCAAAAGGAAAAAATATATATAAATGTTGTTGTTTATTCCCTGACGTTGGCATTAACAACTGAGCCCTTTTGAATGCAGCTGTTGTTGCTAAACAAAACAGCAGCACCTAAACATTTTCTCAGATGGAAGCTTTTGGTACTCACGTTTATTACAAATGATCGAATGTTATGTGGGGTAGCATTAGCATCCCAGACTATTCTTATAAGTCGTATTAAAAATAAAAAATGTAAAAAAAAAAAATTAAGTCTTTTGATTTTTGAACGATCTTAGAAATTCCCCCCAAATTTTTTCAAGAAATAAATTTGGCTTTTAACATTTTTTTTTTAATTTATTTCAGTTTCACAAAATAGTATACTTTCTTGTTTTTATTTTTTTGAAGGATTTGTTGTGCTTATTTCTATTTCATAATCCAGCGGAATGCTGTCAATCACAGCCGAGCATTATTATTATCGTCGAAATGGTCGGAATATGTTGTGGAGGAAGGACAATGTGAAGGATGAGGAGGTGTCGCAAGGGTCCACCTGTGTCAGCCGTTGCACGGGGTCATCACGGGGGAGGTGAAAATTAAAGCACACGGGCGGTGTCTTGCACCTCCAGCCCTGCTACCTTGCCCTCAGTGGGATCAGTGGCCGGGGTGTGTGTGCGTGTGTGTGTGTGTGCTGCATATTTAAGGCCAATCATCACTTGGGTTGCGGGGCCGTAGAAGCATACAAAAACAATTACGATTGTGTGTGTGTGTGTGTGTGTGTGTGTGTGTGTTGCGCAAATTAAAGGGCCAGTGGCACTTTTTGGGGTTAAAGACGTCATTTTATCGATGGCTATCATCAGACTTTTTCCTCTTTGTCATCACTGGTATCCTCCTGTGGTCACATGACATACACACAAAAAACGAAGAAAAAGTCCAAACTGTTATTCTTTTTTTGGGTTCCTGTTAAAATGAACTCATGCCAATTAAAATGCATGCAACAGATAAAAAATATCCTCAACGTTTTTTTTTTTCGTCGTACCAATCGTATGCGTGCGTGTTCGTCGCCTGCACGCGCATGCTATCTGGAGCCATGTGACTCAGCGTGGCTTTCGCCAGCCACATCATCGGGATGTCCTGGCGCGTAGACCATAATCATCTCCCGACATTAAAGGCCACTGTTTTTTGTTTTTTTTTCTCTAGTGTGTAATAAAAGGGGACTTCCACCAAAAACAGCTTATAACTTTCTACAAATCACATCCCATCAAAAAGGGCTTCCGTGTTGGTGTTTATTCCCACTTTGTCGCATGAAGGAGACTCAGACACACTTTCTGTTCATTTTGGGGTTTGTCAAGTCACTCAGTCTCGAGCCACTTTAAAGGTTACTGTGATTTGAAAGTTATTCTCTCACACTATTTTTCAACAATACCTTAACCTAAGAGAGAATAAATACACTTTAACTCAAATAAAGTGAAAAGTGCTGGAGCACCTGACAGTTTGGTAAGAGAAATTAAACCAGACTTTAGACCAGGTGAAACCAGGTCTAAGTTGTGGTGCCGGAGATGTAAAATTGATTTAGATGAATTTGGATAAGGAGAATCTTGCGAGCCTCTGCGGCGCTAAATTTAAAGGAAATGAGAAGAGCCAGTTCCATGAAGCGTCGTGCCGTGTTCACTCCCACAACGGCACAAACGTCCCTTTTTACCTGCTCCCATCTACGAAAATCCCAAAAGTAAGAAGACACCACCCATGCGCACAGTTCGACTGCACTTTGCGCTAGATTAGCGTTGGGCACAAAAACAGCAAAAAAAAATACTGATAAATACATCAATATACATTTTCCACACCAAAAAAATGGGGGTGCGTTTGGGAGTCCAAAAATAGCTCAAAAAGCTTAAAAACGTTCAAAAATATGTGAATTTGCCGGTGGCGACTTCATCACAAGCCAACCTTTGTTCCGGTGCAATAAACGACATTTAGACCGCCCAGCAACTTCATGAACAACATCTAAAAGCCCGCCATTGACAAAAAAGCACCAAGTAATAAACGACTGCGATGGCATTTCTGCCAACATCGCTCATTGGCAACCCTCCAAGCCAGTGGGATGAGGATGAAGAAAAGGCCGAGCGAGCCTGATAAAAAAAAGGGGAAAAAAGAGAGCGAGCGAGCCAGTGAAGGTCAGCGTGAGAGACGGGAGGCGAAACTCTGAGAAAATCTCCAAATAAAGCAGCCAGAGGGGGGAGGAAAGAAACGGAGGGTGTAATCTCTGCCTTCACCAGAGAGGAGACGAGGGTGGGGAGGGTTTTGGACCTCGCTTCACACACACACACAAACAAGTCGGCCATGCCAGGCGGTTAGGTGGGAGGATGTAAGGGAGAGGGCTACACCCTTGAGCTGCAGCTTTGTTGTGTGACGCATCCACAGCCCACCCTTGCATTCCCACCCCTAAATTTGGCCTTGAATACAATTGCAGGTTTGAGGGCGACAAATCGGACCCGGCCACGCAGGCGGTACCGGCTCGGCCCAGGACTGGCCTAAAAAGAAATGACTCCAGAGAGGAGGAGGAGGAGGAGGTACGCTGATTTTTTTTTTTTTTTAAACTCCACTTCAGCCCCACAATTCAAAAGACATGTTTCAGTGTCATATTTAACAAGAAATTCAAACTACACAAGCACTGCACGGTCCCCACTCGGCTCCACTTGATATAATTGAATCCATGCTGATTCCCATCTCGACTCAAAGTTTGCCTGAAATGAATCACAAATGAACGTTTCGTGTTCAGTATTGATCTTTTCTAATAAGAAATAACGTAACAGCATAATATTTTGGAATAAATGTTTTATCCTAAAAATAGCTCACGACTGCACTTCCACAAGGCAGGGCCGCCTCGTAAAAATGTGCAAACTTTTTTTTTTTTTCGATGGCAAGATGCGTCTTTCATTGTGGCTTTTGCGGAGAGTTTTTTTTTTTTTTTTAATAGCAGAAAAGTGTGCGGCTGCAGCTACCAGAGCAGACATTTTTTTTTTTTTGCATGACCTCTATGGCTGCACACGTTTCTCTCTCCACCACTTCATACTGGCTATAAACGAGCGTACAGAACACACATGCACACACACACACACACGCAGACATAGTGTTTATTCCGAGTGTGCATCCCACCCCGATGACCGCTTTGAGCTCTAAGTCATTCTCCACTTGATTTACGTCCTCCACCACTGGTCCACTGCTGTGTAATTATCATTCGTAACGCATACAGGCGCACGCGCACACACTCACCCACACACACACCCCGACACACACACACACACATGTATATGTACAGTACATAGACAGGTGCATGGTAACACAATTACTCACTTCTAATTTTTCCCATTGCACGCTCACATGCACACACACACACACAGAAAAAAGATAATCTCAATAAAGATGAATTGGTACGACAACATGACGACTGGTGCCGTTTGATATCTTTTCTTTACATGTGGTCAATGCAACTGTAGGTGCTTTCATTGGTGAAAAAAAATGTTTCGGTCAGGGTAATTTATAAAAAAAAAAAAAAAGAAGAAGAAGAAGAAAGACTCTTCCTTCAAATCCTTTAACAAGCCTATTTAACAAGGAGTATAATTTCTAAATGTGTACTATGGCCTGCGATTGGCTGGCGATCAGAAATTGGCAAGGAGAGCGCCACTGACACCTACTGGAGTGGGTGTGCAATTACACTTCATTGTAGTATGGCGGGTGGGGGGGAAAGCATGTTCCCCAGGGTCACACGTGCCCCCCTCGGTGTCACCCCACTATTTGAGAAGCACTGGTTTTTAGTCTCAGGTGTGTTAAGAGTGTCTGTAACGAGGCGACAGCGTGAAAGCACTTTGAGTCACTCAAATTTGTGTGGAAGTGAAAGCTACTCATTAATCCCATTGTGCAAAAGTTCCGACACATCCACACTTCTACAGAAAATAGCAAATAGGTGAGTTTTTTTTTGTAAATGGAGGATAGGTTAAAAAAAAAAATCTGCTAATAGATGAAGGAGACCACTGTTTAACATTTCCTTTGTCACACATTGAAGGTCATGAGTATACTTCTCCCACCCTGTATCCTTCCTCCCATGCTCCCTTCCTGGAGTCCTCCCTGCACCTGATATCATTTTCACCCCCACCCCAAGAGCCTCAACTCCCCGTGCAGCCCCCCCCCGCCTCCCTCCTCGTGTTTGCTGGTTGAACTTCCCTCTGTGTTCCATCTGCCCCTTTGCCACCTCTCCCACTGCCTCGCAGCAGACCCACCTACTCAACGGGTGCTCGGCGTGCATACACGCAGGCAAGCCGTCGCCACTGTGGTGCACTCTCTCAGCGGGAGTGGGGGCTGTCAGGCTGCCGGGTGTCAAGAGCTTCGGGCCGGCAGCTTCCGAGGAGCAGATCAAGTGTGGACATAAAGCTCATATTTGGAATGTTGTTTTTATATCGGACATGGGGTTGCGCCATCATTTTGTGTGTGTTCGTTTTCAGGCTTTATGTGTTACTTACATGTGACTTGGAGTTTTTTTTTTTTTTTTTAAATAATTAACATCCAACAAGTTCCAGCAGACTTGGCCTTATGTTCACGCCTCGATGTGGGGTGAACACTTGCTAACCAAACAATTGTTGTGATGGGTTGGGGTTATCAATCGCATTTATTTTATTATTATTATTTATTTTATTTTTATTTTATTGAAGAAAAAAACATCCCGTACAGCTTACCATGTTCACATCTTTCAGTTGCATGTTGCATGAAAAAATTTTTAAATAACCTTAACATTATGTAACATTATTATTCAGTGAAAGATTTAAGTAGGTAGCCATCTTCAAGTGCTTTATGATGATTTTCCCCCCCAACATAAATCTGCTCTGTCGTGCCACATGTTTTGTAATGACGATGATATAATGAGTTGACACCCACTGAAGTTTGCTGTATTGTTTTAGAAACAGCATTTAGCGCTATCTCTTCTCTCGGCTTAAGATTTGTGTGCTGCCCCCCCCTACTGGCTGCAAATCTAACATTGTTTTTGTTACTCAACAAAATGGCCCGGGGCCCACTTGTCTGTGGGCAGTCGCTTCCCACTCAGAAACATGCCACTGTCGAACTGCATTGCAATGCTGCAGAACCAGGCCTAATGAACTAGGCTACTTTACATACACTGGGTTTCTGCATTATTATCTCGATGTTGAAAAAAAAAAATATATATATATATATATATATATATATATGCATATAAGAACATGTGACCTGAGAAGCGTTACGCACATGCAGTCCCAAGTCCATGTTTGTGGTTTTGCCTTTTATAACACACGCAGATGGAGCGCCACAGGCACACGGAAATATCATCACTGCTAATTGGTGCCTTGGTGGTACCCATCCCTCAGCGTAAGTAGCAATGAAAAACAGAACAGCTATTTCTATGTCATGCATGTATTCTTTCTGCAGTGTACGTTTACTATGAAGGGCGGACCCGTGGTTAGCACATCCGCCTCACAGTTCTGAGGTTGGAGGCTTGAATCCAGGCTCAGGATTTGTATGTTCTTCCTGTGCAGGCTTGAGTTCTCTAGGTACTTTGGCACTTTGACATTCCAAAACTTACAAATGAAGTCTCTAAATTGTTGGCCTCCTGGCAGCCTCCCTGATCAGTTTTTGTCTCGTTTTTTCAGTGATTTTGAAAGGATGTCCAGTTCTACATATCATCATTATTGTTTGTTTTTCTTTTTTTTAACAAAGGTTAATTTCTTTATACACTTGCTTGACAGTTAAAAAATATTTCTTTGCTTTTTTGGGGGGGGACTTTTCAAAATGTGATTTCATGCAAGGCTACCAATGAAAGGTATAGGGTACCATTGATAACAGAAAACTAATGTGATGACAACCATAGAACCAGAAATGGAAGCTTTTGCGATGTAGCGTTGACGGCACAGTTACAAAAGTACAGAAAATAAGTTGGGTTTAGTTTTTATGTGAAGACTCACCTCACAAGCAGTAAGAAATGTTCACCACACGTCACCACCCTTCTGTTCATCAACAGCAATGAAATCATTTTTACAAGTTGCTGCCATAAGTGCTTATTTGCAACGCCGTAGGTTCTTTTGAGCAAGCTCCACTTTTCATAGCGTCCACAACAGGTCATGTTACACATTTTGTGAAGGTGGTTCTCAACTCTGGCGTCCAGCATCTTTTCCCATTCTTTTTCACTTTTTTACAATTATTACAATTCAATTAATGGGATACAATACATTCATACGATGCTCGGTAAGCAATAAATTCCTGTTGTGTATGTACTAGAATCATTACAGTTAGGTTTGCAAATCAAGATGTCAATGAGACACACTGATTATTGCACAATGTGCCTTCGGTTGTGCACAATAAAAGACATCTCTAAAATGTGCAAGTTTCTTGAATTGCAAGGTTCGTTTGGGGTTTTGTTCAGCGTTCACCCTTTCCCGAGGCCGGTGTTTTCCATTGACTACATTTCCCATGATGCACCACCTCCCTGGTATGCACGTGTCAACGCTGCTTGCAAACCGGACTAGACGTCACATTCCTGCATTCCCTTTCCCCTCTCCGGTTTTCCTACATTGTCGTTCTCTCCACAGCTAACCCGCTCCCCGTTTTATACTCTTCCTTCCTTTTTTTTGTTCAAACAAACCCACTCATGGCGCGGCAGGTTTGATCTGAAAAGGAGGTGAACCCGGGTTTTCCAGACACATTCGGGTGAGCATTAATCTCATTATAAGCCGGTGTGTGTATATGTGTGTGTTGTTTCCGGTGCTAACGAGCAGACTAAGGAAGGCTGACGTGTAAAAATGTACTCTTCTCGGAGCATCCTTTTGCTATGACATTTTTGTGTGGCTAATAATGTGGTTCCAAGTCTATAATATGTGCTCTTGTTGTTTTGCGGTTGTTAGCATTAGCCGGCCGGTTAGCCGCAAAGTTGGCGTCAGGTCAGCATTGTTGTGTTGCTCGCGTGGGGTGACTCACTTGGGCGTGAGGTTTACCTTCGTGTGCTTCTCCACGTATGGACACTGGCATTGTTGTTCACATTTTTTTGTTGTTGTTAGTGGTGGTGGTGGTGGTGATGTTGTGTTGTGGGATGCTAAAGCTCGTGGCTAATGGATGTAGCTTCTCGGGCAATATATGGGCGTGGTTAGTGAAGAGTAGAGACGAGGACGTTGACAGGTTTGTTTAGATGGCCATTATTTTTGCTCCGTTTGCTTATTGTGACTTTATTTGACGTCAACGGGATTCAATGACGTGCTCTCAATCCGTCACACAGCACGGAGAAACGATCCCATCATCTGGCAAAAATGTACGGTACGTATGACTTGTCCTGCTTGGAACATCATAATAATAATAATAATAATCATATTCCCTTTATTAGTCCCACAATGGGGAAATTCGAGATTCGAACCCAGGCCTCCTGGGGAGACTGGGTCCTGAACGCGGGGCCTTAGACCACTCGGCCATCCTGGCAGCATGGAACATTCTTTGGGATTCTCGTCCCAACGGAATGACATTAGCAGGCAAATAGAATGTGGGCGTGCAACTTCATGCCGCCTTTTGGAGACCCTCAGAATCCAAGATTGGATGTGCACAGCATGAATCAAAGGGACACAATTTGTTTTTTTGTGGCGCAACTGGACACTCATCGTGGCAGCATAAAAATAATGCTTGTAATATGATTTCAGTGTAAACAGAGACGTATCGGAAATATGTCACTTGAAATCCACATGGAACTACACATTTAGAAATGCACTGTATACTTCAAATCATAATTGGACACTTGGAGCAGTAGTGTAAATCCATCTAGCAGAGTGACAAAAGTGCACTTACTGCAGTGCTGGTTGCTCAGTATGACATGGTGAAATATGATAATATAATTGGAAAAGTGAAAATACACAGTAAAGTGAGATGCGGTGATAAAAATGCAGTGGAAAGAGGATTCCCATGTACGTTGTTTTGTTACACGCATCTCTGTCCATGCCGCGTATAGGTTGGGTATGGTTACAGTTTGGCCCCCGAAACCTCTTGATTCTATTTCTCTTGTTTCCTATGTGGAAAAATGTTTGCCATTGTCTTCAGCCTTCGGGTTTGTGCCGTGGTTGCACTTAATAAACTGTACGTGTCAGCTCATAGTGATTGGGCCTGGAGATTGAGTGCTGCTGCCTATTGATCAATTGACCTGGTCTGTTCTCTGAGGTCAGAGAGTGACTGGGAATGAGGCAACGATAACAGTTCCGGTGACTCACATGTTTGCCACGTGTGTGTCCTCAGCTCATCGGTAAAAGTAAAATATGAAGCTGTTTGATCGAAGTACAGCCCCCCCCGCGTTGTCGTGATTCGTGTATTCACTTCTTTCCAGATGTTTTTGTTTTAACTTCTCCTCTTGTTGTGGCATATTGTCGCCAAAGAACATTGCTTTATGTTGATGTGAGGGGAGAAGCTTCATGTGCCCTGGCCGTTGCCTTGTTTAATAGAATAGAAGTGTTTTACCGCCCCCTTGTGACAGCTATGTAGAAAAGTTTGGTGCTGGTATCAGAGTTGTAACACATGCGTGACAGCGCCTGTGTGCAATGTCTGTTAGTCACAGAGTTTTTTTTTTTTCTGGCACCTAATTGACATGTAATTGTGTGATTGAAGGATGTTGTGTCACTGTTTGAAAGGTTGCACGGGTTGCGTCAACATCCAGCTTCACGACATTCTGTGTGAGATGCAAAGTAGGATAAATGTCAGGTTTTCGTTGCATCTTTGTGAGATCTCTGTATGGGAACGAGATTATCGAGCCCCGCGGGGGCCTTGGACTGAAAACGACGATGCATTTAGCTTAGCATAGCTCCATGTTCATTGTCGTGGCGTTACATTGTTGCTCCGCTTTTGTCTGTGGCCTTGTTTGTTGTGCCGTAATGTGACCAATCCACAACCATTAATGGGGTGCATCATCTTTTTTTTTTTTTCCACAGCTTTTGTGTTTGTGGTGTTCTCCACATGACTGTAGTTGTACTGACAGTGCTCGCAAATGCTCACTGCTCGGCCACTGTGCCTCTGGGGGACAATGGCCTATTGTGTACACAAACGTATGCGAGCATCCTCATACACAAACACGTCTGCCCTATTTTACCCCCCATGGGGCATATGCAGGCTGCTCTTGAACCCTTTCACAAATTGTCTACTCAAACCTGCACCGTTTGGTCCACTTTAAACGGACCCTGCTTCGTTTCCGACTTGTTCAAGACAAAAATGAACTTCATAAAAGCATCGTACGGTATCTTAATTTTCGAACGCAAGTCGGTTCAGGTCGTTGCTGTTTGATAAACGGTGACAACCCTCGTTGCGACCTGCTCTCGGAAATAGGATACGCCAAATTCGGTGTAAACCTGCTGTGCGAGATTTTAAGCCAGCCAGTCTGTAGTAGACCAGATTAGATGTATTAGCCGGCCTCACTCTGGGAACCCTGAATTGCATTCCCACTGTTTTAGCTCCTGGCTTATGCTTCTTTATGTCTGCTTGTTGTGTAACCGCGGGCGTCTAAAGGATACCAGACGACTGTCTGATTTTGTCTTGTAGCACAATGCTGAAAGAAAATCACTTTTTCTGGTAAATATTGCAAATCTGATTTAATGGACGGGTCAATATCAATTGACAGATGTTTATCCTGCGGCGGTTAATTGTAGCCAACATGTCAAGGACGTCTGACTAGGCTGCAAATACAGTCAATAAGTCCACACAAAAGTAATGACCAGGCGACTCATCGAGCGAGAATATTTCGGTTGACATGTTGGATTATGCTGCGCTGGGCAGATTTAATGTGAATTATTTTGTGTTTTTGCCAATCGGCCAATGAAATTAGTGGGCTATGAGTCAGGCCCTATTTCTGAGGCGTTTTTGGAGTTGCGAGATGTTGCTTTTTGTCGCAAGTCACTGTTTTTATTACGAGTCGGCTTCAGATGTGCTGCCAGTCGAGTGAAGTGCGAAAAATAAGAGATGGACACTCAGCCATTTCACATTCATACTGAAAATACCCGTTGACCGATGAGCCACGCCCCCTTCAACGCCTACAGAAAATTGGGGTGATTTCCGTTTTATCTTAATTTGCAGCAATTAGATTTATTTCCCCATTGTATTTATCTCTATTGTCTTTAATTATGTTTTTATACCAAACATCGCTATTGCTTGATTTAAAAACACAAGATAAAAACGGTGGCGATTTGGGCGAGACGGGCGATAGTTTACTGGCACTTCAATTCATTTTAATGAGAAATAATGAGTTGATAGGGTTAGTCACGTTTTCCATGGGGCTTATTTGAGCCTTGTAATTGAATCCTTCCTGCGTTTTTTTCATAGAAAAACTGCCAACCAGCTCGAATGTTTGTCAAACGTACAGTCCTCGACTCCTCGCTGTCGCCACCAGGCCTATCGCCAGACTAATGCCGAGGACTCCCCAGCGAATCTCCAGGCATCGGTAGCGAGCGCTCGGTGCGCTCCGTGGGGCTAAATCCTCTTTGCATGGCCGCTGATCAAAGCTGTGATGTAAAGGAGCTTAGCAGCGAGGGCCATGGGGTCAGGTGATCGCACACAACAACCCCGACAGGAGGGTGGACGAAGTGGCGGGGAAATCAGGTGGAAAAACATTCAAGCGAGGATGTTGACAGTCGCGGTGAGGTGCGTGAGGCTTTTCATGTAGTTCAAAGATCAGACCTGTCGAGGCTGCTGTGAAACGATGGTGCACGTATGGATGCTCGTTGACATCACTAATGCGATGCGATGTTTTCAGATCATGAGGTGAGAGGCATTGTTGTGATGCGCTTCTAGGAAATATGCTCCTGATGCTGACTCTGCGCTCACATTTTTTTCCCCTGCATAGGTCACTATCCTCCCACACTTGCCCTCCTCACTGCCCACCTGCCGCCGTCTCGGTTGCCATGGAGAGCTCATCAGTGGCGTCGGCGTCATCCGAGGCCGGCAGCACGCGCTCGCAGGAAATCGAGGAGCTGGAGCGCTTCATCGACAGCTACGTGCTGGAGTACCAGGTACAAGGGCTGCTGGGAGACAAGGTTGACGGCGACTTGGACCTGGACGATGGTGGGAAGGTGCCGCAGGTTAGTCCACCTTTGGTTTTTAAATTGGACAGAGACAGTTGGAGATGAGGTGTTGACAGCAACAACAACAAAAAATGTTCAACTTTGTATAAAATGTTTTATTTTAAATGAATTTTATCTCATATTTATTTATATTGCATTGATTTAAACATAATAAGTTGAATTACAAATGTAAATTATTTTAATATTAATTAATCTAGTAATAATGATTCGTTTGGCTAAATCACCAAAACATATTTTAAAACATGAATTGAATTTAAAATTTTCAGGAAAATCCTTCCCCTAGTCTCGCCACCTTAAGGCCTTTGTTTAACAAGTATCAATTAAACTAGTGGTTAAATCGTGTTTTTTCATTTTTTGATTGATGTCATTTGTTCATGCAGTAACAAAAAAGGGCAATTGTTGTTATTCCGTTCACTCTGTCTGTTGTTCCTCTCTTCCAGTGGACGGACAACTGCAATGACTACAAAGATGGCAGCTGGACGTCGTCACAGGGGAGAAATTCCTCCAAGCCCGTAAGTTTGTGCTCGGCAAAGTGGGTGTTAGCAGGATGAAAGAGAAACATCGATTCCATCCCCCCCGCTGTGTGCAGGATGAGTGGGAGCACAGCAGCAACGGCAGCTCAGGTTCCAGGCCCAGTTCCGGATCAAGGCCCGGTTCTGGTTCTCGATCCGGCAGCAGGGGTCGAAACAACCAGTTTAAAGGTTCCGCCAAGGTGCCAGCTCAAATCATTTCTTATGTTTCTGTTGTTAAGCTGCATCATGTCCCAAGATGATGACGTATGTGATTCGATTTTTCTCCCTTTTCTGTCGTTTGCATTGCAGAATGGAAACAAAGATGTCTCCTTTGACATTCTGGGCACAGACATATGGGCGGCTAACACAATGGACTCACGCGGGTACGTGCTTTGCTCCTCATCCTCAGCCAACCTGCCCCTGATTTAGTTATGGCGTCGCACCACTTACGGCTATCGTACGACCGCCAAGTGCTCAGCTTAGTTCCCGAATTCTGTGTCTGTGCTTTTTATACCCAGCTGTGGCACGGTAAAGTCTTAAAACAGTGCTTGGTTTTACAGGCAGCACGATTCTGCCTCTGTTATGTCTGTTACGATAGCCCCGCCCCCCACAAGCTAGAAAAGATCACGTTTTTTCCACCAATTTGTTGCTGTTCATAGACAACAGAGAACCCGCGCATACTTGTTTTCATCCTGTAAATATTTTGTTTGTTTGCGGGTTGCAGGGGTATAGGTTGGGATGTGCAGCCAGAGAAGCTTGACTTCAGTCACTTCCACAGGAAACACACAAGAGCTACGCCAAAGCACCTGCCGCACATCGACCGAGAGGGGTATGATATGCCATTTTGTGTTCAGAATGTGGTTGATTATTTTTCATATTACCTTTTACTCCGTGATGCCACTCCTGATTTTGTCCATTCTTTATTTGATTTTTTTTTCTCTTTCAGCATGAGCAAAACCAAGTTTGAGGAAGATGACGGCATCGACTTAAATGACATTGAGAAGTTCCTGCCCCAACTGTGCTCTGTGAGTTGCAGATCCGTTTTTTTTTTTTTTTTAATAGATGAGATATAAACATTTGTTTTATAATCCTAGCAACACATCACTTACCAAGCAGGAAACCTTGACATATTTTTTGACACTACAATCCGGTTGTCTAATGAGGGGAAAAAAAGTTTAAAGCGCCAGTTGAAGAAAGGCTGACTATAATTAAACCTTTAGCGACACCCAGTGGCTGATTGCTGTACTGCGGTTGTACATTGCTCCAAATTGCAACACTCCCTCCTGGTGGTCTAACCCGTGTACAACATTTACCAAAAAAAAAAATTATGTTGCTCCAGCCTTCACTTGGAATTTAGCCAACCGAGCTGATCATGTCGTCGTTTGCGGAGAATCTCAGGGGAGGCGCAGTTTAGAAGTTAATGAAATATAGAAAGACTTTCTGACTGACTGACAATATAGAACTACACTTTTAAGTTGTATCGGTACTGAATGAGTCTGTCAGCACAGAGGACAGCCTATAAAGTCAAAGTTCAGAACATGTATTTTTGTACAATCAAATAAAATGAAGTGCTGAGTTTTGATATCTGATTAATTAATGCCGGAAATGACAATATTTGTATTTGGAATGAAATGGTTATGTTGATGATGATTTTCTAATCCGCAAAATCAGAGAAACTGATTTTGTTGCCCATCCTCCTTTGCACACGCTGTGTATTCCCGTGAGTGGATTTTCAAGATGTCTTCCTGAAGATAGTGTCAACAAATGAACCCAATGTGTAAAACTACTTTTGCAGATGTGTTACTACTATCGTCAGACACCTCGCATTGTGTTCTCCAAAGGTGATTTGTGTTTGGCTGGGGTGTCAGGCGGCAGCCCCCCCATTCACAAATGTCACCCTCTCTTCCTTCCCTTCTGTCCGGGCCAGAATGTCTTCCACTCGCTCCCCTTTCCTTTCCCTCCCCTCTCCGCCTCTGTGTCATCGGTACCTTTATGCGTCGTCGCATTTCCAGCCAAGACTGGACCACTCGCACTCTTAAGGATGACTTCCTCATTGTATAGCTCATGAGCCAAGAACGGCATTTCCAGTTATTCATGTTGGACCGACATTAACCTCACGTGTTCTTAGGTTTGGGTGTGCCAATATTAGACCCTGGGAGTCTTTCCTTTTTTTTTTTTTCAGTTTTCGCTATGTTTAGTGCACGCATCAGAGCCATGACATATATACGTGCCAATTTAAGTGATGGCACACCCGTCATCGATCTTTATGTGCGCGCAACAATTTATCACTATGTTGACTTTATATTCAATTTTTCAGTTTGAATTAGATCTGGAAGAATGTTTTTTGAAGGATGCGATGTGAAAAAAAACTGTTGCCTGCAAGTTTCCCACCAAGCCACACCAAGGAAAAACATTTTTTTTTTCACCTTAAGGAATGAGCGTTGTTGTTGTACTGCCCTGTCAGCGAGACCATTACGATGTCTTAAAAGAATGAAAGGCACCAGAAAGGTTAGGTGAGAGCAGTCATTGAGGACATATCCGCTCTCTGGCCCGGGAACAAAGCAGCAGCCCGGAGCTGAGATGTGTCGCAGACTGCCTGGCCCCTGTGCCTGGACGCGTACGTGCAGCCGAGCAGGACTTGGGCCGGGAAATGGACCTAGGGAGGGGCGGGGGGCGCTTTGGCTGGACTCTTTGTGGCAGTGTGTCTGTCTGCCAGCTGTCAACTGCATTCCACTGACGGCTTTTACCTTATACCGTTTCTTTCATGTTTCTTTTCTCCCCACCAATCTGACTTGATCTCCCATCGCGCTTGATATTTGACATCTCATCCTTCTCCATGCCTCTCATCCTGCCCCCCTGCGCTCCACTTGACGTCCTTCGCGGTTCCCTACATCCTTCAAATGTTGGTGGGCAGCGGAACAACATACAGGGAGGGGTGGGAGGGGGTCACGGTGACCGGTAGCCCCCCCCCCCAACCCACCCTGTGGTCTTTTCCTGTGATTGTCCGTGCTCTTGATCCTGTACCGTTAAATATGCGCTGGTCACTTCTGCAGTACGACCCTTTGGTCTTTTCCCACCTTGGCCACTGCCATCTCGTCACTATCCAATAAAAAAAAAAAAAAAAAACGACGTCTAAAATGTGGAGATACATGGTTTTCATCAGCCTACAGATACAATTAACCGACCAATCAGGTTACGTCACTTAAAATCGTCTACGAGACCACGTTGGTCTGTGACACTTCGGTCGTCCTCAAATGGGGCTTCATTCGTTTTTGCCGCCATCTTGTGGCACTGCAGGGCGTTACAGAAGCGCACCCAAAAAATGCAAATCGTTGAATTTTTGAGCGAATACATGAGGATAGCGCGACAAGATGCATTCGTAAATAGCGAGCCATGAATGGGTGGGGTTAACTGTGCTAAAATTAAAAATATATTTTGATAAAAGCGCGTCACAGACATTAAGACGGTTTGCAAACAATTTGTCGTCATTCGCTTTCCCGTAAATGCATCCTTAATGTCAACAAGATCACACACGCATGAAGCTTTGATTCTTCCGAGATATTGAGCTACCTGTCAGCGGAACACTGTGCTGTATAGCTCGGAGCGCTCGTATGATTGAAGTCTCACTGGGTGCCGTGGCAAGAACAGAAGATGAGCACGTGAAACCTGCTGCTGTAGCGGTGGGTGTCGCATGATTACATTTCTATAGGGTACTACAGTCCCCCACCGCATCCGACACTTTGATCCCACAATGGCCCCATCTCCTCCTGCGTGCAGACCACCGGCTGCTTTAGTGTAGCTGTCTTTCTGCCGGCGCTCCGCTGTGACACCGGCCTCAGATCACGTCTATTTAATGAGATGTGGATGTCAGGACCGCGCATCTTTTCCACTCCTATCATCGATCACCCACTGTACCTGACTGTGATGGCTGCAAATCTCCCCTTTCTGTGCTGGAGGCGAGCGTCATTTACAGAGTTAGATCAGAATGACATTTGAAGTCCTGCTCGTCAAGTTGTCTTTGATGAATTCATAATTTTTCTGAGCATTTCACATTCCGTGCAGAAATGGGTGAATGAAGCTAAAGCCATGCCAAGATTCCCCAAGAGCATTAGAACCTTGCTTGAAAAGTAAGGGGGAAGGAAAAAAAAACATGATTAAAGGTTTTAGAGATGAAAAGGTGTATTTTTCCAAGATGATATAATGTCCTCTTTTTTTCCAGATAGAAATTGTAATTATCTAGTCGTAAAAGTAGCATAAGAATTTTTTGTAATCTTTCACTTGCGATCCTTTGCATTGCTTATTTACGCCTGCAACAAACTTTTATGTCCATCCGTTACGTCCTCCCAAACTATGACATTCTTCTCGATTGGTGTCTACAGTTACAATTTTCCCCCAAAAAGTATAAAAGTAAAATTCCCTTTTTTGTAGAAGAAAATTTGATTTATTCTCGCGACTTTGTTCTCGTAGAATTAAGAGTTGTCGTGACTTTATAAAACTTGCACTTGTCGGATTCCGTCTTGTCATTAAAAATAATATTCATTTATTTAATTATTTTTATATGCACCTTTGTGCCTGTAGATGCGATTTTATAGGGTGCAGCTCATTTGTAGATTAAAAGAAGTATCATTCCTCCGTGAGGGAATGTGGGGAAAAATGTCGTACTTCAGTGTCCCTCCCTCTCGCTTTTATGTGCTCGCCGCCTTAAATTTACAATCTCTCATGTTGTCATTCCCGCACTACTTCTCTCCCCAACCCTCAGCGCTCTCAACAACCTGTCCTGTAATGCCACTCCTGGGGCACTTTTATATTTATGGCTTTTGGCCGCAGTCAGCGCCAACATAAATAAGCTGAGAGAGTGAGTGAAACAATGGAGTGCTCCGAAATGATGCCAGAATTGTTGTTCCACTTGAAGGCACGGCAAAGGCAATGCGCTTCACTTTTTCGCTCTGTGGCGAGAAAGTCCTGCGTTACGGTTAGGGGGGGGGGGTCTCCCTGATTTTTCTAGGAATTCATGTCGCTAGGTCAACATCCTCTCATTGAGGCTCACACGGTTCGTTGCCTGTCGTTTTGACTGAGATGCACCCGTCTACACGCAGATGAACATCAGAGGCGGGATTCCATCTGTGTGCACTGCCTAGAAAAGCCATCACACTGCAACTTGCAGTTCTGCGTAAATGGCCCTGAAGCAGAACGATGGGGGGGGGAGAAACGTGCATTCAAGCAAATTTCGGTTTTCTTTTAGCACTCGTTTCTCACTCCTCTTGCCCCGTTGCGTTGAAAGCGATTGTCGCTGTCAGCCAGCTGCTGCCGCCGATGTTATCTAATTATCTGATTGCAGGAGGCCGCGTCGCTGTGCAAATGTGCAAACAGTTGCATCAGTATCTCTTTTCAGAATGTTTTTTTTTTTTTTTTGGGGGGCGCAAAAAGGCCAAGGCAGCGTTTGTCTTTTTACACCGCGAAAGTGTTGATTCACCACTTAAATAAATTAATTACATGATAATAATAATTCTGATCCATATTTTGCTAATAGAATACCTTTGTTTATACTACATTTACCCTTATTTTTTTTTATTTTTTATACAGTGGATGTTAATTAGATGGCTAATAAAGTATCTGAGCTGCATCTCTGCTATACCTCCAGAGGCTAGAATGCGCTGACTCGGCACTCGCCCCTCTCATCAAGGCTCTCTGAATGACAATGATGATGCGGCAGCCATGTTTGACCTCCAGAAAGTCGCATCCCGTCGTTGACCGTTGCTTTTGAGAGCCGCGACCATAAAGATGACAAGGTTGAGAGAGTCCATAAAGTCCAGGGCTAAGATATGAGTTGATAATCGGCGCACAGACTCATCTGCCGTGTTCGCCAGAGGACAAGGATAAGACCAGCCGTTTATTGAGTCATATTGCTTGCATGTGCCACCGGTACTGTAAGTGGAAGGTCTCCAGTCGGCAGCACTATTCGAGTGATGTGTAACCATGGTAATGACACGCTTTGTTGCTGGGAGCGCGCCGTTTGACTGGCAGCGCTGATGTTTCACCCATTATAGCTCCAGCTGGATGATTACAAGACACCCCAGCAGAAAATATTATAATCATCTATAATGCCTTATTCCAAAGTGTAGTTCCGAATAAAAGAACACATGAGATTAAATGTAACGAGGACTGCTTATGTACAGTTTGCACGGTCTCCCTGTTACTTAACTCATTCACTACCAGCCAAGTAAAAAAAAAAAAACGATCTTTGACGTCGTTAGCCGTCAATGGCAGTCAATGAGTTGATGGGTCCACCAAAGCCACGTTTCCTCCAATATATACGACTCAACACAGTCACACTTTAAATGGCATTTACTTGTTCGACAAGCAGTTTGTTGCTTGGTATGCTCGTACCATAAAATGCGCTCGCTTAATTACCACATGAGCAGTAACTAAAAATCCTGCTAATGACTTCACAGTCTATAACGATAAATTGCATTCTACGACTAACATGCTTCCGGGACTTGTGGGCAAATTACCGTTGCTGGCTTTAAAAGTCGATCGCCCAATGACTCCGCAAACAGAAACTAAAAAAAGTCTAGTTTGCAGATGGAAATGCAAACAGTGTATTGTACCAAATTGACCTGTACAACTTTTTTTTTTCCAAACATTAACAAGGTTTATTCATTTAATTTTTTTCAAATCCGGCGGGCCGAATTAAAATGTTTAACGGGCTGCATGTGGCCCCCGGGCTCTAGTTTGCCCACACCTGCCCTAAAGCAACAATTCATGGATTATGTCATATATGGCAAGCGTGTTTCCAATGCACTGTTGCTTTCATAGAAATGTTCCGTGCAGTGCGCATTGCTGGTCTTGACATCAGCCTTCTGTATGATTTGTGCCCAACAGGTCTTCCCACCCCTTCCTAATGAGGCTGAGATCGCGCACACCAAAAAGCTCTTCCGACGCAAGAGGAACGACCGACGGTAATGACGCATTAAAGTCCACACACGCACACACTCCTGGGAAGGTTTTAATGCGATGAAGTCAGATGACAAGCAGCCAATCCTTTAACAGCTCTCGTCTGCCAAATAATGTCGACGCAGGAATGCAGACTGCAGACAAATAATAAAACAGACACATTCCAATTTTTTTTTGTTTTTTTTGTAACATTAAAACCTGCTTTGTTTTGATTCCGTTCTGCAAGTTTGTGCTGGCACATCTGCTCTGATTGTATACACAATGAAATGTGATTTGCAACTTCATTGAAAGGAGCTTCTTGAGAGTGGAGGACGGGCTGGTGGGAACCTGATTCTCTCACTGCCTGCCCTGTTGTCATTGGAAAATGATTCTTGGGTTGCTAAGCAACCGGCAAAGGGGAAAATATTTGTGTTGTATTTTTGGAAAGAAAAATGAAATTTAGCTGAGTACCAAATGGACATTGCAAAGTACAGCAAATAATTGGCACTGTTGAGAACTATTTACTTCGTAGCAATGGATTTGCTCGTTGGAAAAAAAATAGAGGAGGAAAATGAAAACTTGATATTTCCAATCCTTGTTTGTGTGCGTTTGGTGCACGCCGCCTCCAACAACTGTTTTTTTTTTTATCTTTTAATCAACCCGACTGTCAAGACATTTGTCAGAGCTCCTTGGACCATGCGTTGTTCCATAAGGCACAATACTTTCAAGCAAGAGGAGTGAAGTGGAGGCACTTCCATGTGTTTCTACTTTAGCCGGCACGTCAAGCAAGACTGAAATTAGTTGTGATTTACTGGAATGCGCTGCTTGCAGAGAAGGGGCAAAGCGCGACTCAAAATGTATATCTCTATTCATAAACTTATGTCTTCGTCCTGTTACCTTTCCGCTTCTGCACTCGTCTTAATTGTTTTATTTCTTTATTTTTTGCTTGTACTTTGAGAAGATGCATTGAGAAGTTTTCAGTACTTCATTCATATTGTGGGGGGGGTAGAAAAATGGCTCTGATAACATTTGAAAAGGCAAAACGTTCCTGTGTGGACTTTGCACTCCACATATTTTGTGTGTGCCTTTCACACAGAACAGCAACGAGAAGTGGTGAAAATCCCCAAGTCGACTTTGTCACCTGCTTTACTGGCTTTTAAAGTGGAAATGTAAAAGACGAGATCCTTGAATATTTAGGCGATCCTCCATTAAAGCGTACTGGTCAATTTGAAGCCGTGACCATGTTATTGACTGTCTTCCCGCCAAGCTCCCATCGCCGCACGCCCCCCCCCCCCCCCCCCCTCCCAGCCTGGGCCAATTTGTCTGGGTCAACCAATGGTAGTCAATATGCAGCAACCTTGATCGATCACCAATAACCCACCAGCATATGTCCATGATTCATTCATTTCTTCAGTCGCCGTGGCAACCTTTACCTCCTCTAGTTCTCTGCATGTTGTTGAAATGACACTTATCAACCTGTAGTTTTGTTTATGTCCTCTTTTTTTCCCCTTCTTGCTTGCCTCTCCTAAAAAAAAAAAAAAAAAAAAAATTCTCCCTTTTTAAATGATTCTTCCCACTTAATGCACTCCTCATCTACGCAACTCTCCATCCTTCCATTCACCCACAACTGTGGCGCATCCCCTCCTCTCCTGCTTCTAGAGCGGTAGATCACTGCCACCGGTTAACCATACTTCTGCCCACCGGCCGTGACGGGACGCGGATCGTCTACGCCAGGTTAGTCTTGGAACAGGGGACACCATATAATGCAGCTGTCCAGTAAAAAGCATGCAACATCATCCTTTGAAATTCCCCTTTTATGTATTTTTTTTTTTTTTTTAAGGCAAACATTTGTTTCTTTTTGGATAAAATATTAAATTCAGATTAGGAGTTGCATGATTTTCATTAGACAGTGATGATAAATGCTTTTAATGTACTCTGACTGAAACCTCACACTGGAAAATTGATCAAACTGGTATAGCCTAAAAAAAAAATATATATATATATATATATATTGATATATATTTATATTTTATGGACAAAAGAAAGAACCCCCCAGAGAGCGGAATCAGCCTTTAATTGTCCTGCAGTTGTGGAATTCCGATTTGACAAAATGTACAGTAGCGCATTCCAGGAAGAACGTTTTTTTGGGGGGGAAAAAGAATCTGTTAAATTAATAAAATATTAGTCTTTTACCTTTATTTATTTATATTTTCTGTGAATAATGCATAAATCTTAATGACATTCATGCATCTGCGTTTCCATTTTGGTAACTGATCCCATTTCGGATTGTTGCGGAGGCCTTTTTATCTTGATGAGCTTCTGCGAGTAAAACCCATCATCTTAGACGAGATCAAACAAGTTAATTATGATGACTGCATTGATGCTACAAAACGCATTATGCTGAAAATACTTCTCTATTTAATTAGTTGATAGCTTCGGAGACAAGTGAGTTTGCGTGTAGGCGACTTTGAAAGCTCATCAGCTGCCTCAGGTGTTCCGTTTTGCTCGCAAACTCCCCGGCAGTGACGTGACGGATGGACGGTCGGCGCGAGCAACGCCGCCACCGAGCTCAGCCGTCAGTAAATATGATTAACGTTTTATTACCGTCTCATTTTCACCCCCTCGCCTCCGGCGCTTTGGGGAAAGGTTTACGAGATGTGAGCCTCTACTAACAGCTGTCGTAAAGATCAAATTAATCATTAGCGCGAGCGAGATAGCGTCCTGCTCAACTTTCACGACGTCTCCCATGAGCGGCACGCGGCTCCACGAGAGATTCTCATCCCTCGACCTCTTCAGTCCCATTAAACACGATTTCACCATTTCTGTCGGTCAGCATTAAGACTGATTGGGATTAGTCACGTCAAACCCCGGTGGAAATTCCGTGGCCTTGAAAAGCGGCTTTGTAGCCGTCACTTTGTTAAAGGAGGTGAAGAAAAGCGCGGCGGCCCTGCGCTCAACTTAACGAACATCCGTCTCGGGAAGATGCTGAATATTTGAGGCAGTTGTTTGCTCACCACCAGATGAACTGTCTCCCAACCTCCCCGGGAGAGTGGAGCCGAGGTGCCAGAAAGGACGCACACCCGACGAACGCATACAAAGCGGCCTATAAATATATTGCATTTGCATTTACTTGCGCTGGCGCTTTTATGAAGAGGAAAAATACTTTCAAGTAAGCAAATTTCCGAAACACAAGACTGTTTGATGTCTGATAAGGAAGAAGATAGTCTCTCCTTTGAATAGTCACCCCCCCGCCCCCTTACCTTTGAGACTTTTCATTGCTCTTTGCAGGCTTTTCGGTTAAAAACTTGCAGAGTAGGGAAAAAAAAAGTAACAAATATTGAAAGAAGACGTGAAGGAAAAAAAATCTTGCAAGTATACAAATTTGAGCGTGTCGAATTGTGAATATGTATCGACTGTAGTTTTAAGTTGTGATATCACCATTGACCACTGGATGGCACACATGGCTTCGTTGTACTTCCACCAAGCCATAATACTTTCCTATACTTAGTCTAAAACTGTTTTGTAGATTTGGAATGATATGCAGGACAAAACTTGCACCTCAATAAAATTCCCATTGTGTGTGAGTTGATTTTTATTTTTTTTTTGTGGAGGTGCGCACGGTGGACGACTGGTTCGCATCCGCCTCAGCGCAGAGGTCTGGTGGTCAATTATAGGACCCGACCTTCCTGAGTGAATTTACATGTTCTCCCCATGGCTACTTGGGTTTTCTCCGGGTAATCCGGTTTCGCACTCCAAAAAACATGCATGGTTGGTTCATGGCTCTAAATTGTCTCTAGGTGTGATTGTGAGGGTTGAGTAGCCGATTGCCCGAAGATGGCTTGGGAAGGCTCCAGAACGTCTGTCACCCACATGAGGATAAGCGGCTCGGATAATTGTTTTTTTTGTTTGTTTTTTTTTAGGTTAGAATAGATCTTTTATTTCAAAACATTATGCAAATTGAAATGTATTGAAAACATTTAGCGAAAATGGATGTTAGCTGCCCCCGTGTTAGTGCAAAATCCCTCAAGCTTAGACAGTCCAAATTTTTGGTTTTCTTTTGCTTCCACGAGGAGTCTAGCTTCTATTCATTTGTACTTTTCCTTTTTGGCTGCATTTTCTTTTTTGAACATGTATGGAAAGCCGTGGCCATTTAAGTCATGGCTAAGGGTCAGCCTTTTGTGAGGAACGATGAACCGACGGCGGAGTCGCTGATTTTGTATAAAGTTTCACGGCCAGTACAGCCTCCCACTTGTGTGCGTCGTCTCTTTTTAAAAGGCAATTTCAAGAAAGCCTCTTTTATGTTGAGTACTTGACTGGCTCAAGTCAGACTGGGAGCAGTTTTGTTTCTTTTCAGAGGAGTTCAACCAAAAATAAGAAAAAATTAAATGCAGAAATTGCTGTTGGAGAGGAAAGTGAACTTGTGGCGATTGCGGGGGAATATGTTCAGTATTTTTTGTGCTGCTCGTTTGTGTTAATTACTTTTTGGTTGAACCCGAAAAGCAACAAAGGTGCTCCCGGTCTGACTCGAGCTATTCAAATACTCAACAAAAAAAGTGAGTTGCTTGAAGTTGCCTTTCAAAAGAGAGACGCACGCAAAGCAAAACAGCCTTGTGGGAGGCTACTGACGAGAAACAAGGAAGGCCCGTGGAACTTTAAAAAGATTTTTTTTTTTTTTTTCACACTCAATGTCTGTGCCGTTGCTTCTGTGCGACCCTCTTGGCTACTACTAACTACCATTAATCTTCGCAAAAAGAGAATTAATTTAGCATAACTGAGAAACAATTCTCACAAGTGTATCTGCAATTAAATCCACACTTTTCCCTCCTTCGGCCATTGTGGCTCACTGTAACCAACTCGCGATCTGATTGGCTATCGCAACTGTCAATCAACTATGAACCCCCTGTAGACTCTCGCACAGAACAGTCGCCCGCCCGATTGTATCTGCAAACTACTGGTATTGTGAAATCTGCCTGGTAACATGTGCTCGCTGAATTCTGATTGGATAAAAACTCTCACCTAAAAATACAAGGCCACCGAAGCATATTTTTGCATCGTCACTATTGATGTCGCTTAAACAAAATGGAGGTGACGGAGCAAAAGCAGGGGCTGATTGTGTTTGCTCATGCTTAGGCTGTGCTAGATAATAGGTTAGCTTCTTGGTGCTGGTGTGGTTAATCTCCCAGACCATATGTCAGTGGCTCGGCCAGCACACAAAGGTAGGGACGACGCGGGACCAGTGTACATTGTGGATCCACATGGAAGTGGCGTTATTTAAATGTTGGGGTAGTGGTGGTGGACGAGTTGTTGACTTTCATGTTGCTGCATTGCAACCAAGCTAACCATTAGACTACCTCCCATTCCAGGAGACAGCAACGGACTCAAGGAGGAGGTAAGAACCAGTCTCCATCACCGCAACACCAGTGGGACCAGCAGTCCCCCAGCCCAACGGAAGCGGGAGACATCAGAAACAACGGCCGGTCGCCTCGCCAGTTTCAAGGCGGACATGGACAACGTCCGGGCGGACCCCCGCACGGATACAACCAAAACCGGCGATGGCACCCAAATCAGAAAAGTCCGGGACAACAGAATCCTGCTGGTTCTGACAGAGGACTACTTGTGAGAGCAACCAAAGACACAGAGAATGTAAAAGTGCCAAGCGACAAGCACTCACGACAGATGGAGGAGCCCCGGGACTGCAAGAGTCCCGCTGACTCTTCCAAGGCTGAGTCAGCGCTGGACACGAACGCCTTGTCAGACGTGACAGCCGGCAAAGAAAGCCCCGGCTCGTCCGGCCAGGGCCTGTCCAGGGAGCCCCAAATCAGCTTGCTGCAGTCGTCTAAGGAGAGGCTGCAGAGGAGACTAAAGGACAAGGTACGGGAAAGCTGCTTACTTAAGCCAATCAAGAATGTGTTCGGAGGCTACTTTCATCTTTATCTCACACACACACACACACACTCACCACGGTGTTTTTGTCATTTATTCACTTTCTTGATTTGACTCAACTGTTGCGTGACTCAGCTGTCCGTGTTCTCTGATGCTTGTCTGCTTCGTGCTGACAGCCACAATTCATGAACAATAATTTTCACTGACACCCCTTGAGCCGTTGTTTTTTCTCATTTTACCTGAAAACCCAAGCGTTTAATCATATATGTTTTAATTAACCTAAAGAACGGCCACACACTGACATAGTGGTTTGTATGTCTGCCTCGCAGTTCTAAGGTTTTAGGGTTCAAGTCTCAAGCCTTCCGTTGTGGATTTGCATATTGTTTGCGTGGGTTTTCTCCCGGTACTCTGGCTTCCTCACATATTCCAAAAACACGCATATTCGATTTGTCTGAGTCAATTCATGTTTTATGTGATGGTCGAGTTTCTAATCCACAACGTACACAGCCTCTCTCACCCAAAATCATCAGTGCTTCTCAAATAGTGGGGGGGGGGTGCGATGCTGAGGGGGGCGCGTGTTAAGTGGAACATGCTTTTTTTCCCGACGTACTACAATAAAGTGTAATTGCACATCCACTCCAGTAGTTGGCAGTGGCGCTCTCCTTGCCTATTGTATGCAGAGTATTAACTCTACGGTGTTGATTTGTTTTGCAACAAAAATGCCATTATTTATAGTTGGGGCGGAGTTTGGTGGTGGGGTCGGGGCGCAAATTGTTTTCTTCTTCTGTTTTTAGGCGGGGGGCGTAACATAAAATAATTGAGACGCACTGGGTTATCTGAAGAATCAGATTTGAGTGTGTATGGTTGTTGGTCTGCGCATTGTGATTGGTTTACCAACATTTCACGGCTGTTTGCCAAAGTCGGCTGGGATAGGCTTCATCTCACCTGCTACCCGATTGAAGATATGGCATCCTCCCATATTCCAAAACAATAATGTTAGATCCACTGGAAAAACTCAATACTGTCCCGAGGTGTGAATGTGAGTATGATGAGTTACTCGACTCTGAATGTTTCCTCAGGAGGAGGCACTGACGGAGGTGATGGGCGCCCCCAGCATGGACCGCCTGCTGAAGCTGCTCAACAGCATGAGGAGCAACAGCAGCGGCGTGGAAGAGCAGCTGGCCTCCTTCATGGAGGAGGCGCAGAGCTCGGCGCGCTCCGAGGAAACCCTGAGCCAAGTTGTGGACACCATCTACGACAAGGCCGTGTCAGACCGGAGTTTCGCCGCCACCGCCGCCAAGCTGTGCGACAAGATGGCGCTCTTTATGGTGGACGGGACCAAGTTCAGGTCCTTGCTTCTCAATCTGTTGCAGGTAATCCTCAGATGCCCTAAGTGGTTTTTTTTGTATTGATTGTTGGGTCACACAAAAAATATCTTCCTGGATTCACACAAAGACCTCCACATTTTTGTATGGTTCATTTTAAACACAAAAAATAAAAAAAGTGAAAGAGGAACGAAGTGGAGGGCAACTTGCCGTGAAGGCAGGATAACATTTGGCCCCTGAAATGTCACAAGAAGACAGCATGGACATGTTCGTCTCAGTCGACCACTTCGGGACACTTTTCTCCCCTGCGTGAGTCGTCCGACTCGCTGGAGCTGAGAAAAGACAGCGCTGATGGGTTGGAGAGGTCGAGGGTGGGCGTGGTGGTCTTGTATTGAAGCAGTGGCCCTTGGCGTCGTGGGTGAGGAGAGACGATAGTGCGAGAGAGCACCGAGATTATGAGACAAACTCTTTGATTGGCGGGCCACAGTGGGTTCTTAAATTTCACAGAGGGGCCAGACTGATGGAGTGTTTTGGTAACCTCACCTCATTGCAGAAAAAAAAAATACATTTAATTTTAAATGAAAATGAACAAAAGCATTCAAACAAAATATGTCTTTGACGCACCGCAGTATTTACAAAATAAAACATTAACAAGGTTTATTAATTTAATTTTTTTCAAGTTTGGCGGGCCGGATTAAAACGTTTAACAGGCCGCATGTGGCCCCTGTGCCGTAGTTTGCCCAAACCTGACCTACCAGATAGAACATGGGTGTCTGAACTTTTTCCTTCAGCATTATTAGTCTCTAAACTCGTTGTAGTTTGGAGAGTCGTCGCTCATAATCCCTCCCTTTGCTTTGCCCTTCCCAACTTACAGAAGGACTTTGCCCGCCGCGAGGAGCTACAGCAGTCGGACGTGGAGTTGTGGTTGGGCTTTATCACCTTCCTATGCGAGGTGTTTGGGACCATGAGGAGCAGTTCCGGGGATCCCTTTCGAGTCTTGGTGTGTCCCATCTACACCTGCCTACGAGAGGTGTGTATTGTTATCGGAATGGGTTATTGAGCAAGAAATGGTCTTCGGCTCACGACGAATTTTGACGAAAGCTTGTCACAGAAGATGTGATTGTGCAACATTTTTTTCAATCTTGCCTTTAAAAATGTCCCATATACAGTCAAACCATCCCCCTCCATATGTTTCCAATAACAAGAAAGCACTTAAGCGCGTATTGCAGCATACAAGTTTAGTTTCCTGTTTTCCGCCCTGACCCAGTCTAGACGCGAGACACCGCAGCGGCTTTTTCGTTAGTGGCGCAACCCGCCAGGGCGCCATCGCTTCCAGGAGAGCACACGACCCAGGGTTTAATTCTCATCAGCAGGTCACGCCGCCTTACGCATGCTCTTTTCTGTATCCATGGAAACCATAGTCAGGGTCACCACAGCAGAGCAACCGCCGTACACGAGGCGACCTCAGGGGAATTGAAAGGAGAACGTGAGGGTGAAGGGGGAGAAAAAGAAGAGGTGAGGGGAAGCTGTGGGGAGAGACTGCGGTCAGGTCGGAAGTCGCAGCGCAGGAAGTTAAATGGCAACGTGACAACATAAATTGACTTGAATGCGCAACACAAGCTGTCAATTGACAGCTTGACGGGACGGAGCGCCGTTTTGATCGGGTCGGGGAGACTTAATTTGAAGGTTCCTCGACCCGATCAGCTGTTTTAAGACGCGTCACCCGGAGGTGTGACAGCTCTGCCGAAGGCTGAAGTGACAGCCGAAACTGTCAGTTTTTTTTGCCCTCCACCAGAAAAACGTTTTTTTGACACTCGTCAACGCTGGCTTGAAATTCCTTCAATTTTTCAGAACAAAATCGGTCCATTTACGTGCCCTATTTCCTATTTTTTTGGGCTCCGATGCTTCACAGAATGCAAACAATGTATCGCCACACAGCGTCGAGGCATTTTTGCCGAAAAAAATCGCAACAACATCAATAGGGCAGCTCACCGGAAAATAAGCAATGCATTACAATGGCGACTGGCAGCTCGAGGTTCTTCGTGTGACGTCATTCCCGAAGAATACCAGCGATTGCCGCACAAAAGCATTTTCGTTGTTAGGGCGTTGCTATGGGTCTAACTATGAATCTAGGCCGTTTGCGTTAAAAAAACTACGGTGAGTACTCTTAAAATTTATTTATTACTCAAAATACGATGTTCCACGTTGCAAAAAGTTTTGCTCCCATTTCCGTGGCTATCATCGCATTTTCCCCATTGCTTTTAACAGTGTGTCCTTCTGTGATGGCATCGCACGCACGAAAATAAAAGCAAGCCAACTGACATTTAAAGTCAATCAAATAAAAGTGCTGTTAGCCACATTAGCGTCGGTTTGCATCCAAACACCTGGCCCCGATCCAGTTTCATTGTCACCCCCGGGGGAAATATCCGCTTATTGGCCGCTAAGTGCTCTGCTATGACCACCAAGCGGGTGGCAAGTGCTCATCCATTTAGTGCAGGTACCGCGCAGTGGGTTTGTTGACGCTTTTTCATTAGTGGCGGCACCTGCAGGAATATTCTACCGGGAGCAATGTGAATAAATTAAGCGCCACTCTTGTACTAGTTGCATACCACGACTATGAAATGCCCCCAAAGTGCCAAAGGCCGCTTAACACATCACTGCAATCTCCATAAACGATGCGTGTCGTTTGACTCGTGTCGTGTAAATGCAGCCTTAGAAGATTAATCGTCTGTTTTTGGGTGACGTTTGAAGAAAAGCTAAGCAAGGCTTTTTCCCTGTTAAATTGTGTACATTTTTCCTCGGAGCGTAAACAGGAGAACATCACTGAGAAAGGGATATTTGTCTCTGAATTATTCATCAAGTATCAGCATGTTGCCGCAGCAAAGACACGGTACAGAAACAACTTCCTCTTTGCGGTCGGCTTAAATACGAGCTTGATTAATTGATGCCGAGCCTGTTGTTGTGGAGGCGGGATGAGGAAAAAAAAATACATAGATACGTTTTTGTTTTGCTTTTTTCGATGCATATCCTGTCGCTGGGAAACTTGTTTCTGCAGAAAAACTCATCTTTTATTGAAGCCCATGTCGTACGTGGAGCCTACTGGAGTATCAGTACACACACACACACACACGCACACGCACGACCTCTCAGATCAGATTTTTGTTTCTTTTCTGTTGGAACTTTCTTTATAAAAAAAAATGTATGAACACGTCAAATGCCTCTAAAATCTATTATAACAAATACATTCACGGCAAAAAAATAATTGGCTGCTGAAGTACATGACCCATTCGACTGCCCACACTGCTCTTCTTCTTCCGTAATCATCAGTTTGTGCTCGTTAGGTCGACTTTTAGGGCAAGTGTCTGCGTTTAAAACATCTACGAGAACCTTGTAACCTGTCAAGGTCTTGGAATTTTGGCCCTTATGAGCAAGTGGTGGATATTTTTAACAGAAACTTGTCAGTCTATGTGTGAGGAGTAGAAGACGAAACGTTTGCTGAACATTCCAAACAACCTATTAACCAACTTGATGGTAAAATTCTCGATTAATTACAATAACGTATCTTTATTCTCTCATCTCTGCGAGCAGTGTATAGTGATGATATACGAATATATTCTTTTTTTAAATTAAGCAGTGTATCCTTTTTTTGTGGCATTTTTGTTTGCAGGCTCTTTTATTTTTTTCAAAATTAAAATCAGTGAAAAACTGTTTTAGATAGTGTAGAAGTATCTATTGTGTGCTTTGAGTTTGGTACACTTCAGTGAAGCAGATATGATGGAAAAAGACTAATTCTTGATGAAAGAGGCGGGATCGCTGGTCCCAATGCCAGAAATAGTGTTGCTATGCAACTATTGGAAACCTATTTGAAGTCTTCCTGTTTCCAACGCTCGCTGCGTGCGCGCGTGCGTGCGTGTTATTAGTCTAACGTCGAAACATGTTTGCATCTCAGCTGGAAATCGGTGCATCCCATCACGCCGTTCTTTGACAAAGCCATCACTGACATGTCATTTGTTTGTCAAACGGGCGCAGCCGTCCTATTTTCATTTTTTTTCCTGATCAAATGCCTTTTTGAATGCAGGAGTGTGGTTTGGTGCAAGGAGGGGGCGGGGGGGGGGGGCAAATGGGAATCACAAGAGATTCCCAATATTTTCCTAGCTTGGTTATATAACAACAAGAAGGTACAAGCTTGTCAGAAGATGCTGTGAAACGTTTTCCACATGTAAAAAAAAAACCAAAACGTTCAGAATGTCTCACAGAAAAATAAATGATCAATCACTACGTCTATGAGTTAAACGTCTGCGCGACATCCCCCAGAGAACTCATTAGGAGGTGATCCCAGCCCGCTTGTGTGAGATCTTTATGCTGTCGGTGTCCATCCACACGTGCTGCGAAGGTCATGACAGTTGGGATGTAGTTGCGCTTCGCATATAATCGACATTCTTTGTGACATTTCTCTTCAAGGAGTTTTTTTTTTCTCCACACTTTAAAAACAGTTCCCAGGCGTGACATGCTTTTGTTAAAATGCCCCAACTCGCAAGAATGATAGGCACACTTTGCACATCGGCTTGTGAGCAACTGTATACCCCGCCCCATGTACTGCTGGGCCAATGACAAATCTGGCTTTTGTCACCATGACAACCAGGGGCAGAACATGTCTCCGAGTAAAAAAAAAAAAATGTAATGTGTGCGTCACCACGTGTGCTGAGTAGTCAAGAGCAGTACGCAATTTTTCATGCATGCAGCTTAGCGAGAACATTGATTGTAGTAATCGCCAAGTTTCACTCGGATATAAGTAGAAATTGAAGCGTGACTGTCCCGTTGTAAATTCGATCACTATAGATTATCTTTATGCGGATAAACAATCCCGGTTTGTGATTCACCATCGCGAGAATTTAGATTACGTGCCCCCCAAAAAAATGCTCATATTTTTAAAATACAAATCAGGTTGGAATGGGGAATCAATTTTCTACTATATTTTAATTTATTGGCATGTACTGCTAGTAATGCAAAAATTCCTCAAAACGGGTCTTATTTTTATACACACGATAGTGTACAGTGCAGTAACAATCTGGCCTCGTTACCTCTTGGTCTTTCTCACCACGCTGGACGTCAGCGCAACGTTGCCTCGCTTGCATCTGCTCTGATCTAAATTGACGCTGCGTCTGTTCTTGTTCCGCGTAGCTACTGCAGTCCAAAGACGTCAAGGACGATGCCGTGCTGTGCTGCTCCATGGAGGTAAGACTCAAACAACGCACTCAGTCTCATACCTCAAGACATACAACACTTGAACCGGTGGGTTCTCAACTTTTGTTCACGCCATCCCATCAAGGGTAGTAATAGCAGTATTGAGCACACAGAGTTTGTACAAAACATCTTTATCTTACATAGCTGCAGCTATAACAAAGCAGAACTTAACATTCACCACAATTTTTTGTAATTTCTATACAAATTACTTTTGCAGGTTTTTTTTAATGCATGTTCAAATGTGTTGGCAGTATCTTTAAAAATGTGTCTTACCAAGTTCAGAGCATGTGGGAGGGGCTAACCGAACCCAAAAAAATATTTTAACTCATTTACGACCAGCCGAGTAAAGGTTTTTTTTATCTTTGACGTCTTTAGCCGTCAATGGTAGTAAATGACTTAATTTTATAATAATCATATTGCATACTGTATTCACCCCCCCCCTCTCTCAATAGTACTATTTATCGCAAATTAATTTGCATACCCCCAATTCCTGATTTGCAGACCCCAGTTTTTAAATCACTGCTGTGAACAAGCTGCTTATTATGGTTTAACTGGTGTTGCATTTGTTATTCCGACGGCGCGCCAGTTGTTTTTGTGTCCTCGCAAGTGTTATAAAAAATATAATAGCATAGGTGAAGCAGAATTATAGATTAACTATTGTTAGGCTTAAAAAAAAAAAAAAACAGGCATTAATTGGCAGTAACCAGGCAAGTCTGTAACATTTGGTCTTCATTTCAAATTGCCAATCGAAAATTAATTCAAGTATTTGTTTTAAAAACAGCCCACGTGGCAGAGTTAGTTTGTTTCATTTTTAATTATTTGTACCAATAGGTCAGGGCCGCAATGAATGAAATGCTCATGTGATGCTCCGCCCAAAAGCATCTTAGAAGAACAAAGTCGGCCAAAAATAGATTTGCTTAAGACGTTTAGTGGTGATGGAATAATTGTATACAAGTGTACATATTTTATCATATAAAAAAACATAACAATACAATCTGTCACGTTTTCATTGACTCATGACATATTCAAAATGGGAATGAAAGGTGCTAGGTGTCTCTCCCACTTTTTCTTGCTCTTGTGCAGCTGCAGAGCGCCGGGCGCCTCTTGGAGGAGCAGCTGCCTGAGATGATGACAGAGCTGCTTGCGACCGTGCGCGACAAGATGCTGAGCCCGGCCGAGTCACCCCTGACCCGCTCGCTCCTAATGGAGGTCGTGGAGCTCCACGCCCACCGTTGGAGCCCCCTGGAAGCTCTCACTACGCAGTACTACGACCGCACCATCCATAAGCTCACCACCACCGCCGTCACGGCTTAGATGCGCTATTTCTTCCCGGACTTTTGGCACAGACAATGGTGTTGTGGCCACTAGGGGCAGTATAGGACGGCAGCAGCTTGTCCGTTGGGAATGGAGAGATGTTAAAGAGGAGGAGGGGGGGGGCGTCTGTGTCTTCATTGTCATCCGACCCCTCCTCCCGTTCCATCCTCCAGCCCTCGTGGCTGATAAAAGACGGAAAATGGAGGCCGAGAGCAGACACGGTGCTGTCTGTCTGCACCGTCTGCCCTCCCCTCCGCAGGGACACCCGGGTCAGGAGGTCTCGCCGCGGGACTCCGGCACGCCTACAGCAACCCCCATAACCTACCACCCCCCACCCCCCCACCCTTTGTCTCCCTCCCTTAGCAGGAAGCCTTTTTTGTTGGGATGAGACAGCGGGCCTGCTGGGCCAGGCTGGGCTCGGGATAAAGATCAGGCTGGCTAGAGTAGGGTGGCAGATGGCGGCTTGAGCCCTTGTGAGACACACACAATCAACACTTACACACGCATGCACGGCAACCCGGCATCCCGCTCCCCGATAGAAAAGCGGAAACATGGGGGGGGGTCATCAACATTAGAGGAGCATTAAAAAAAAACCACATACTGCGGTTAAACCTTTTGTTTTTGTCACCCAAGCCGTGCACATCCACATTCAGAATAACCGAATTTTTAAATAGATATTTATTATATTATTTGATTTGAATATTTTAATCTCCCCAGAAATATTAGTGCCACACTGAAAATAAATATTCTTAACAATATGAGGGGGAAAAAAAGTTGGAATAATATGAGAATAAGTGTTGTGATGTTGCAAGAAGGTTCCAATGGTAGCGTGAATAAAGACGCAAGTTCATCACAAAATAGTTCTCATCTGAGAAAAATAAAATAAATGTCTTCATAGTAGAGGTTTGAGAACAAAGTCGTAAAGTTCTGAGAAAGTGGCAATGTTACTAGAATGAAATGGAATATTGCCACCCAGAAAGTTGTCATAGGAAGGAAAAACAAGTTCGAAAGTTATGACAGACGTTTCATCTTCTGACGAAAAACGTGCTTCATAATATACGAATAAAGTTGTAAAGATGAGAAAGCAACTGCAAATGAATGTGTAATACAACAAAAAGCATTTTAAGAAGTAAGTCAAAAATATTACCGAAAAATTTGCATTTTAAGATTATTTGCAATGTAAAATTAAAACTCATTCTTTTTCCCCTTCTCAGTGTGGCGCTAAAACTCCTGAGCGTACAATCTCTTCTTTTCCGGATTTTCAACATGCATGTATGAGATCTAGCACCGGGCCTTATTGCGCACGTTTGACTTGTTTGCACTGTTGTGAGGCGGTTTGCTTTGAACAAACAAAACAAAAAAGATGAAAAGAAAACATTGCTGCAGTGAAAGGAAACTTTTATTTTTGAGCTAAAAAGAAAATCACGGCGGATGGCAAATGACGTGTAGCTCATAGCCATCCTTTGGCCGTGAATATCGGTGCGTGTTCACGATTGACACAATTTGATTTTATTTTTTTAATTGTGTTTGAGGAATAATGGCATTTATTAACCTGTGTATTTTGAAGACCGCATAGCCCAAAAAAAAAAACGATACATGTATATCTGTGACGCTAACGTATGCTGTGTTCGGTCGTGTAGCATCTGTGAATGGGCTCTCTGTCATAATGCGTGCGGTATATTTGCAAGTATTAAAAAAAAAAAAAAAGTTGAAGTTGGCAAAAGAACTGTGGGGAAACACCCAAAATATTTCGAGCAGGACTTTGCTTGTTGCTTTTGTGAATCCTCACAAACGCAATTCAGAGGCTGCATCCTTCGAAGGACCTGTCGGTCTTCGGCCAACCTTCGTTCAATGCTGCGGTCGTGGCCGCGAACGTTTCACGTCATGATGCTAGGTGGCTCCATGTTAGCATTATTAGCGCAAAAGAGGTTTGAAGGTTGAAAAAAAAAAACTATATATTGACAATGAAGCCCAAGACTTGTATCGAAGCCGCTTCATTTAAACATTTTATGCGACGTGCTAAGAATTTTGGCATAAGCGAAACATACGGTGGTGAAGCATTCTGCAAAGAACGGGAACAAGGCTTACAACATTATAACTTCAAAAAAAGTTGTGAACCTCCATGTTCGTGAAAATGTTACCGGGGAAAGATTTTTATAATTTTTTTTAAATCAGAAAACAAATGGTCATGTTACTAGATTTACGTTGTAAATTACTAGGAAAAAAGTCGCAAAGATAGGAAATTGTCTAAATATGACAAGAACTTTCCAAAAATAACACTCTCCAATTATGGGAGAGGTTGTAGCGCTACGAAATAGTCGTCATATTTCATGAATGAAGTTGTCTTATGGAAAGATTAAAAACTCAAAACATGGAAATTACCTTCTACAGTAATATGAGAAAAGTCGTGAAGCTACGAAATGGTCGTAATATTACAAGTTAATATGCTGTAATATTGCAGAAAAAACTCAATGTTACGACAATGAAATTGTTATATTACAAGAAAAAAAAAGTCGTAATGTTACAAGAGTAGTCATGAGCCTGGAAAAAGTTGGAGCGTTACAAGTAAAAAATGACAAAGCTACCAAATAGTCATAATATTAATGTAAATATTAATGTTCCAGGGAAAATAAGAAAGATTACAATAATAAAATTGTAAAATTGCTTTGGATTTGGATGGCCTTTGTAACGCGTTTGGTCATTGTCCTTCCGAATTATGTAAGCCCGGAATCAGAACATAGTCACACAAAAGGGGTGTGATGGTACCAAGACGTCGCAGTTCTGCGGCAGTTTAGGCCGACAAATGACCTTTTGTACGTTATTTTTAGTGCCTTATAGAGACGTGAAGCGCGACGACTTGCCCAAAAGCCAAATAAATCCAGCCTTATAGCTAGATTTAGCATATAGCTTAGCATGTGAAGTCACGTACCCTTGCAGTGTACATGCTTGTGCTTACAGTGTTTTGGGTTTTTTTGTATTATTATTATTATTTCCTCTGTCTTGCATCAAGAATTCAGACCATGTGTAATAGAAACATCATCACTCGGATGATGATGTCATGATGATTGTGACTCATCTTTCCGTCTTGTTTTATTTCTAGCTTTCTATTTAAGTTAAGCTCATTTATACTGTATATGTGGGAGGAGGTGACTTGTGAAACCGTTGGAATACCTACCTTGCAGGCAAGTGTGTAAGTGGTGGGATTACTGTGGTGAGTTACCAACGCAAATTTTTGTTATGCAAAAAAATAAAAAGTACAACAAAAAAAAAAGGGGGGTGGAGGCTCGTCCCCTCCCTGTCTATGCCCGTACAGCCACTTGACCCCCCACCCCCACCCCAAGTCTGGTTTGCATATTGTCATGAATATTAAAACTTAAACGCTGGCGGGGCTCCACTCGGATCTCTGTTTTGCTTTTTCTTCCAGAACTTGTGGAAAATAAAAAATAAAAAACTGGACAAAAAGATGTGATTGTCGAACCACAAAAAAGAATAAAAAAAAAAAAAATTTTTCCTTCAAAGACAAAAAGGCAGACGCTCACATTGTTTCCAGGGTCGTTAGCAGCAGAAGCGCGTGACAAACACAGCACCACAGTGGGTCGTTGTGCTAACAATGCAAGTCTCATTTACATGCCGGCCGTTACGGCTCGCACATTAGGCACACGAGACTTCTGAGTGGTAATTCCGCGTGCGTGTGTCCTTGGACTTTATTGCGCTTGGCTAGTCCTGGAGCATGCCTTTGATTCTAGGCAGTGCACGAGCACCTCCCAAAATGTTTTTAGTGATTGTATTATGTCAGACGTTTGGTTTTTCAGCAGAGGGCGGGCAATTCAGTCAATGCTGACGAAAGGTCCGTCAATCTGTCACAGGATGACGCCCGTTTTACTGACGACTGACAAACACGCCCCTACTGTCTTTTGATTTTTTTTATTTTTTTTTTGCGGCAATGAACACAACAGGGTTGCTTCCGACGACCATATATGGAAACACTGCGCTTCCTGTGCAGCAGGTGGCAGTATGCACTCAAGAGCTGTAATCCGCCAATGAACGAAGAAGAACGCAAACGCGTACACACAGGAGTCGGATTAGACTGCATTCCATCCTTGGACGGAGTGCGGAACTGGAATCTGGTTGAGGGTAACCATTTTAAACTTTAAATCGTATGGCCAGTTTACAATTTTAATCACATTGGATTTGTCGTCTGTTGGATGTTTTTTTTTGTTTTTTTTTTGAGGGGGGGGTCGGATTGACGCTAGATGAACTGGCAGACCGGTGAAATTTACTGATTGAACAGATGACGGAAGTGCGGTTAAAATAACATGGACGACTGACTAATAGATTTTGGTTCGTCTTGATATAATGACGAACTGACGATGGCGGATGGGTGCTTAGGTCGCTGATGAATTAAGGATTTTTTTTTAAATTGCCCCCCATTTTTTTCCCCTTTTTTTTAAGGATGTGTGATTTGTTAATTTGTGAGATCAAAGAAGATGCTTGGTAGGAAACTGATTCCAATCCAGGCAGAACGTGGGCACGCAAAGAAACTCCAAACTTTAAAGGGATTATTGTTCGATAGAATAAGATCTCTGTTAGTTGTAACAGATATTTGATGTGTGGATTAATTAAAGGCTGGACTGGTAGAACTATGATTCGAGTCAGCCCTCGAGCATTCGAAAAAGCTCCTTCAAACTTTTAGCGATTATGCTGCTACGTCGAACAAGATCCTTATCGGGTTTAAGGGATTTATGATGTATAGGTTAATGAGATCAAAGGATGAACTACCGCAGATATGATTCTAGGCATCACTCAAAAAAGCGCCTTTGAACATTCGGGATTTTTATGTTCAAGCAAAATCCTTTTAAATTTAACGGATACTGTATATTATGTTCAACAAAACGGAGGCATTGCAAAAAATCTTGAGGCGCTGTGTTGAAATGCGTCAAGGCAAAACTGTGCTGACTTAAAGAGATTCCAGTGCAGTTCTGTTGCCGTGAGTCCACTCCTTAAATAACCTTTCCATATTTCCTTCAAGATGATTCCACCATGCAAGAACCTTATTGATTTTGAGTGATTTCTGATCCGCAGATTTTTTTTTCGGAAGTTGGGCTGCAAGGTAACTTCTGTGCAGGAAGTGCCAGCGCTCTCCAGCTGCTGAAACTTGGTGCGCCTCGGTACCAACAGATTAAACTTGTACAGTTCAAAAATCGTAGGGAATCGGGAGTTTTCTTACTACAATAAACACTGGGAGTACAAAATAAAATGTTGAGAAAATAAATGATTAAAGTTGTAGTAATAATACAAAGCAAAGTTCGCTGATTGAAGTCGTAAAATGTCAGGAAGTTGTCCTCACGTCACACGAATTAAATTATTTGCAAATTTCCCCATTGAGGGACTAATAAAAGCAATCTTTGTCTTTTTAATCCGACAGTTGTAATTACATTTAGAGTTGTGCTTTTTTTTTTTTTTTTTTTTGCTGGAGCATGATAAGTTGAATTCTCTTTGGCCTGGTGGATCAATTAGTTTTAATATATTCACGATATGAAGGTTAATAAGATAGAAGTCCTTAATTGTCGGATTCTAGGCAGCGCTCGGCATCCAAACAATTATTAATAAGATGCTAGTCTTCATCCAAATGATTTGACAGAAATACAATTGGAATATTGCCATGCATTGTGGGAGTTCCCGTGTCCTATTTGCAATCGATGGACTCTGTGTCTTGGTTGATGGTCAGCGGTCTTGACACCCTAACGTACCTGTTCTGGCGTGCAGTTCAGTGCGTTGCATAGGGAGAGAAAATAAAACTCTGTTTGTTTGTGTGGAGGTCACAGAGGCCACACATAGTGGGAAAAAAAAAGTAGTGTTAAAAAAGCCAAAGAATCTTCTCCCAGATGTTACTGCTGCGGAAATACTCTTCTCTGAGAGAAATCAATAACTTGTGGGCTCCGAGCCGCTTCCAGCTCGACCTCTGGACCTCTCCATCTCAGCGGCAGCGACGCTGCGCTACTTGTTACTTTCTCATCATCATCCTGGTGCATTGACTAGTTACCCACCTGTGTATTTTTTAATGCGCAGAAGTCCTGGAAAGCAGGATATTGCCGCACCAACCAGCAGTAATGAACTGCATAAGTTTGGAAAATTGTTTCTAAAAAAAAAAAAAAAAAAAAAATCCTGTAATGACTCCGTTTAGATTGTATTGAAGGATCACACACTTCATATTTGGTGATTTTAAATTAATTACAATATATTATTCAAGAAAATACCTGTTAAAAGTTTCACAACAAATAACAGTATACAAAATGTGATTAAATGCAATTGCAGAATTTTTTGGGGGGCTGTCTATTGCTAAAACCGCAAACAAAATATTCACGCAATGATGCAAAGACTGGTCACACATTTTTCAAAAAGAAATGTTTTTCGGCAGGAGGAAACTTTTTGAAGCTGATGTCAACCCGAGCGGAAACTGGAAAGCCGTGTCGCCGCTTCCTGGACTGGCATTGCAGGAAATGATATCACGACCTTTACGCTTCCTGAATGAAGTGTCTCAGCGGCCCTTTTGGGGCGCAGGAACTCCTGAGTCAGTAAATCAAGCTTAAATGGAGCCAAACACTCACTCCCACATCGTGAGTTGCAACATTACGGTACTCTAGGAAAAAATAAAATAAAATCAACACGCTTTGACTTAAAAATTCTGACTTTATTCTTGTTTCTTGGAATACAACGACTTTAGTCTCTGTTTAGGTCCGTTCTTTATTTTATTTTGTAATTCTCATGTTTTATGGAAATTAGGATTCGGTGCTGGTTTTGATTAATAAAGATTGGAAAAAGTTACCCTTGTAATGATTATCTGAGACAATATTTCTGGCAAATTGACTGTGCTTTATGAAATGACAATAGACTGGCCTTAGAATGTGTATTTTTTTGGCTTTGTCATTTTCATGCTTCATTGAGAAGTGTTTTTTTTATTTTGATGGATATTGACTTAAAAAAATAAAGGATGTATCGGTGTGTCGATAGTAGGCTACTTTAGTTAGTTCCACGGAAACTAAATATTTAAGACACTAATTCTGGAGCAAGATTAATTGAAACTATTTGAGTTGTATACTTTATTAAATAAATTCTAGATAATTTACAAAGGCATCACTTCCTGTTTTGTCCAACTTTGGTTGCCGTAATTCCCAATCAAATTTTGGGAGACAATCTGTGCACGTGTGATTCATTCCGTGCAGAAGATACAGCAAGTGTATTGCCAGCCACTTGTACGGCTGTAGCATAACTTTTTATTTATTTTCGACCAGCATGACTGAATAAGCAAATACACGAGGGACCAGTTACGTGACGTCCGGAGCTCGTGCCACGTGATTACGTGGCTATGAGAATGTATGTATTTGTATTTGTTTTTAAACGTGGCGTTGTGGTAGTTTTTGAGTATCTCATCATGCCTTGCAGTTGTTTCCTACAAATCGGAATGAAAGGAGTTAAAATTTCTCCCAATTCCCAGAGGAAACGGACCCTGTCAGAAACACTATCAGGAGCATTTAGCTAAAAGAAAAACGCACAGACTGGACCAAGGACATAATCAGGAATGCCTACGTTTGTGGAGCTCATTTGCATATCTGGTAAGTTATTGTGGCCAGACGGTTTAACTTTGCTCTCTATTCCTTGAAACGTCAACGTGGCATCGTGTTTGCTATTCGTGCCAGCTAATAACAGGTAGCTAGCTCATTCAGCAATTAGCTTCGGTGCACAGTCGCTCCATGTTACTTCAAGATGCCATTTTCGGTCGTAAAACATTGACATTTTCTCCATGATGACTTTGACAACGTCCTGATTTTTTTCCCCATGTCCGATTAATACCTTTAAAACGCATTGTTACACTTGCGGTAGACTGCAAATGACATCTGGCGTGAGCTCAGTAAACAGCCAATCACGGCTCAGCTCGTGAACGTTAGTTGATCCGTGATTGGTTGTCTAACTCATGGTAATACTCAAAACGCCAAATATGACCCGGTGCCATCTTTTTGGTCACGCGTGATGTCCTTGTCGCTTGCATGTGCACTCGAGCGTCACTTTGGCTGATTCGTGCTATTTCCATGTCGCTGCTGCCAACGCTAACAGATGGAATGTGGCGCTGAGTGATGAGAAGGGAAGAACGCTAGGAATGAAGAAACGGGAAGAGGTTGGGAATTCCTTTGCTTTCCCGCTCCTCTTGGCCAGGATACTCTTGAGGTGTGTGTGTGGCTTTGCTAAGCTCAACTGATCACTAAAACAGAAATCAACACACGCGCTATAATTAGCTTTGGGATACCGGCCCAGTTAGCACGTGTTGTGTGTTGAGGTCACTGAAAGTGTCCACGGACAAGCGGTGGGAAGTGCCACCTGATGTCTTTGTTGCCAGGCTCTCGCCAAGCGACTGTCAGGCTCGACCCTGTTGCCAGGCAACCTGACCCCCCCCCCATGCTAAAAATGAAGTCAGGAAACAAGTTAACCCCCGAGGGTGCCTTTGAACAGCATCGTTATGAAAACATCTGTATGCGTTCACCCACTTTTAACGGGGCCCAGTGGCTCCAAGGCGTGTTCCTTGTATAAATATGCTTCAAAGAGGTCGGCAGGCGGATCGCAACGACTCGCGGACAAGGTGCTACTTTGTCCAGGGAGATTCCACACCCTGTACATGACTAACAAACCCAACCCAACTTCTTCTTATTCTTAGCGGGGAAGCCTTTTCAGGGAATCGTCAGTTTACGACAAATTTCTGGTGCTACAGTGGCACCGTCACGAGATTATCTGTAACTCATGCTAACACCGTAGTAATATCATAATGGTAAAATGAAAAAGTCATATCGGCTAGCAGTCCTTAACCTTTTTTTGTTCCACGGATTGGTTTTATGTAAACATATTTTGTGACTGACCGGCCCGGGCATGGAAACAAATCCAAAAAGCAGAAATATACAATTCACGATGACAGCTTTACTCTGACTGTTTCGGTAGTTGTTGCCGGTGACGACCCTGCATTTGGTTCACTTCGCTAAACCTGAACCTTAACTCATTTACTGCCATTGACGGCTAAATACGTCAAAGATCCTTTTTTTTTTTTTAACTAGGCCTGCTGATATTGTCTCTTTATATACCGCTTTTTTTCCTTGGAAGCTTCTCCTGTCTCATTTGGCATGTTCCCCTTTTTGAAGAAGCTCTCAATTGTTTTTTTTTATTTTTTATTTTTGTTAGCATGAAGGCTTACCTTCCTTGCGTATCACCAGACCGAGATGAGCATTTTGACTCTGGTTTGGGCGAATGGACTCGATTGCCAAAATAAAACTCAGAAACCGATTGCCAATAAAATATTTTTTACTGCACCATCAAATGTGCTTTTACCGAGTGTTTGTGGAGCCCTGTTCCTGGATTTGATTTTGGATTTTAGATTAAGAGGATGTGGTTTTGAAACTCTTCTTTTCATCCCAAAAGTCAAACTGAAGGAAGAATCATGAAAAAGAAGTATATTCCAGTTTGTCCTGACGCAACAATGATTACAGGAACGCTGCAAAGGCCATTTTCACAATATGCGCCTCACAACGTTGACGTTGGTGTATTATTTGGAAGGCTTTTATTTTGAAGTTGGCCTTGGCAGCGCGTTGGTGGAGCGTTACCGTATGAACAAGGATCGTTGCGGCTGGCTTGACTTGCCTTTTGTGATGGCGCAAACCAAATAAATGCCAACAGAAAAAAAATCCTCAAGCATTTATTTTTTTAATTGAGTAGTCTGACTTCCTCGAGAACTCTAAACTGTCCTAAAAATAAAATAACAAGGGAGAACCTCCACATCACCCGTCCAACAGGTCACGCCACATCAGTCGCAGAAATTTTGCTCTTGAGCTAACGTCTCCTGTTTCGTGTTTTTTCTTTTTTTTGATGTTCTGTCATTTTTGCTTGCCCATTTACCTCGCTCACTTCATAAACCATTTTTCACTCGCTGCGATCTTAAGCGAAGGTCGTCCTCTAAACTTTCCCTCTGCTAGTGGAGCGTTGAATTTTCATTATCGTGTTGCCACCCGTGTTCCTTCATGACAACAATAACAAGTTTAATTATATTAAGTCTGTTACACACACACACAACAGTATTTGCTTGTATTTAAATAACTACTTTTTTATAATATATATGGTAATTATAGTGTGTGGGCTGGGAGCATCTCGCACCTCTTTAGAGTCCTTCATTAGATCTATTTCCCCCCAGTGTCGTGTCATGTCTGTGTGCGTGCGTGTGTGCGTGTCGTGCGGCTGCAGTTGAGACGCCAGGCAGCAGACAAAGAAGCATTGAGGCGCCCTTGCGGTCACCCCGAGGCCGCCGCGGCGGTGGCGGCAACAATGGCCGCATTGTTTGATGTCAGGATTCTGCCTCTGGCTCGGAATATTAAACATCCCGACACAAAAGGGACAACTTGGCCATTGGGGAAAATATCGATGGCGGTTTAAAGGAGATTTGAGTCTTCTACTATGTGTGTGGACGCTGTAAAGCATTTAAGAGGTTATTATGATTATTATCATCGTCAATTATCACAGAACTGCAAGGGCAAGCATAATACACCCATAATATTAAAATTTTACTTTCATGATATTTTTTAATTCACTCTTGGAATTGTATGATCCATCTTTACTCTTGTAATATTTGTACTTTGTTCTCAGGAATTATAATTCTATAATATTTTTCTCTTCTTGCAAAATTCTGAGTTGATTCTCAGAACATTTTGACTTTATTCAGGTCATGTTTTTTACCTTTATTCTAAGAATTTTACAATTTTATTCTAATTGTATTTTTAAGATGGTTTTGGTTCACGCTTTCCAAATTCTACCTTTATCGTCACAATAGTTTACATTTTCCATCAAGACTGACTTAATTCTCGTAATATTTCAGTTTTCTTCAGTTATTTCTGCATTATTCTTGTACCTTTAAAATAGTTTTCTTGGATTTTTTTTTTTTAGTTTACCCTTACTTTTACCCCATTCTTGTAATGTATGTACACAATATTCCACTATTTCTGTGACATTTTTTGCCAAATTTTCAACTTTATTTTTGGGAAACGTTATTCTCATAGTATTCCGATTTCTTTCTTAATATATTTGGACTCTTCAAAATATTCTGTCTTCATTCTTGTTAAATTCTCTTTATTTTTGCAATTGTTCACCTTCATTCTTTTGACATCATTTAATTTTTGTATAACCTTGCATGTTTCTTTTGATTGTAAATTTTGTTGGCATTTTAACCTCCACAGCTGCTGCGCTCTAGTTCTTAAAAAAATAAATAAATAAATAAAAATAATAAATCTGCAATTTAGAAGCCTACTTTCTATGATGAGATTGATGGAATGGCATTGCATTGGTGACATTTGGACCCGGATGGCTCCAGGAATTTTTTTTTTTCTCCCGGGGCTAAAAGGGATCTTAATCAATACACAACGGACAGAGAAAATAATTTATAAATACATTTTAGAAAGTCAAATAAAATGCTGGAGGGGCTTTACTGGGGCGACACGGATTTCTGACCGTTCTTTAGCCCCGCCCACGCCCCCGGGCCTTGGTGCAGCAATCTCCATTTGGAGGAAAATAAATAAATCTTGTGAAAGAAGCAATTCCAAGTCCTCTGGGCTTTTGAATATTGTCTGCCCAACATAAACAGCTAACATGTTGAGCTAATTGGTTAGTTGCTAATTAGCTTGAGAACGTCTCACATTGAGCAATATAATTGTCAAATTGTCCAATCAGCTTATTGACAAACCTGTTAGACAATCCGATCAACCTCATTGATTTTCCTCTTGAAACTGATTTGTGACTCGCGATGTTATCGGGCTCGTCATAATTTTCACGCCTCTGCGGGACGGATTGATTCTGTTATTGATCCCTCAATTACGGCCGACCGCCGTGTGGGTTTTGCCTCTTTTATGACGGCTCAATCGTGACTTTGACTTTCGCGTCGGTGACGGTCGAGGAGGCAAATTAGACGAGGGACGAGCCCGGCGCGCTTTCATCAGTGTTTCACTCTTTATCGGCGACCTGGTCGTTTGTCTTAACAAAAACAAGCTGGTGCGAGAATGTGCAACGCAGGTGCCACCGACCTACCCCGAGCGGCCTTGTCGGCCGTGTTTATTTTTGTGTCAACGTGCCTCGTAAAGGAAACGAAACAGGACCAACGTGTGTGTGTGTAGAAATAAAAAAAAAAAAAGCCTTTGAAGGAACTCTGACTGACAGCTGACCTAAGAGGAAATACAAGTTCTGACCACACTGTTTTCTTAAAGCCTTTAAATACACCGGTCGGACATAACGTTAGGTATGCTTGCACTGACTCGTGACACCTCGTGCTGCAAAAAAGCAAATACAGCTGTACCTCAACTGGACGTGCTAACATATAACGCAAAACGCCATAGACGGGCTTTCGAGACAACCTTGATGTTGCGGTAGTTTTGACCACTAAGCGATGGCTATTTGAATACAAAACTGTGCAGCAATACATGTAGACTGACAATATACTGCAACCGTACGTCTGTATTATTTTTATTTTATTTATTTTTTTGTCCTGCTGTGAAAAACAGCTAATATTAGTACTGTAGCTGACGGAGTCACTTAGTTGTGAAACTCTTCTTTTGGTATTTTATGTCTGTATTATGCTGGCATATACAGTACAAAGTAATTTTGAGTAAGAGAAAAATGGACTAATTTACCGCCAAAGAAACTTTTTTTTTTTTTTTTTTTTTAAACTCGGCTAGTAGTAAATGTGTTAATTGTCGACTATTTCAATCAGCGGCGTCCTGATTAGTCAACTAATCCTGGCTTGGCAGCCCAAATATGTACGCGTGAATACCTGTGTAGCAAGCTAGAGAAAGAGAAAAGCAATGCTATAAAATGTATAAATAAAATGACTTGTCAACTATGTAAATGAACTAATTTACCGCCAAAGAAACTTTTTTTTTTTTTTTTTTTAAACTCGGCTAGTAGTAAATGTGTTAATTGTCGACTATTTCAATCGGCGTCGCCCGGATTAGTCAACTAATCCTGGCTTGGCAGCCCAAATATATACGCGTGAATACCTGTGTATATACTAAATATTTGCATTTCATCATGTTCCTGATTCTTTTTCCACGTTTTGTACTTGTACGTGCAACGACTCTTAGACGTGTGCGTGGGTTTGCAGGTCTGTCGCCTTGCATTAAAATATCCCCCCCCCCCACCTATTCTACTGCCCCCCCTCCACCACCTCCCGCTTCTCCCCTGCGGCATTGATGGGGATGAACAAGAACAACACGGAAAGAAGCGTGAGACACATAGTGTGAACTGCTAATTTCCTACGCATGCACACACAAAATCCACCCTCCTCCTCACATTGCCTTTGACCTCACGCCCCCCCCCTGCACAAAAAGCTAACTTTTCACGTCATAGGAAGGTCACCCAGATAATAGAGGGGAGGTCAAGGAGAGGCTGCCATCTTAACCTCCGAAGAGATCTCGAGGCGATGTGACAAGGACGAGGCACCGTGGTGATGACGCATTTGTGGCCTGTGGGAATTTTCAACATTTGGCACTGTAATCATTTTACCCCAAAAAATAAAATAAAAATGACGTGCGCCTGTGTTTAGGTAGGACCTGAATACTGTATTTAGTGTACAGTATTCCTCCTTACTGCCTGTTACAAACGGATCTTCCTCCGCGCGAGTGACATGTTCATCTGTGTGTCTCACAACAGACAGAGAGAACACTCCTCACCTGCGCACACGCTCACACGCAGACAGTCACCATGTTGCCAGATGGTCTTGTGTGTCCCCCCCCTGTGTTGCCAGATACATTTAAATTTGGGGAGCCCCCCTCTCAGATTAATATTCAGGCAAAGTACTGGCTTGATATAATTGAATCATGATGCCGTGAACGTACCACGGGGACTACTTTAGATACAGCCGCGCACGCGTGTGCGCGCGCGCACGCGCCAGCGTCAAGCTTTGGCTGCCAGCTGTGTTTACTGTCATGAATACAGAATGGGTGTTGCTGTCTGCACACCACACGTTTATATACATTGAATATACTTTTGGTACATATGCATGATCTCATGAGATAAAATTAGAGCTTTGTAAAATAAAACCAAACAAACAAAAAAAAAAAAAAAACATGTCTTGCGAAGCTGATACCTCACCTGGGAAGTGTCGGGGCGGCATCCTAATCAGGTGCCCGAGTCCACCTCATCTGGCTCCTCTCCGTGTGGATTTGCTTGAAATTTCTCACAATATTGCAACAATACCGGCAATCCGATAAACAAGGAACTCTGCCAGACTTCAAATTTACAGTAAAAAACCCCGAGCAACACATCACTTAAAAAAATCAGACTGATTTGAAAATTCAATTCCCACGAGTGTCGTAAAAACTCCTGGTATGCTTCATTAATTAAAAAAAAAAAAAAAAGTCAAATTAATGCGAAATTTCTCACACGATTTCATCTTAATGTCCTTGACAAGAAAAGCTATTTACGCTAAAAGTTCCAAAATTCTGTACCCTTATTCATTTGTGACACGATTCAAGAGTCTTGCTCCCTCGACTGGAGTAGTGTGTTGCTCATTCAATGCAGCTGCTGTATGTGCCGTCCTTTTCCTTGGGGACTTGGGGGGGGTTGTTGGGCGCTATACGTGACTCTAATGTAAGTTACCCTTTGATGACAAGAACTTTGATACGCTATGCTCTCTGAATGAATAGCGTCCTCGTTATCTTGCGCATATTATTAACAAAAATGCTTTTGCAAGTGAGTGCTGTAAACAAAGAGTCAGGTATTGAAAGTTTTGTCACGTATTTCAGTGCCGTTATTTGAAAGAAAATGGCTTTTCTTTTAATGCATTGTCTTGGTTCATGTGTGTGTGTGTGTGTGTGTGTGTGTGTGTGTATATATATATATATATATATATATATATATATATATATATATATATATATATATAAAATGTGGTGTGCCACAAAGCTCTGGCCTTGGGGCCCTTTCTTTCATGAATCCATGCCAAACTACACATTTTGTCCGCCTTATTCCGAGGTCCATCGTGTCAAAGTGAAACTCCACTTTTTCGTGTGGAGCGTCTCAAACTGAATCTGTTCAAAGTGGCTCCCACCTGGGCTCACACATGCGTTCATGTGCGCTCATGCGAGGTGCCGCCAGTAAACAGTGTGACTCCCAGTGATGCTTATATATTTATTTTATTTTTTTTTTTCAATCTTGAGATCCTACTGTGAAGCAGGCTAGCACTTAGCATCAAAAAGTGTCAGCATCCAGAGGGGCTTTTAAAGGTCACGTCTGCACTTGTCTGTGCATGAACACAAAATGATGGGCAGGTCGTCTGAGGATATTGTGTTGTTTTTGCTCTTGTCGTTGTAATTATTTATTTAAAGTGCACCCAGCGTTTTTTTTTTTTTGCAATTAATTCGTGCAGATTAGTTTTAAAAAGACATTCAAGTTGTTCTTTGCTGCTGAAATGTTGAAACCTGGCTTTTAGAGACACTAATTATTGATTGTGGCAGATACGTGCACACACACGCACACTGTCTCCTCAGCTTCCTGTTGTCTGGCACGCTGTCACACTCGGGTAGTGATGCAGAAAGAGGAGGTGACAAACACACGCACACACAAAGCTACACAAACCACCTAATATCTCATCTGGGTTTTTTTTTTTTTTTACGAACGCTCACACCTCCTCTCTGTCTCACACAGTTTGTGTGGGTTAGTGTGGGTTAGTGTGTGTGTGTGTCACAGTCAGGGTTCAGTGGCGGGTGAGCTGGCAGCGGCGCCATGTTACAGTATTCTCCATGTGACTCTGAACGTTGACTCACTTCTCGATTTGTTTTGGTATATTTTTGGCGGAGCTTTCGCGTCCGTGATGCGAGAGGGAACACCATATGGATTATACGGCCTGCTTAAATTCGTGATATTGTTGTCGTTTTACATATTGACCCAGCATGCACGTAAAAGGCGTCATTTTTGTGGACGGATATTTTATATACTGAATATAGAAGTGAATGTGAACAGCAACAAGAATAGTCAGCGGCATTGTCTGAAACCAACAATATATTCTTAAATGAAATATCAATCGTCAAAAACAAGCTATTAAGAGCAGCGTTATTTTCTGGAATTTGGGCTGAAAATGTCTGCCTTTTTGGTTGCCTCTGTGATTGAATCGCTGCCTCCGCGCAGGCAGACAAGGCGATCTAAATAAAGCCTGGCACAGGCCCTCCCACGGCCGGCCCTCTCAAATTGCATAAACGCTTTCCCCCCCTGTCACTTTAAAACCGAGCCTCAGCGCATGATTAAATGCGCGCGGCTGTGTGATTATGGTCATGAAGGGACGGAGTGAGACGGGGGGGAATCTCGTCACCCGCTGCCGCTTGCGCGTCGCGTGGCAAGATGTCACTTTCAGACGTGATCATGCTCCCCCCTGCTCGTCTCACATCACACAGTAAGGCAACATAGTGGGGCTGGGGCGACAATTCAATATCAATATGTATCGCGATACGGGACCAATATCATTAGAAAATGCCTTTGATAAAATGTTTGATTGGGAAAAAAAAAGTGGGGCGGGTGCGTTGCTGAAGGGGGCACGTGTGACCCTGGGGAACATGCTTTTTTTCTGCCGTACTACAATCAAGTGTAATTGCACATCCACTCCAGTAGTTGGCAGTGGCGCTCTCCTTGCCCATTGTGCCCAGCGAGTATTAACGCGACCGTGTCGGTTAGTTTTTCAATGAAAATGCTCATTTTTATAGTTGTGGTGAGGTGGGGGCGGGAATTTTTTTTCTTCTTGCTAGGGGGGGGCGTGGTAACAGAAAATAATTGAAGCACTACATTACACTGATATCAATAGAAATGATTTTACCCTTAACGTTGCGATTTGGATTGATCTTTCCGCCACTCATTTTATTTTGGATTTCAAAAAAGAAATCCAAGGACGTGTGGTTGTTCCGGATGTTTTACTACAAAGTTAGACGTTTGTCTGAAAGTGAAGCGTTCCTCTCCCCCACAAAAATGTGAAAATGGCTTTTTGAACAATAGGTCATTGTCACGAAATGTAAACGGACCCTACTCACTCAAACCAACTTTTCCCGAAGGTGCATCACATTTCCACTAACGTAGCGCCGTAATAAATTGTTCCAGATGTCCTATTCTTTCCCAGGAGGTCCACGCATTCACAGTAACGCTCACGTGATTGGTAACGGTGACTGCACACGGCTAGTTTAACGTCACTTTTCCCGCAGGCCTCGAGCCAATTAGCCGACGACCGAGCTCGAGTGGAGAGAGAGAGAGAGAGAGAGAGAGAGAGAGAGAGAGAGAGAGTGATGCTAACGCGAGCAGCTGGCTGACTGAAAAGCCCACAAAGGCGGCTTTTCCTCTCCTCACTTAATCTTCTTCAAATCTGCCCACTAATGCTCTCTCACACCCAAACACCACGGGCAAATCCCAACAGGTAAACAAAGATGTTGTCGGGCAGAGAAATCGATCTTTGTGTGAGAGACGGGCTGTTTTGATCCAACAGAGAGTAAAAAATGATTTGACTTACAAGAGTGAATAAAATGCGAAGCAGTAGAAAATGCGACAAAAATGAATAAAATCTGATTAAATTTTTAAATTATTTAAATGAATTAGGGAGCGGGGGGGTGCTGTGGGGTCTCAAAAGGATCATGGCAATTTCAGCCTTTGCTGTTGAAAGCCTCGTTTGCTAAATTTTACTGTGAACGATTTGGGCGGTTGCACATTGCATTATTTTTACATTTTGCTCTACATAACAAATTTTAATTTGCCATTTTAGTTTCAAGATGGGATCATTTATTGGGATTTCAATTGTGCAATCCAAAATGGATGACTTTGTGACACTGCAAAGGATCATGGGAGTTGTAGTCATCACGATTAAAAGCAGAGGTCGATAGAGTTGCATGAAATTGAAACCTGTTGTCAGCTTGGGAATGTCACATGATCAAACGGAGAAAAAAAAAATATATATATATATATTTGGTAGAAAATGAATATTGGGACACCTGGGCCAACAGATTTGAAAAACAAGTTATTACATTTTCCGCTTTTTATTGAAGCCATCCTTTACGTCGAAAGTGTTTCGTGCTCTTCTGCAAAGAGCTTTTCTCCGAGCTGTTAATGTTGCTTCTTGTCATCGCAACAAGGTCGTTAGCGTGTGTCCGCATCTCGCCAGGTACAGTTGAACACAATCGCATACAAACAACACGTTTGGCCTGCCGCTTCCTCTTACATGGTCAGACTCGATTCTCACGCTGTTGTTTACCCTGCACACACACACACACACACAAACACACACACCCCGACACACCTCTAAGTCTGGTGCAGTGTTGAAATGGGTCCCCGGGAAAATTGGATCTCTTCCACAGTTTAAATTCCACAGACTTGGAGGCATGCAGTTGCCTAGCAACAGCACTGCTGTATCCACCTTTTTTTTCATTTTTTTTTTAATGTTTTTGCATATTATTCCTCTTTGACTCAGCCCTTCAGAAGTTAAACACACATGAAAGGCCACTAACCGGAATGTAAATTCTCTCACATACTGCCCTGTATGATCAGTTTGATTAATTTATCTTTTTGAAATATAAATTAAAATGTTTTTGCCCCCGTCCACTCAACTCTTACACACTCTGGGTGGAGAAATCGTAAAATGTGACCGTTTCCTTCCAAATGTTGTCGTCCACGCATCGTCTACTTACGCGCGGGTCGTTCTTTATGCTCAGGAGGCTGAAGTAGGTCCGGCGCCCTGGGAAGATGAAACATCGTTTTGCACTTAAACTTTTAATGCTGTACGGCGCCAGAAGACACTTTCAAATATCAAATGTGTGTTGCGAGACCGAACAAGAGATATTTCATTGAGCTGATCAAGGAGGCCCCGTGAGCCGTCTATTACCGCGTTGTCGTTGAGATATTTACTGCAAACTATTTCCACCATGCGCTCGCATTGTTGCATACAACATATAATTCTTTGTGTGGTATAGCGGAAGAAAATTTCTCTTGTGAGTTGGATGGAGATCAGATCACATTTTATGACCAATTAACGCCGAAAAACAGTTCATTCCAAAGGTTTCACATGCTTTCCCTTGAAACTGCCTTTTGTCTTTTTCGGTCTAATAATTCTGTGGCTGTTTTGGGCTCTGGACTGCAGCCAGGCCGACATGGTGGAAAATCGAACATTTCTTTTTGCTTGGGGAATTGATCGGAGTCACCCAGAGGTTATCTTCTCTTTAGAAAGGAGATATTGTATGTTACGCTTTGCTAAGTTACGCTAATTAAAACAAACCGCCTTAAGACTTGTTTTCGAATACTATCATATAGCCACTGACATCGTCTTTCTGCCAGTGAATAATATGTAAGAAAGAAAAAGAAGACATTAAGTATCATTTCATACCTTTTCACGATGTCAAATGATGAGTGACCCGGTCATGCTAACGGTACATGCTAACTCCTGGCTTAGCCATCCTGAAATTCTCTCTTCCTGTGAAATTGTTCATTACTTTTTGACATTTACGCTGCCGATACAATTACCACACTTTAAAAGAGTAAATGTCAAGAACTAATTCGGACTGGGTATCATTCATTGGTGTCCTAGCTAGCGCGAACATGATTGAAATAAATGTCAGCATGAATTAAATAATTTACAATCGGAAGTAAAAGACAATTCCACATATGTTATGATACTTTTATTCTTATTTATATGACGCAAAATGGTCAAAGGTCCGGTCGTGCTAGCGCTGCATCCTAATTAGTAGGCCTTGGAAAGACGATGAACGATTATGGATGTTGACTCTTACTTATTGTGATATTTAACATGTACCTAAAAAAATGACAATATTATCTCATCAAAGTATTTATTTTTTTCATGCGTTTACGGGCTAGCATGGACACCTGATAAGTAAATGTCAGCTTGAATGAAATCATTTAAGACAGAAAAACGATGAGACACTTGTTAGCATGCTAACAGGAAGAAAACATCGAACAAACGCTGAGTTTTATTCATGCTAATGCTAATTAGCAGGCTAGCCACCCTGAATTGCTCCCTTCCTGTGAAACTTTTCATTCCTCATTGACATTTACCTCAACCAAAGAATTAAAATGCTTTTGGAAATTTGTAATGTAAATGTAAATGTCAAGTGTACTCCCAACAACTTCTTTCGGCTGTTGATGCTCGCGAGCGCAGAGCCACAGACGCAATCAAAGTAAACGGCAAAGTGAACAAAGTCATTGAGGAAAGAAAAACAATCAGAGAATTCACATATTTTGTAAGATCTCGCTCGCTCAGTTTGGAGAAAAAAAAAAAAAAAAATATTTTTTTCCCCCCTTTCTTTTTTTTCCAGCTGCTTTCCAAGGATGGAATGAAGATAATTAAAGTAAGTTGCCGTCTTCCTCGCCTCTGCTTATCGCTTTCTTCCTTCTTTGATCGAGCTTCTCGTATAACAAGGCCCCCGGGTCCGGCGCTACAAGAAAGTACAAAAACCCTAATTGTGCGCGAGTGTTGGGGTGTGCGTGAGTGTATGTGCATATGTGCCCGCTAACCCTCACGCGTGTGTACATGCTTAAAGTATGCGCTGATTACCGTCTTACTGAAGTCAGACACCCAATTTGGCCTCAGGGATGTTTTTTTTTTTTTAAACTTTCTGCTCTCTATCAGAAGAAGATATTGAAGTACCATTTTGCGTAGATGTTTAATTTGCGCAAAAGTGCTGATACATTTCAGCTGCAAGTAGCTCGCTCTCTGCTTTGTCTCTAGTCAGTTTATTTCTGTATTTTTTTCATCATTTTTGTTACTATATGAGAATATGAAAAATGATTTTTACTATATTAGTCATTTTTTTCCAAGAAAAAAAAATGATGTCAGAATATGATAACTCAGCTTTAACTCAACTTTTTTACCTCATCACTTTAACCAAAATCTGATTTTCAAAAAGGAAAAAAAAAATGAAGACTGTAATCTTATGATCCTAAACTATTTTAAAGAAAAAAATTAAAAGGGAAAATCTGAGGAAAACGCGTTTTGTCGCAAAATGTGTATAATTTTTTTTAATCTTTTGTGACAAATCACAATAATAAATCAGACTATCACAAGATTAAAATCTTACATCTTCAGGAAATCTTGTTTTATTCAAAAGTCTTAAAATTATCAGATTCTTTTTTTTTTAATTTGTAAAAATTTTATTAGAAAAAAAAACACATTGTTACAAGATTATTCTTATTTTTTCAAGTACAAATATTTTGACAATAGCTATTTTTGAGCAAAACAAATCAGAATACTAAACTTTATTTCCTGCAAACAACTTTTGAGATTTATTTTAAGTCAAAATATAAGTGTCAAATATTTTTTTCTTTTGGTCAAAAAATGTGGAAAAATATTCCTAAAAAAATACTAAAAGCGTAAATTTGTATTCTGGGGGGGAAAAAACTGAATTTTACATTTTAGATTTGAAGATGAGTCTTTTTTTTCCCTGCTGTTTTCTACTACGATAAGTTTACCGCTTTCCACATTTTACGATGATGATAATTCAACGTCGTCGCCATATCAGTGGCTTGCGAATACACAATACGAACGTGATCGTAAGCTGGCCACTTAAGGGCAGCGTCTGGGTCAAACGGAGGGTTTATACAGGGTGGGGGTGTTCAGCGGGGTGGGCGGGGGTTCCAGCCAAAGCGTCTCCTTGGGGAGGCGCTGCGTCTGCGTGGAGGCTTTTCCCGCTGCTCTGAAGTCTGCCAGCTGCTATCTGGTTACTCCTTCAAGGCCCACCGTGATTAGCCTGCACTCGCATTCCTCCGCAACCCATTTACTGCAATCCGCACACACATCCAGCAAAGTCAGCACGACAGAAAGCAACACACACACAAAGCCGGACAGCAAAATGGCCTTCTTGTATGAGCAAAAACGAAAAAGTGTGTCCCCTCACTCCTACATTTCACCTCTAAATTGCCCATACAGAAAAAAATGGATGTAGGAAGTATGCTAATATTTGTGTACCAGTGAAAAATCCCAAAGCTTTACTGTAGCCAGGAGACACTTTTGTCTAGTGCAGGGGTGGGTAAACTTTTTGATTGGTGGGCCACAAAGGGGTCTAAAATTTGACAGGAGCAGATGGATGAAGTGCTTTGGTAACCTCACCTCATCGGGGAAAAAAAATACACAATAACCACAGTATTTAGAAAATAAAAGTCACCTCGCACAAAACTGCGAGGACTGAGCGGTCGCCGCCTCCTCCCTCTCACTTCCTGCCAGTGAGCTCGGCGACCAATCCACTTTTTGATGCAATCGCTGCATTATTGAAGTCAGCTGTCAGTCAGCGAGGCCCACGTCAACGGACATGTCTTTCCCCCGCATCGTGTTATTGAAAAAGGATATTGTCGGCTGTCTCGTGGCGATATTGCAGCCATCAATCATATTTCTCGGGCCGCGTTCACTGACATTTCTCTTGAGTTATCCTCCTAATAATGCTGTACATGCTTGCAACCTATAGAAATGTACGCAGGACAAGGAGGGAATTATAGCGCGTTGACGCTAATGTGACTTGACGTAAACACCCATGGAATAGATCATCGGAATTATGATAGAAGTCATCTGTGCATCCAAATTACCCGGGGGGGGGGAAAGCCTCCGACTGAACTTTACGCCTGTGAAATCATTGAAGTAACACTTTGTGGCGCTAGTTCCCCCCCCCCCCCGCCATCCACTTAAAGCTCACTTAAAATCTTTCATTGTGTATGATTGTCTTATGCACAACCCGATAACCCCCCATCCCCCCCCCCCCCATCAGGCATCCGAGTATGCATTCATGCAAGTAGGCACGTGTGCAGGAATTCACACACACACAACCATACGTGGAAAGACGCATATCGTACATACACGTACACGTCTGACGCACAGCAGGCCCATGCAAGGCTGCGGTGAGAGTGCTTGATCTAAAAATAGCACGCACACCTCAAAAAAAAAAAAAAAAAAATCAACTTTTAAGGGATGACTCACATTCCGCATTCAAACAATTGAGAGGATGTTTAGATGGGCTTGGAGGTCACATGCGCACGCACGCACGCACGCAGAAAATTCTCACAAAGGAGAAACCCCCACCAGCCCCCCCCACCCACCGTTAACGCCACCTAGACAAGATTTTTGGCCTCTGCCTATAAACGCAACTTAGTCTTATTTAATTTTTTTTTCCTTTCAAAGAAAAGTTGTCATATCCTGAAATTAACGTATCTATTTTGGGGCGGTTGGAAAATTGTCTTAACATGTCGACAGTAAATATATAGAATGTAGTAACAAAAATACCCAAGATTGATTGTTCTTTGAAACACAATTTTTCAATCTTACTTGACTATTTAAGTAAATGTAAGCATATCCAAAAACACCTTTCATGGCTTTTGTGCAGGGTGGGATCGTAGGGTCCTCCTTTCCGAGGGTAGATGTGGACATGCCCACACACACAAACTTGTAGTCGCTTTGGTTGTCCGCTACGGTATTAGCGAGGTTCGGGATTAGCGCCGCGAGGGCATGTCGTCCATTATGAGGCCTCTGACTTCCAGGAACGAGGTCCCGTCATGTGACCGCCTCCTATTCCACCCTCAGGCTGTTCAGTCAGACTTCTGAATATTCAGGCCAACTGATAGTCGTCATATTTTCACAGGCTGTGCACGTCGATTATTCCCAGCCATTGTTGTGCCGTCGCCATAAAAGTCGCAACGTTGTTTGTTGTGCGTTGAGCAAAGTAGGCCTCGTGAATGTAGGTCTTTGAGACAGTGGAAGTGGGTAAAGCAGGCTTACTGTAGTAATCCGCTTCACAGACACCCATCTGACAGGTCGAGGGCCAGACGGGAACACACACACACACACACACACACACATAGCTTGTCGTGTGGGTCGCTGTCCGGCATATTGCTCATTTCCGCAGGCGTGCCACCCAAATTCTTTGTCCGATTCGGCGCGTTCTTTCAGTGACAAGGATGAAGACGGACGGGCACCCTTTTGTTGACTTTGTGGCTTCCTGATGCGCATCGCTGCTTCCTGACTGGGATGTCATCAAGGACACCCATACCAAAATAACTTGGGAGCACGGAGACCCTTTGAAAACGAATAACGAGCAGTACGAATAAGATGACAAAAAAGGGACGCGGTGATAAATAGATCATCAAGAATTTAGGATCGATTAGTCATGTCTTGAAATGACACTCAAACTAGATTGTGGTCTGAAAAAAAATTAAAAAGTAGTGACGTTGCAAAATCTTAGCTGCACAAAGACAAAAGCCCATTTTAATATTATTGTTTCCAAATATTGTGGAAAGAAAAGTAGCAACGTTACAAGAGTTTTGAGAACGTGTCATGAATGATCACAGCTTGGATGACTGAGAAGCTACACAGACATGTTTTGTGAAATTGGATTATTGTTTTTATTTATTAAAAATGATTAGGAATTATGACTCGATTTGATCGGTGATTGTTTTGAAGCAATGAAAGCAAAATGTGTATCTAAAATTGCACCCCAAAAAATCATGATAATAAAGTAGGAGCAAATGTAGAAAAACTTAAGTTTGAAAAAAAATTGAAATATTTTAGGAATAAAACTCATATTTCCCCCAAAATATATTTTTTTCTCTTTGTATCTCCCTGAAACGAAATATTAAAAAAAAAAACACACAAAAAAAACCCAAGACGCGTTCCATTTTTGTTCTTTTCATGGATGCACGATCAAGCAAACAACATGAAGCAGGAGATATTAGATTTTTTTTTTTTTATTTTGGCATTTCTTTGTTTTGCATTTATATTAAGCAAAGTGCATCTTATTTTCTTTTTTCTCATCAACACATTGCACAATACATAAATAATGATGCATATAAAACGTCTTCATATTTACAGTTAATAATATATTTATATATATATATATATCACATAAAATACATTTCTCACTTTTTAATTTTTCATTAACTCTTGAGTCACTTTTTGTGAAGAAGGTCTCGTGTTTCTTCTTCTGCGATAACGTTCTCCGTTTGAACCTCTGGAGCAAATTTAAAAAAAAAAAAAAAAAAGAAAATGGAGGATGAGGGTGCGGGGCGAGTGTCACAGGAGGAAAGAGGCCGCCGCTATCGGGTGTTGAAAATGACCTCCAGCCAGCAGGGGCAGCTGCTGATGAACTGTCGCGTGTAGCACTGTCCCCAACCCTTGACGAAGCTGATCTGCACCGTGAAACCCGTGCATGGCTGCTGCGTGAACTCGTGGTCGTTGGGCCTTCGCAGGCTGCTGGCCTTGTCGTAGTCAAACGCCTTGATGGAGAACCCGGGAAACACCTTGTGCACCAGCAGCGCCCGCGAGTCCGGGTTGTCCAGTGTGGCCGACTTGATGAAGATGGGGTAGCAGCTTCGGTTGTACACCCACACGCCGTCGGGCTCGCGGGTCAGCTGGATGCCGTAGCCGATCTTGGCGCGCACCATCTGCACCAGCTGCGACTTGTTGTCGGAGCAGAGCTGGCCCAGGCAGAAGCCGTTGCCCTGAGGTAGATCATAGAAGATGTCCAGAGAGGACTCCTGGACCGAGTAGAGGCGCCCCACACGGGTTTTCTCTTCCCAGTAGGCCACCACGCACCAATGGGACCGCTCCCCCGACTCCTGCAAGGCCAGGGAATCTAGAGAGGGAACAGAAGGAGCGCAGGGTTTCAAACTTGAACATCAACTTAAAAACGTGCATAGCATTGACAAGCTCGGTCTGTAACGTGTTCGCAGGTTGGTCCTGGTTTTACGTGTGGAACAAGGCATAGGTGATGAGGAAATGACCCTTGGGCAAATTTCTGAACTCCAGATGACTCTAGAGGGGGCGGCACCAAAGCGCAGCAACTCCAACCATAATTATAGCATAACTCTTTCGTTGTCCTACAATCTGACACTTAATGAAAGAACCAGTCCTACGGTAGGACTTTGTTGGTCTTTGGACTGGAGAAACGAGGGTTGGCTGATGGTGGCCTTGCACGAAATCCCGGACTACTACGAGCTCGCCAACAAAGACTGGTACCTGTGTCTCTGGTTTGTCTTATTGATACAACCACCAGAAACAGGACCAGAGACTCAACCCCACCGAAGCTGGCAGTGGTTCCCGAAACGACTTCCCGAAACCACCGAGTACTCAGGGTGCACACTCACAGCGGAACATCGAAAGCATTCATTGTACTGCGCTTGAGATTGGACCCATCACCGTCAGGAAGACGACCATGTCTCCCATTGCTCGTCGGTGAAGTAGAACCTGAGGTCGGTGCTTCCAACTGACAATAGATGGCAACTCTTTTTGATCTCCGATGATCCCGCAAACCAACATACTCTTGTTCGCCATAGCAACAGCACAACAGCAGAGAGCCAACCCAACAGAAATTGGGAGTGATTGCTGGAGAGGGTGCCTTTGAACGAGGCACTAAAACCTGAGCGGCAACTCCACAGAAATTTGGGTTGGTGCATCTCTGCATCGTTCGCAGTTCTCAAGGACTTTAGCAACCACAGCTACATCCGAACACGGTGGGACAACTTCTTCTCTGATCTCCGTTCACCATCAACACACCACCCAACCAACCAGAAACACTTGAGTCTTGATTAGAAAAAAAAACATCTAACCTTTATGCTGCCTGGAGGCAGGGAAGACCACGGTCCGACCACATGTCTTTAAAAGAAAACAAAGTCAACCAAATTCCTTGATTCTACCGCCTCTTGGCGCTCTCCGCCCTACTTTCTGCCACGCGGCAAGCAGCCACGTTGGAATTCCTGGAGCGGCAACCAGGAGACACGGGCGGGCAAGTGTCCACATGCACTACATTATTTGTTGAGGCATTAAAGCGCTTATCTTCTGTCTGGCTCGCCGTGTTTTCGTTAGCGGCGCGGGCCAACAATGCGCTGACGTCATCACAATCGTACCGCCGCGTGCTGCCGGAAATCATCCTACAAAATGGGGGAGGGGGTCGGGGATGCATGGAAGAGGTAGCGTTGTTGAGTTGAGGAACGTTCCCATAAACATTCCCTCCTCGGTTGGGGGAGCGCACGTGTGAGCAGAATGGCGGCGGCGAGCAACGAGGCCTGGCCAATCTAAAGTTTCCCCAAGCGTAAAAAAGAAGCGTAGCATTGGCCGCGCTCCAATTTCCAGCCCCCCCTGCTCATATCTCTGTTCCGCAGCAATGTGGCTCCCCCGCCACCCCTCAAAAGGAGCCAGTGAGGCGCGAGGAAGTTGAGGGTGAGGGGAAGAGAGAGTGTCAAAGAGTGGGGAGCACATACTTGGACTGCAACTTTTGCGTCCTTGACTAATTACGCCGTCCTGTTTCGGACGCGTGTTTACTTCCGAAAGCAAAACGAGCCCCCACCCCACCCCCATCTCTGCGCCGTACACTCCCCCCTCCTTCAGTTTCATGTAGCACTGGCCCCTCTCGTACGCAGTAACTTGGAAGGTCCCGCCACAGACAAACGACGATGCTAATGCGGCAGGATGTGTGGCGGTCCAAGCGAGCCTCGCCGCGCCGCGGCCTGTCATTAGCCTTCATTAGACAGCACTGGCCGACGGAATCGGGGAGACGGGGGAGGGTCTTTAAGGCAAGAAGGGGTGGTGGTGGTTGGGGGGGTGGCTCAAAGCCTTCCATAAAACAAGCTGAGCTGTGTTCTTTGAAGTTGGTCAGAGCCGGGCCTCGGGGGGAGTTTATCGTAAATCCATCCTCGTGGGGCGCAGGAGGGCGGGGGACGCCTAAGTACGCGACTATCTACCTTACGCTAAACGCAAAAGGGGGGCGGGGGGCATTTATCTTCCAGATAAGAGACGGAAAACGTCTGTGACCGCAAAGACAGCCTGGTGGTGGCGCTCACCTGCAAGGGGGGAGGGGGGGGGATTAACAGACGCGAAGAGTGTGTCTGTTTGTTATTGCTCGGAGTGACGAGGTCTGGCGTCAGAGGTCATTAGAGCCGGCCTGCCTGTCTGAGCATGTCAGAAAACACCCCGCTATTCATGACGACACCGCCCGGGCCCGCTGGGGTCTATTTTCAAGGTCTATTTTGTTCAGCAAAAGTACTATTCCGAAAATAAAAAATAATTTTGTTTTGAAAAATTAATTTGGGGGAAAAAAAGTTGTTAATTTGTAATTAGTGTTGTTTTAAAAGAATAGAAACATTATTGAAGATATCAGCAAACAGTAGCAATATGACAAGAAAAAGGTTTTTAAAAAAATCAGAAAATGTGATAATATAGAACAGTTAAAATGTTTGTTTTGTCCACTCATTTACTAATAATGTATTACAAGAAAAGTCCAAAATTCCAATAGTCCTCGTGTTCATAATGTATCAATATTGTGAGAAAACAAAAAAAACTCCTAAAGTTACAACAGTTATTCTGATATTAAACGAAAGTCTTATTTTGTTCAAAAAAGTAACGCTAGGAAACATTTAATGCTGCGGAAAAAGTCAGGAAGTTACAAAAAAATAAATAAAATATTTTGCTCAAAAGACTATCACATGACTATCCCAAAAACTGTTTTTGACGAGAGAAAGGGGGGGAGGGGGCGGTGGGGGGCACAGGTACCCGGAGCCTCCGAGGCATGTATTAGCTGGGTGAAAAGCGATCCAGGCGCTTGTTGGCCATGTCAGGGGCTTGTTCGCAGCTTGTCCTGACAGCACATGGGCTACAACGTCATACTCAACACGCACACGCGCACGCACACACACCCACACACACACGCGGGGACAAAGTGCGCATCTTGTTGCCGGATTTTGGACAGCCTCGTCTCCTCTCCTCGCCTTACAGTCTGACGCTATTTGCGGCGCCCGCCAGAGGTGCTGTCTGCTTGCACCTCCTGCCCTTGGCGGGCCAGGCGAGACACGTCTTGCGTCCGTACATCTGTCTGGACGTCTGCCCGCTCAGGCATTAGTTTGTCTGTCTTTCTGTCGGACGCTCCACCTGCTCTCGCCGCTTCTCCTCGCCGAGGATAATCTGGCTAGCCGGCAGTCTCGGGGCCATCTGTCGGCCCCGTCTTTTGCGCCCGCCGGCCGCTTGCGTCATTCTGGCCTACAGCCTCGGACGCAACAAGAGCGGCGGGGAGAACAATTCCCCCCGATGATGCGGAAAATGTGGCGAACGGTTCACATGAACGCTACGATATTTGGGTTTGCATCCGAGGCCCTAAAACATAGGTGTCAAACTGCAGTCCTGGAGGGCGGCTTTCCTGCATGCTTTCGATCTCTCCCGGCTGCCACACACCTGACTCGAATGAGCAGCAAACTCTGAAGAGGCCCAGTAAGTCTCCTCCTCATTTGAATCATGAAAACATGCAGGAAAGCGGCCCTCCAGGACCGGAGTTTGACACCTGTGCCCTAAAAGATACAAACTAAGTAATTCAGAATAGAATGTGTACGGATCTCGGTCACCAGGATTATTTGATTTTTGTGGTCACTTGTTGCTAGGCAGAATTGTCCACCAAAGGCAAGAAAGGACAGGGACATGAAAAAAAAAAAAAACAGCACTTAGTCATGACTACGTATTTGTTTTTGGTCTCAAAGAGTTGTAATATTACAAGAAAAATGTCACATTTAAATAGTAAAGTCATATTTTGTTCGGAAAACTTGAAAGAATAAGGTAAGATTTTGGCCACAAATATATGAAAAGGAATTATAATTTTGATTCACAAAAAGTTTAAAATAATTAAATTCAAATTTTTCATAAAAAGTAGTTTGTGCCAAAGTTCTTAAGTTATAAAAATATCCTTATAGACAAAAAGGTCAGATTTTGTTAAAAAGAAAAAAGAAAAATGGGTCATAAAATAAAAGTTGTTCTCCAGCGTAAGCGCCATTCCTGGATAAAGTGTGATATTGATGTTTTTTCCTCCCTCTCTTTATATTAATCAGCAAAATTCCCTAGGACACTAAAAAGTTGTAATAAACATGCATTCATATTTTCTTCAACGACGAGAACGCGAAGGCCGCAAATGCTGCTAGCGCGTCGCTAAAGCAGCAGATTGTGCGCGCGTCACACATCCTGACGATGCAGACGACAACAGAGCATTTTGCGCTCTTTAAACAAACTGTCAGCCGGCAGGAGGGCACAGGTTAGCCATTTAAGCGCACACCGCTATCACATATTCATTTTTAATAACCTGAATGTGTTTGCGAAAGAAACTTGAACTCCAGTAGACTGGGGAGCTGCATTAGCATCGATGCTAAGCTAGCCGAGACAACTGGACAAAAGAGGGAGGGGGCGGGGGCTGGCGGTTGTCGGCTGACTGGGTCCTCGCAGTCTAAAAAGGTTAATGATTACCTCAGTCTGTCTCCACGCACGCACACACAAATAGCAGCTGAAAGCAGGAATGGGGAAGACGTGAAGGAAATGGGACTCTTGGCGGCGGCGCCTTATTTTCTAAGTCAACACCCTCTCCCGAGCTAGCGGGGTGGAGGCGGCGACGGGGGTCTATTCCAAAAGTTCAAAGGTCACGCCGCGGAGGCATTCCTTCTGTTATGTTCCGAGGTTGACGTCTCACTCGCCTCTCGCGAATATCTTTGCGGCAACGACGGCGGAAAGTGAAACCAAAATATCAAATACAAATAATTGTGCGCGATGAGGCATTTTCAAGGTCACATTTCGGGCATTAAAATGGGAGCGACAGCGCTAAAAAAGAGCAAGAGGAGCAAAGTGATGGCAGGAAAAGTCTGGCATGGGAGTGGCCCACATTTATTATCTGCACATCTTGGACAATGACTCGCAGACTTGCTATTTCTTCCCCAGAAGCATCCGGGGTGGGAGATAAGGGCTGGAATGTTTGGCTGCCATAATCACATGATCTCCACGTCTGGACCGCCACAAGAGATGAAGAAGAAACATTATCATCATCCTCAGTAGAACATTCTGTTCCCATGGAACACCTCCTTCCTCACCAAGCGGACCGACTTATTATTATTGCAACACTTCATCACGCACACACACATCGACATCATCATCATCATCTTCATGGATGCCCAGAATTCCCAGGGTGACGGGACAAATAAACACCACAGCGCCGAGCACGGGGTGCCAGGCGAGTACTGATGATGTCATCGTGGACTCCCGAGAAGATTATATACCACGCTGACTCACAAGAGGACACGCCCACCTCTTTCGCTGTGGCGTTCAGGCGCCGTGGTGGGGAAAATGTGCAGACAACCCGCAGAGAGGCTTTAGACAGTGTATGTTTGTGTCTATATGTTCCTTTATGCAATACAACATACTATTTGGGATATAGATGTGAACGTGACATCAGCAAGTGGGGGGGGGGAAATGAATTGTGAAAAAAAAAAAGTGAGAATACAGACACATTTTGTTCGGGGAGTCAAAGTCACACGCACGAATGACTAAAAAGTAAGGAAAGAAAAAGTACGTAAAGTTGCAAGAAAAGGTAATTATTGGTTCACAAAAAGCAGTGATGGAAGAAAACGGCGAAGTTGCTCAAAGCGCCAAGTTTTGTTCAGAAAAAAAAGTAGCACAAGAAAAGGTCAAAGTGACAAGAAAGGATTGTTGACAAAAGCAGTAATGACAAGAAAAACAGTCATGAAGCCTCAAGGATGAAAAAACTAATATTAAAAGGAAGAAACTGAAAGTCAAATTCTGTTCTAATAAATTTTGGAAAAAAAAGTTAAGTGAGGAGAATGAACTCCAATCTGAAGTACGTGCGTTGCTTTCGAAACAAGTACAAAAAAATTGTGGTAAAATGAAAAAAAAAAAGTTTTATCGTAAACAGAACTAATTCTCAAAAGTCCTTTTTTAAAAAAGACGTTTCTTCAATAAAGTCGGTCCAAAAAAAACCAAAACTGCACTGATGATGTCATCAGTCAAGTTCGCTGTGGCGTTCGGGCGGCGTGGGAAAAAGGACAACCAGTAGAGCCAGTCTGGCCTTTTGTTGTGTTTTTAACAAACATTGCTATACCTTTTGTGCGTGCGTGATTACGCAATACTCTGTTGTTATTACACAATCTGGTGCCTTTAAAAAAAAAAAAAAAAAACTCTGCCTGGTGCAGTGGGTTCCATACGCAAATGAAATGGGCTGCGTGGCGGGGACGAAGGAGCGTCTCGCAGGACTCGAACACATGCGCAACGTATTTCCGCTTCACACGTGTCAGAATGCGCTTCCGCGGTAACGTTGCTCAACTTGTTCATGACTCCCCTCCAAAAACGCTCCCCTCTCCCCTGCTCAAAGGTAACCGTAAACGCCTCAAAATGGCAGAAGACTCAGAAAACCCAAGCGGCTCAGGGCCCACATTCCGTTCCCCTTCCTCCGCCTCCTCCTAACCTCACTGTTTTTTCGATTTGCGCGGCGTAATGACACAGGGTGGAGAAAACAGAGGACGTCCAAAAACCAAAATGGAGTCGCCCCTTGCCAAGAGGCAGCTTTGGCGGCCTCGCAAAGAGAGGAAGTGGGGGAGTAATGAGAGACGCCGACTCGGCAGCGAGGCCCCCGGCCGGCATCTACGCTCGCTCGTTCGCGCGCACCGCTGAAAATTACAGAGGACGGCGTGCAAGGCCTCCGCCCAAAAGACGCCATCTTGCCTCCTTGAAGGAAACACGGGCATCAGGATTGAGAGGGGGGGGGGGCGACCACTGACTTCCATTTGCTCACATTCAGGTGTCAACATTTCATGTTTGAAATCAAAAAAAAAATCCTGACACCTTAGTGACGTAGTGTAGGGTGTTGGACAAACGTATCGGGACACTTTTTTTTTTGGTGCACTGCGTTTTTGCAGCAACTGCGACGACCTGTATGCTAATTGTGAGGTTATTTTGACTTTCGACTTCCACTGCTTCGTATAAAATAAGTAATGGGGAGTTAAAAACCATAAGAAAATCGTTTGATGCTCGCTGAACTGAACTTTGGTGAGTCACGCAGACAAAAAGATTCCATACTTGTTTTTTTTCTGCTTCTCCTTCGCGTGTGTGTGCGTGCATGTGTGTGTTTTTTTCTTTTTCTTTTTTTTTTTATGCGAGTCCTTTTCCCCGCCGGCTCAAAGACATGAGGTCATATCCTGCGCAGCCCTTTCCTCTCGCCGCTAACCCAAACAAGGCGGGAATGCCGGGAGTGCAGGAGCTTAAACACTGAGGAACACTGAAGGCGCTCTGTTCAGCGGTTGAGCTGGAAGCAAGTTTCCGGATTTAAAATAAGAAGAAAAAAAAAAAAAGTCGACTGGGTTACGAGGGTGACACTTCACTTCCCGTCATTAATGACTATATAAAAAAAAAAAAAATAGGGCAGTCGTCATGACAGCAAGTTTGATTTAATGAGCCTGGACTAAATTTAATCCTCCACGCCGGAGACGATGATGGAGCTTGCACCTCCAGCGAATTGAGTCGCCGACTAATTGACGTCGTGACGTTGATGTGGAGGGCAGGATGGAATTTTTAAAAAGCGCCGGCGTCATTCTATACGTGACAACGGGTACAGTGACATTTGACAAAAAGTATCGGGACAAAAAAAAAAAGCAAGTGTAAGAGGAATTCAATTTTTGTAAAAATAAAAAAATGTAAAAAAAAAAAACATAAAAATGATGAGTTAACATGAGCAAAAGTATCGGGACAAAAATTGAAAAAAAAAAAAAAAGGCTGTAAAACAATTCTCATCTCTTCCGCAGACAGGCTGCCGAGTGAGGTGACGGGAATTAAAAAAAAAAGAAGCATGGCTAAATTTAAAACCGCGGCGGGAGGAAGCGCCTGTGTGACAGTGGGCCATGTGCCAAGGCCTCCACCGTGGTCATTCTATCCCTGTGCGCGCGTGTGTGTGTGGGTGTGTGTGCGTGTGTGTGTGTGAGACATCGCAGCCTGACTGCATGCCGGTCTGTCCCGAGTGGCACCAGGAGGCACGCCACTGACAGGCTGATAAGACGTTAGCAGGGTCAAAATAAAAACACATTCTGCATCCAAGAGTACACAAAGCAACCCAAATTGTTCTGTTGGAAGAGAGAGTCTCTCTTCCCCAAATAAGAACATTTGCGAACACACACACACACACACACACATGCGGCGGCCCACGCCTGCGTCACGCCGGGTATTCAGGCCCGTTGCCAGAATTTTCAACAGCCCTCTCATCAATTCTCGTTAAAAACAGAAGCAGACGTAGGCGTCGACTGTGCGCAGGAACCACGTGGGGGGTAACGAAAAAACAAAAAAAACAGCGAGGAGGGCAAAGTCCAGCGCGGACCTCTGCCAAGGAAGGCCAGACAATCTTAATTTGGGTCAGGTTCCACTCAGACGTTGATTTTTTTTTTTTTCTTTTGGTGAGCTGTTAACGGACAAATAAGGCTAAATGCTATGCTAATAAAGCTAACAAATGTAAAAAAAAAGAAACCTTGGTTTGGTTAGAATCGGGCGAGTTGTTTCTGCGCAAATTAACGAAGGTGGCAGTCGTGAACTGTCGGGAAAATGTGCAAACCAAACGAGCACTATGAACAAAAGCTATCTGGACCTAAAATACAGTAAATAACCACAAAGACTTTTATTTTGACAGCCCAAATTTAGTCAGATGGTCGTAACCTATCGGAATAATCTGTAGTTAGTCGCAAAATTCAGTGAAGCAACAAAATTTCTCAGAATTAACCATGGAAAGGTTCATTTTTGCAGTTGTTCAAAACTGAACATATTTGACGAGATTTATGTAGAGAAAATGAATTGAAAGAAATAAAACAAAAAAAAAACATTACGCTATATGAATGTGTGCGTTAATAAAATGGGTTGTATCCTGCTCGCCTGCTGGGGAAGTTTTGGCACAATTCTGCCAGCGGTGAATTCATGCGCATTTGTACGCGAACAAATTTCGAGCAACGTCATCAAAACATCCTGAAACGATTATGCAACTGGATGACAATAAATTGAGTTTGACCCCCGCTATCCTCCAAGGGAATCGGTTAAGTCGTTTTTGTGTAAAAAAAAAAAAAAAATGCCGCGAAAATCTCCTTGGCAGAGGTACTGAAGTCCCGGCCTCTTTCCATTCACAAAACACTTTGTGATCCCTCTCATCAGTTTCTGTGGTCTACTCAAACCAGCTCAATCGACCCCAAACCCCCCCCCACTCTCCTCATTTCCCCGAGTGTCCCTCCCTGTTCTGTGCCGTGTTCCAAGCGAATGACGCGTAGCGGCAAGAGGCCGCTACGGAGCCACTAGCCTGGCCGGCAGCCCGCTTTGCATTTGCGCTTGTCACTGTCGTGGTGGCTCGCTTAACTCCTTCTCGCCCAAATCGCTCTTTTCCCTCAGTTTGTGGGTCACGAGCACTTAAATATTCAACTCGGATGCCCCCCCTCCCATTCAAGAACCCCCTCCCTTGCTGCCCCGCCTTCTGTCTGGAGGAGAGCATAAAAAAAAAGAGGTGATTGAGGCAAATGGAAGGTCAGTGGCAGGCCTTCTGGGAGAGCCATGTTTCTTTTGTCGGGGCCCCAGAGGGAGGGCGCAGGGGAGGTGAGAGGAACTGCTGGGGAGGGGGGGCGGCGGCGTGCCAGGGAAAACCACGAGGGCACCGCTTTTCTGCCATCTTTGCTGAGGAGGCCCATTCAGCAGAGCCGCTTGCTGCCAGGAAGGAAACCAGGGGAGGGGGGGGAGGGGCATACCCCGTTAAGGAACAAGCGGCAGCAATAAGCAGTAGGGGCCCCCGCGGCCCCCCCAACCCCCAGGACCCCAGTTCGGTTCTAGGGTTTCATCGTTTAAAGTGAAATCTGTCAAGCGAATACACGCAAGGACTTTAATGTCCAGAATGAGACATATTCTGGTTGTCCGCCTCCGCCAAACAAAGGCGGGTTGAGGGCGGTGGTGGTTCTGTGGAGAGTGTGTGTGGGTGTGTGTGTGTGTGTGTGTGTGTGTGTCGGGGGATCTTGGTTTGTGGGGGAGAATATGGGCAGCAAACACCAACTGACATAAAACAGGCTTTAAAAGGACCCAGTAATGAGAACCATCTGAGGGCCCGGAGAGAACAACTCTGCCCGCGGACGCGGCGCCGGCTTGGGAGGCCGGCCAAAGAGGATTATGGGAAAGAAGAGCCGAGGAAGCCCCGAACGAGGCTCCGGAAAAAAAACGAGAGAGAAAAGTGCCTGTGTCTCTCGCTCGCTTCCTTGGCGTCGGGTTTGCACATGAACAGAACCCGGAGTCATTTCCAAACACCACCGTCAAGCCTCTTTCATCGTCGCTTTGATTTACAGTTGGCGAACACAATCGTGTAGAGCACAAAAAAGAGATTTACCTGAAAGCCCCACAGGGGCCGAGTAGGTCGTTCCTCCGGTCTCACTGGATGACGGTCCTGAGTCCGGAGAATCTGGAGCAGAAACAGAGATTGAGAATTAGTGACGGCAGAGAAACAGCTGCGGGGCCGTCCGTCACCACGTTGAAATCGATGCCCGTTGGAGACGCTGACGAACAAGATAATTTCCCATAATCCACTTCTTTGGGTGAATCGGTAACCTTGCGTTTATTCTTAAAACCCGATCGCCGAACACAATCCAGAAAGCATCAAAGCATGAAGTATTCATGGGCCGAGGTTTTACTGGCGAGGCCTCGCCACCGCCGCGGTCGTGCTAACGAGCGGCGCTGGCAAACGGCGTCTCTTGGCCAAACCGACCTTTCATTGGCTGCCAGCGGTCTTGCCCTGGTCGCCAGGGCAACTGTTCACATCTGACCACAGGATTGAGGAAGGGAGTGGGAGATCGTGGGGGGAAACAGTGTGTCGATTATATCCCACCCGAGCTGAAACAAGGTGGCGATTTACATCAAGGCCGCCACTCGCATACGGACACAAACCGGCGCCGGCGTCGTCGGTGCTGCGGCGTATAGCGACCGTGAGATGTGTGACCTCCACTTTCTGCTCGTGAGAACCAGAAATTTGGGGGATTTTACAACAGGGATGGCCTTCCTTAGATCTCAACTTGGAGAGAAAACCAGAACAGGCATGTCGCATTTCTGAGTACTCGGTCCACAAGAACTAGAAGCACACCAAGTTCTGATTACTATGGGTACAAATCTGAGGACTAAGTCCACAAGTACAAGGATGAAAACCTAGAGTCATGAAGTAGAAGACAATCGTGTCAACAAGAACAAGTAACTAAGTTCTGGGTTCAAGGTTAATTTTCATTTTAATAATATAAATTAATTAAAATTTTAATTAATAATTTAATTGAATTAATATTTAATTATTTTTTTTAATTTAAAATTCATTCTTTTACGTCTGTAGATCATGGCATCCAAACAAAGAAGAACGGAAATGACCGTGTAAGAGAGAGTGAAATGCATCCGATTAAGCGAAGCGAGATTCTGGCTCAGTAGCAGTTGACCTGCTCGGAGGAAATCGCTTGCGGCTTCACGGACGAAGTGCAGTGGCGTAAATGAACGTGACCTGGGATGCTTTAACTGTCGTCGTGCTAAGAACCTCCCGCTAACTGGACCGCTAATGAGAGCGAAGGCTAGCTCAATAGTGCCACCTATGGGCATAGAGGACTTTGAAGCATCCCGCGGATGACTTCAAAAGTTACACGATGTCAGCTGAGCAATGTCGTCTTGCGTGGTGAGAGAGGGGAGCTGAAGTTAGAGAGACGCACAAAAATTCACAAGTGGATTCAAAGCGTTTTCCCGCAAACATATAATGTTAGCATTCATGCTAAGCGCCAGCAAGGTATCGCGCAACGGGGTGAGTGACAGCTGCCCTCGGGCTAGTGGCGGAGGGGCGGAGCCGTCGACATCCTATTGTCCTATTAATACATCTCTGCGGCGTCTCTCCCGTGGTCGTGATGGCCATAGCAGCTGCGCCCGCTGGGTCGTGACAAACGGCGGAAAAAAAGCGTGACAGATGATTTAGAGTCTAGGCTAGCTGCTAATTTCCTGGTTCTCCTGTGGCGCTCCCACCCCAACTTCAGGGGTTTTTTTTTTTTCTTCAGTTGCATAATCACTTCCTGTATCCGCACGAGGTTTCCTATTTACTTCAGGCTGCGGGATGCTGGTTGTTAGCGTGATTGACAGTGCTGATGCTCGGCTTTGGTAAGACGCTGAATAAATAAAGGTTGATAAGCAGACGGGGAGGGAGCGCAGGGGCAGGTGCGGAATAGAGTGGGAGGGGGGTGGGGGGGCGGGGGTTGTATGGAGCCACAGCTGCAGCTGCTATGACTTCCTATTGTTTCCACTCACTGAAAGCCACTTTCTCCCGTTTCGGCTGGCGGACCCCCAACCAGCTGCTCGTCTGGCAGGGGTCATTGTCTGGACCCCCGGCTTTCTTTTTTTGCCACCGACACACGCCCGTAAATGAGAAGCCAATGTGGGGAAAGAAAGAGAAGACCTCCACGTACGTCTTTCTCATCTAACTCCCAAGTGGCGGCTCAACAGCAGTCGTTGAGTGTCGGAGGGGCGGGGCTTGACGCAGGGACGTTTGTTGATTGGTTCCAAGTAGGATTGGTTTTATTTTCTTCAATACGTCCTGGCCTCGTGGTCATTTTTAATCCGAAAGCAGGAGAAGACACGGCAGTCGCTTATCATTGCGGGGTTTTTTTTTCCTTCCCACTCAAGCCGCGTGGGTACTGGGTCGTTTTCCGTCCAAATTCTATAAAAAAAATTTTTCAGTTAATGGACTGTTTGCGGTTTAAAGTGGGAAACGACAACAATCGCTTTGAATTTAAGAGGCGCATTGTTGCCATTTTCTCCCTCCCTAAAGCAGCATGGTTCCGCTCCGGTTCTCGTTACTTTAAAATGTTTCAGCGAGTGGAATGTTTTGAAGATATTCGCGGTTGCTTTTCCAAAAGAATCATCGTTCTTTTATCGCTAACATTTCCCAGCGAGCGCCGTGATGGCCTCACAGTGCAGAGGTCGTGGGTTCGATTCCAGCTCTGGGCTTCATGAGTGGAGTTTGCATGTTCTCCCCTGTATGGGTTTTTCCCCGGGTACTCCGGTTTGTTTGTTCGACAATTCTTCAATTTATTTAAAGAAATGTCGATATCTCATAGCTCAATGTTGTTAAAAGTGAAGAAAATGTGCTAGAAACAGGAAGTTGACGCGCATGATTTGCCCTTCACGGGCCACATAAAAAGAGGTTGCGGGCCAGATCTGGCCCTGGGGCCTTGAGTTTGACACCTATGCTCTAAATTGTCCCAAGGTACGATTGTGAGCGATCCAAAATCTGGAAGTCACGACGATTGCGTTGGAACGAGGCCGTGCATCCAGCATGACGCCAAGTCTCACCTCTCAGAATGTTAGCGGGCGTTTATCACGAGAATCAACAATTCTCTTTCCTATCTCCAACCTTGAGGTGTGTTAGTTTGAAATGACGCTGCTCGTAGTTTGGATTATTTATTTATTTTTTATTTTTTTATTGCCGCTCAAGTCGCATGATTTCCAGGTGGTTTTCCATTCGAATCAGCGTTCTCTTTCTGTTCTGCTTCCCACCCTCGCGGAAATTGCACATCAAAATTAAATGTGCTTGACCTCTTTCAATTTTTGCTTTCGCTCAGTGCTTCTCAATTATTTTATGTTACGCCCCCTTCCTGAGCAAGAAAAAAACAATCCCCCCCCCACAACTATAAATAATCACATTTTAGTTGCAAAACAAACCTAAATAATACTCGCTGCGCACAATGGGCATGGAGAGCGTCACTGCCACCTACTGGACTGGATGTGCAATTACACTTTAATGTAGTACGGCGGGGGGAAAAAGCATGTTCCCCAGGGTCACACGGCGCCCCCTATTTGAGAAGCACGGCTTTCGCTGGAGCCGTGCGGGTATTCACAGCAGTGGAGTGAACAAAGCTTTTGATGCCACCAAGCAGTTCAATTGATCGGGAAACGTTCATCTGGCAGGATGCCGATAGCATCGCGCTCCTCATCCAAAAGCTGTCTTTGTGATGAGCACCTTTCTAAGACGCTGCCAAAACCGCAGCCCTTGGGAGTGTCTTCTAAAACAACGTGTCGTGCATCATCACGGCATTCAAGCGCAGCTCTGACGCGCCACGCTACACTTGAAACATAACGCTTCACAAGGCCGCGATGACATAACCCGCTGCGCCTCTCTGGCACCGAGGTGACAACCGGCGTCTGGCTCAGGCTGTCGTGGCGGCCGGCAAACAAACAAGCAAGCAAAGCAAAGACTCAGCCGCCGCCGGGTAAACGAGCAAAGTGGCTAAAAAAAGCCCCCCGCGCTAACATTAAAGGCATCCAACGGCGGAGACGCGTCCCGCGAACACGACTGAAAGTGTGAAGAAGCGCGCATGGCTCCATGAAGACGGACTGGCAAACAAACACGCTCGTAGGCCGCCGCGAGCGCCAGCTGGCCGCCAGCCACGCGAGAAGTGCTCAGCTAGCCTCGGTGCCTCTGCACTGCCGTCATAAATCACAGCGAAACACGGAGCTGCTTCCCGTGCACGCCAAACTTGGAGGTGCGCACACACGCGCTGCACTCATATGAAGATGTTCAAGTGTCTTCACGAATCAGTGGGGGGGGGGTTTCGTGATGCTGTTTGGAGCAAAAATTAGATCATTGGGTGCTCACTTGATGCAAAAAGTTGGCTTGAAATGCGAGCAAGCATAAATAGAAAAATGGCAAAATTGTGTGGTTTTGGTTCTCACGCTCCGCAAAAAAATGTGATGTGACATTTTCTTCACCATTGTCATTAGTGGCAAAATTCTGAACAGGAAAGACGCACATTAAGCGTTTGCATGTTTGGGTTGCTGATTAAAGCTCGCTGAGCTGAACGTTTACGAACAGAGCAAATTTGGGGTTTCTAAAAGGTTGCAAAGATGTTCGCGTGCAGTTTTGCTTGCAAACTTTTTCTTGTCGCAAATCCAAAGTTGAATACGTTCACCAGCATTTGCTGCTCAGTGAGATGTCAGCATTAGGCAAAAATTTGAAGAGTTTTTCTCTTTATTTTTTTATGCCATCTTAATCATTTGGTTATCGCTAGAAAATGAAAAATTGTGAACAATGGACGTACTACATTATACTCCGGCAATCGTTATCCAAAAATTGTTTCAGAAAACACCAGGTAATTGTTGCACATGCTGCCAACTAGTGGCCTGGCATGCACATTACAATACAATACCATTTTATTTTTTATCGCGCATTTCAACATTTCCTGTTGTTTGAATAGCATTCTGCGGCATGTATATAAAAATCTTTGCTCCTCAACTCGTAGTTTGACCCGCACATACTCGATAATTTTATTGGTGTTAAATTTCTGTAAACATGTGTGATCTTACCTGGTGGTTTAAGATAATCCATGGGATAGCGGGAATATGGAGGAGGAGGAGACTCTGCAAAGACAGAGGAACAAAAGAAGCAAAGGTATAAGAACAAACCTCCCTGGTGATAAACCAAAGGCACGTGGGCCGAAGAGGGCCCGTGAGACCATTTTTCTCAATCCCGCAATGTAACGCTGAAAACCAATCCAACCAAATGTACTTTTCATACCTAATAATTAACATAGTATGTTTCCTATAGCTTTAGCACACCTTCTGAGGACTTTATGAGCAAGAGAGTGAGGCCCTGAGGGCTGGCTATTGCTTTTCACTGACAGCCAGATAAACAAGGGGGCCGCCTGGCGCCAGGAGGGCCACTATCAGCGTCTAGGACAAACTCAGATAGGGGCCTCTCTCTCTCTTTCTCTCTCTCTCGCTCTATCGCTCCGTCTCTCTGTCTCACAGACATACGCACATGCCTGAAAAGTTCCCTGCCCACTTTGGGAAAAGTGGTTCTAATAAACAGAGGGAGGAAACATGCATGTGCCTTGATGAATTGATTAAAATGGACACTTTGAAGGCACATGACGACACCAAAGTAAACCCCCCACCTCCAAAAACATCTTTAAAATAAAAAAAATATATATTATTTTCTCTTGTAAAAATAACATATCGACAAAAAAGACATTGTTTTTGTTTGCATTTTTAAAAAATATTTTTCTGCTTAATCCCAAGGAGTGTAATGACCCCAATGCCGCCAAACCATTTTTAACAACATAAATGACAATATATCTTAAAAGTATTTAAACATATATTCATGATATATGTGCATGCTTCTTGAGCAACTAAACTTAAATGGGAACAATACTACAAAATTATAATTATTCAAATAAGTATAATATACTTTTTTGAATATTGTTGTATACTTTTTACTTAAATGAAACCATCAAAACCCTTTTATAAAATATACAAAAAATATTTTTTAAGACATTCATATAAAACATGGATGTATGTTTCTTGGTGGACACTGAATTGTGTTTAAATGCGATATTTTTTTAAACTTTTAGGCAACCGTTCGTTTATTTTTGTAGTTGTATCAATTATCATTATTTTATTTTATTTATTTATTTATTTTTAAAAAAGGTCTCCTCACCGAGTTCACAGAGGCGGCTCATGTGGTGCGGATTGCAGCAGACGAGCTCCGGGTTGACTTTCCCGTAAGATTCACAGCACGATAGCCTCTTGAGCTCCGAGGAATGCCTGAGGTCGGGCCACCTGAACACCTTGTAGAGCAGCATGGGGAGGGAGTAAGACACTTGACCCACTTTGGCGTCCACTTTGCCCGGCAGCAGCAAGCAGGGGCTGCGGGCGCCCCCCTTGGACTCCACCGCCTGCAAAAGCACCTCCAATTGTTTCTCTTTAATCTTCTTGAGCACCGAGTGGGTGAGTGCCTTCAATTCGGCCTCCGACCCGCCGTGGGACTTGGCCGCCACCTTGGCCGCTTTGCCCATGCAGCAGCCCCCGGGGCCATGCGTCCCTCTGTCCGCCTCCCCGTCGCCCTCCACGGGCGCGCGGCTCCGCCACAGTCGCCGGACGAGCCCCGATCGTTTGGTCCTGAACATGCGGGACGAGATGAGGGTTCCCCGGCTAAACAACGGGCATGGTGTCCGCAAACCATGAAGATTGCCGGGTCCGAGTCCGGAGGAGGCGGCGGCGGAGGGGATAAGGAAGGCGGCGGCGGCGACGGCGGTGGCGGAGAGGCGGCGAGCCGGAGGAGCGGAGCGGCGGGGCTGCAGCAGCGCGACGCCGGAGACGGGAGCCCGGAGCCCGGCCAGGCGCTTGAGCCTGCTCCGCTGGGCCGCCGCCGGTGCTCGCTCGCTCAATTAGTGGCTCCCCGCTAACAACATCCAGGGGGCTTCGGTCGCGCTACAACAAAGCAGCGTGACGTGAAGTGGCGAAAAGGGCCCAAAAGAGCTTTTAATCCACGACCACTAAAAATCCTCAAAACAGGCTTTTTTTGTTTTTTTGTAAAGCTCCGTGATATCCTTCAGCGTGGAATCCTGCAGCCTTTCTCTTCATGCACACGGCGTGTCTGTGCGTGGCACCGAAGCAAGCAGACGTGTGTGAGTGTGTGTGCTCCCCACAGGCGGGGTACAAGCGAGTGAGCGTGTGTGTGTGCGCGCGCGCGTGTGTGTGTGGTGCGGATTGGTTAGTGGTGTGTGTGTGTGTGTGTGTGTCCTCTCCACAGTGCGCATTGACGCGACCGGTCACATGGGCGTCTAGACAGCCTGTCGCTTGACAAGAAATGGGATTGTGTTGTTGCGCAAACACTAAACGCGCATTATCAACCAGAACGCGCTCGCACAACGAGCACGACAATGAGGATTTTAAAAAAAGAGAAACAAAAGTTTACGTGTTTTTTGGCGGCAAAAAAAGTGTCTTCATCGAGTTTATAAAGTGGAAGTCGGTGAGGCGTTGTGGTCTAACATCGAAATAGGACATTTATTTCGAACGTTTTGTCATGTTAATGAGAGCTTCCCCCACCTTGATTCATCCAAACGCGCACTGATTTTTATCTGTCAGGCTGCAACATCCTACGTCGCTACCGTTAACCGTCTTGAACTTTGTCGTTGCTTTGTTATTTTACAACTTGGTTCTTTAAGAAGTCTTCTTGAGGACTTGGAGGAGGGTTTGTTTTGTGTGCCTGCGAGATCAAATCGAGGGCGAAAGAAACTGTAATCACCACTTTGATTTAGCCTAACTTGCTCGCGGCTGCCCCCGGCTGGACGCTTACGACATTTTACAAAAGTACACGTCACCCCCTTCCCCCCTTACTTTCTATTCGTGTACATACAAGTACGTGATAAATTAGAGCATCCACTTCCGGTCATGGGGACAAGGAGATGACGCTCTGTGGTTTGTTTCCATGTACACGGCTCGATTATGTAATGAGCCAAGAAATCAAATTTACACACTTTAATGTGTCAAACCAGTTATAACATGCTACAGTCAGGGTGCAATTTGACAATACTTTTTTGGTCTATGATAATACATTTTTTTAGTTTAAGAGAAGAAAAGTTTCAAAAGTTATGAGAAAAATTGTAATGAAATTTTAAGTATGACACCAAAAAGTTGAACATTTGTGAGAAATAAAAAGTAATATTACCACAGGAAAAAAAATAGTTCATAATTTGACAAGATTTTTTTTAGTAAATGTACAAGATGAAATGCGTTACAACTAAATTTTAATTGCAATTATCCACACCAAATTTGATTCTCGTATTAATTTAGGGAACCAATTATTTTCGTAAAATTTCAATATTTGGATGAAAGCATCACTCTTTTTCTTCTCAAATGGTGTCCTTTTCCTCCTGAAATCACCACTCAATATTCACTGAGTGTTACGTTTAGTAGTGAGAGTATTTTTTTTTCTTCAGCAAACCTGATAACTTTCCCTTCCCTTGTAGTAAGGAATTTATTCTCCACAAAACGTGTTTTTCCTCGTAATCTTAGACTTGATTCTCCCTTCCTATTGTAATTAGCAGGTCGCTAATTGTGCTCAGTAGTGGGGAAGAGTCCAGACAGTCAATGTGCTGAATTTGCATTAGTGAATGTTTGTAATTGCCTCGTAGACAGAGACGGAGTTGTATGCCGGCGTCACTATGTTAATGTGCCGCCGATATGGCTGCGGGGCAAACTGGGGGTTGGGGGGGATATGTCGCCTCCTGATCGTCATGACGTGTTTGTGTGTGTTTAGATGCTGGGGGGAGGGGGGGGGGGATGTTGTGGTCAATTGCTCATCCCTATTGTCCCATGCTCCCGCAGTGGCGCCGTTTAAAATTGCCGAGCAGGAGGAAGCGGAACGGGGTTGGGGCAACATGTCTGGAAGTAATCAGTCACTTGGGGAAAGCGCTGTGGAAGTGACTCCATGTTGTCCTTCCTCTTTGTCTAAACTGAGAATGCTGGCAATGCACGAAGCCACTCGGTCCCGTAAAAAACAAAACAAAAAAAAACTATAAAAACACCACACAGTTTCTACCTTCGACATACATAACTGTATGATGTATATATTTATACTTCAAGTATCTGTCCAGCCAAGAAGGCCCATTTTTTTTACTAACAATGTATATATATATATGCATATGTACGTTTCCATGGTTACATGGGCTAACTTTTCCCTGCCCTACTTTGACCTGTGTAGCTCCAGCTCTTCGCATCCACCTTGAGGGAAAGAGGAAACTAAAAGACACCGAGCGGCGGCTTCATCCATCTTGCTGCCGTCGCGTGAAACTGGAGCCATCGGTAAGGTGACCCCGACGGCGAGGCGGCACATGGAGGGCCATGTCACTTTGGAAGCACCTCCATTCAGCCATCTGCCAGCTCAAATCGCCCTCCCGCGTAATGAAGCTGCGAGCAGGTGAGAGCGGGCCGCTCTGGAGAAGCATTAGCATTGTCCTTGACCACGAAAAAAAAAAAAAAAAATCCATACAATGGCGTGAAATTCTCCAGGGAAGAGGCAGCCATTGTGTCCTTTTTACCCCGCTCGCTGATGGTTTTTCTCGGTTGCAAACGAAGGCTACAAGAGGAAGGGTGGCGTTCTAACCGCCGTCGCGCGACGTGTTTGCAAAGTTTAGTAGCTAGCAAAGGATTCAGATTGTTAATTGAAGTGTTTCATTTTACGAATCATGGCTTGTTTTTCAGAGTATCATGACTTATTTCTTTTCTGGTATTAGTTCAACTAAAAAATACATTTTATTTTCATCATAATTGTTACCTATTGCTGTAAAGTTACGTTTTCCCCCATAAAATTATAATTCTCCACACAATTCTAGAATCCAATTCTGTAAAATTACCACTTTTTTTTTTTAGTTCAAACTTTTCGATTCTTATAATAGAGGAGAAATGGAGCGGAAAAAATATCAAAACATGCACAAATCAGAGGTGGCGCGGGTTTGTGTTCCATTGTACCGTAGTTTCCCAATGAACCCAAAAGTTTTTCACTTTGCTGCTTTGATACAATATTTTTATTCAAGCCCCAACCGGATAAGTAAAATTCACCTGTTGCTACAGTATGCTTTTATCAAGAGTGTATCGTACGTAATAGTTTTTTTCCCCATACAATAAGAGGGGCCCAATTCTTAAAAAGAAAATAAATAATTCAATGCAAACATATAAAGACACAAACGATGATCGTAAATGTTTTTTTTTTTCCAACCATTTCTAAATCGTTCTTGTCGTCATATTGTTTGTTCAGTGTGGCCCTAATGCGCCTCCAGAAGCAATTTGTGCGCACAAAAGAGCTAATTCAGCATAAAAGTCAGCATCTTACAGCATATTCATGAAATGCATATATTTTCGCAATTCATTGCATCTGTAAATAAGTTATTCTGCGTCTTAAGTCCTCTTTGCATATATTTTAATTGACCTTTTGTTTTTTAGTTTTTTTTTAAAGGAGAAACAACAAGCAGGATTGCTATCAGTCGCTAGTCTCGATCACGCCCCACACCAACGGGGAGCTTGAGCATTCCATGCGCTGTGGAAGCAGGCCAAGCTCCGGAGAAGAAGATTCCCAGCGGAGAAGCCAGAAGGATTGTTTTGGTTTACGACAAAATTAGGTTGCGCTGCCACGCCACTGTAGCACAAGGTCGAGGCACTTCCAAAGCAGCGTCCTATAAAAAGCAACACACACACACACACACACTTGCACAAAGTGTCAGTCTGTACGAGGGCAAAACACTCTCAGCCGGAGTCCATGCTAAAGAGCTCGATGCCTTGCGGGCTCCAGTGGAGGCCCACGCCCGAATTGAAGACCAGCGACCACACATATGGGATGAAGAAGTCCTCGGGTTGGTCTTCCTCTACGTACTTGAACTTCAGCTCCGGAAACTTCTAGACAACGAGAGGGAAAGTGATTAGTATGCGAGGAGTGAGGTGTGTGTGTGTGGGAGCAGATCTCCCCTTTTTCAAGGTCTCACGTTCCAGTCCACCGAAAAAATAAAAACATGCCTGATGACTTTGATGCGCTACCTACCTTTATTTATATTTATTTATATATTTACATTTATTTATATATATATATATATTTTTTTTTTAAATATATTTATATTTATTTATATATATATATATATATTATATATATATATTTTTTTTAATATATATATATATTTTTTTAAATATATATATATATATATATATATATAAATATATATATAGAGATGACAGAATGCGATTTTACACTAATAAATAATTATTGTTTGGTGCTCGTTCATTCTTTCTCAATACGATTTACGATTGCCCCGTATGTCTAGAATGCATGAAGGCCATGTTGTATGATTCTCGTGTCATTTGTTGCTCAGTCTGCCACCTGGTGCTGGGGTGTTTCTTGATGAACAATCATACAGAAATGATGTCATTGCATTGTAGCCTGCGTGCCCCAGGTACATTTTAAGCTGTCGGCTCCTCAGAGATCTCTTCATGAGCTCCTACAGTCGTGGCAGATGTAATTACACCTGACTCTGAGGTTAAATTGCTTACAGCTTCCCGCGGGACATGGATCAACTCTTGAGGTCCGACGACTGACCTCTTAACTAATGCGGCCACGTGGCCTTTTGACCCCGGGCACGTTGACGACTACTGTTTGCCAAATAAAAGCGGTGGCGCGTGGCTCATCCACGGGGGAAATAAGAGGAAATAACTTTGCTGCATGTGTCTGACCTGCGCTCACAACAGGTAAACACATCAGGGAGTGTAATAAAATGAAAGCAAACGTAGAGCGGTGTCATTTTGCACAAGAGTTTGACCTTATTGTTTGAGCTTGCAGCGGTGAGGTGCCGTGTTACATGATTACACGCGAACAGCAGTCAGACTCCCGCTTATTTGGGCTGGTGTGGACCACACTTGTTCATTGACACAGATACCCGCATTGTGGCAGTATTTACGCCGCAGTCCAGACGACCGACAACGCTGGCTCGGGTGTCAATACGTGGTTGTAAGTGGAGTTATATATTAGGGTTGGGAATGCTCCTGCGAAGAAATGTTAGCGTTTGCAATGAAGTTCTGCTCTTATGGCAGCGCAGTAGTCTGTCACTGGCTTATGAAAATATATGATCATCTCATTTAATTGAACCATGCGGCAAATACAGCAGTGCGGCTTTTCTGTGGATTTTTCTTTCACCACTAGGGGCGCTCTAGAGTGTGCCTTAAAGTCCGGAAAATACGGTAGATGGAGCAACGGCAAAACATCAATGATCAAATTAAATAGTTTAATAATAAATCATTTAGATTTTTTTTTTTTAAATAAAAATTGTCCAAATTCTCAGAATTTTTGATTTTGAAATTGCCTAGGCCATTAATTCAGTATCGATATTTTTTCTATATCATGTGCATCCTTACTATATATCCGTATATAATTGAATCACGCATGAATCTTGATGAGAAAACTACGACGTCTCGACCGACGTTGCGGCATTTGGTGCTGATCCAAATGAGGATGGTTAGAAACCCTCAGGCGGAGCTCCGCAGTCGACTGAGTGCTATCTTCGTTAACACTTCAATTATCTTTGTGACTTTATAAGCGTACTGTAATTGACGGGGTCTTTTGTAATGTCGTGGTGATTATGCCTGAGATTACAATCGGAAAAAAAAGAAACGTAAACTAAAAAAAGAAAATGTCACCAGAATATTGTTTGTGCGCTAACACTGGCTGGTGTTGAACATTTGATGAGCTGGTGCCTACGAGACGGGTCGTCTACGCACAAACAACGGTCGGATAATAGCGACCCAGCTTTGTCAACATAACACAACGTGCGCTTGTGTGTGTGTGGGTTCTGGCATATGGCCTGTGACCCCGGTAGCCGTGGTGTCTGGGTCATGATGATAGCGATCGTGTAGCGCTATAGGGATGGCCAGAACTCAATAGAGCGCGTCTTTCACCACAGTTTACCGACTGCATGCGCCTTTATACCGCATGCTTGTGCAGACAGCAGAATATAATGAGGCGCTTCTGTATTATTGATGCCCTACTTCTATCTACCTGCTGTTTGCTGCGCTTGGCCCGCAAGGTTTCAGCCAGCAAACTTGGCGGAGGCCATCCAGTATTAATTGCATCATGGATGTATGGCTTTATTTCGTCATTAACATTCGACTATTTTTCATTGAGAATGCCAAGAAAGTTATGGAAAACCATGTAAAAAAAAATACAAGTACAGCAATGACAGAAAAACGTATGCAAAAAAAATACAACTGGTTCTCCCCTCATCCCAAAAAATAGCCACGTGGATTTAGGTCCACGTTTCTAATCTGGCCACCAAAACATCGATCAATCGACAGGTAATCGATTACCTGTTGCAGCTCGAGCAGCCTCCAAAGCTGATTGCCCCTCTGATCATCCAAAGCATTGTCCCGTCAACCGTGATTTCTTCCAGGCGATGATTTTGATCGACATCCAACATATGTTGCATTTTAAGCCGTCACACTCATTCTAAAACTTGAATTTGATCTGCTTTCAATCCCTGGGTGTCTCAACATTGAAAACGAGGAGCGCCTCATCGTCGGAAGTTTTAAAAAAAAAAAATTTCGGAACAGATGGAACAAATCAGCGCTTCCGATGTCTGGGCAAGCCCATTTCCCAAAATGATAACATACTGTAAGCGTGGCGTCCCGTCCTGTTGGCGGGCCAGCGGTTAAGATGAAAAGCTGTCAGAAGAGCAAAATGGAAGCCAAAATTAACTTCTTTCATCGAAATGAGAGTTTTCCGACTTGTGCTTTTGCAGGAAGAAAAATCGACATAAAAATGGTTTAGTAATATATTAGCCATGTATTTTATCTTTCACAGTACAGTACGAGTTACTTTATGATTTGGACCTTTTTTTGTTCGACGCGAACCTTCGTACCCGTGTTTAGTTGTCACTATTTATCGAAACGACTAAAGCCTTTTTGTATTTATTTATTCATTTATTTTTTAATGCTAGACTTGCTTTGGCATCTCCCCATTCCCTTCATTTTGTTTTCACACAGACGGAAGATTCACGACGATCTTTGCTACTTGGCTTAGATCAAACAAGTGTTGAAAGAAACACGGATCGTGAGCGTAATGTTGAGCTCTCGGCGAATGACTCGAGGCCTCGCGGCAGAAACAATGAAAAAGCTCAAGAAAGCGATGCTGGATTACTGGCAGAATTCTTGTGATCATATCGTCCGGTGAATTCATCCTGGCTACTCGGTCACCATCTGTACCCAATGAAACATCTGAAACGAACATCACTCCCAACCGGCTACTCAAATAAAAAGCTTGATTCACAGAGCGTCAAAACGGTAAGACTTTTCCTCCACCTCTGCCATACTTGGCGCAAAAAAAAAAAAAAGTATCTGATCTGGCCACGTCCAATATCTCAACACAAGAATGTTTCCTTTGAGTTCCAGCGCTTTCTTGGAACGTTATCTTTAGTGCCTCGACTCCGTCTGCACAGCGCCTTCCCCTCAGAATATATCTGCACCGTCCCGCCTCTCCTGGCACTCACGACAGTTGCCTGCGCCCACTTGGCCTAAGCTCCTATCAGTTAGTCGTAGGTCCTGGCGGGTCGTGCCCTCGTCTCTGGACGCAGACTGGCTGGCTTCACGTGTTCACTCGGCGACGACGTGTTCCCTTCCCTTCCCTTCCTTCCCCTGTGCTGGGATGTCAAGAGCCGGGCTAGACGGAGAAGAATGCGAGCTGTGGAGCAAGCTTTGAACCACACTCAAAAAGGCGCACAGGCGAGCGAGCGCATGGTAATCTGTCAAAAAACAAAACCACTCACCAACGCACACGCCAGCAGCAGAGCGTGGTGACCTGTCAAAAACATGCCCGGCTATTATTAATCTTACGAGGCTCGCGGTCACGTGGAGCTCGGATGGCGTGTTCAAACCACACCGGAAGGACTAATAGATTCTTGCTTTTTCCACGGTGGACTCCATGAGGCTGATGTTTTACCGTGTGCTTTGTGTTTGTGATGCGGAGGGGGGGGGGGCGCATGTGAACCTGGGGAACATGTGCCCCCCCCCCTCCGCCTTTCTACAATAAAGTGTAATTGCACCTCCACTCCAGTAGTTGGCAGTGGCGCTCTCTTTGCTCGCAGCGAGTATTCACTCGACGGTGTAGGTTTGTTTTGCAACGAAAATGCGATTATTTAGAGTTGCGGCTGCGGCGGCGAGTGAGTGTTGGTGGGGTGGACGAAATGTTTTCTGTCTTCGAGGCACGGTCAATTATTCCTGATCAGCAAATCAACTCATGTGAATCTTGGGATAAAAGTGATTCAGGCGCGAGAATTTACATGCGCCTCATTGCTGTTGATGTCGCTGGCCACTGGTCCGACAAAAGCGTATTAAGTACTAAGTACTAAGCAAAACCTGCAAAACTAACTCGTCCCCCCCCCCTCTTCCCTTTGGCCCATCCTCAGGAGCCAGAGAGTCTGTCGCTTATCGCTGCTCAATAAGCCAGATTTCGGTCGGCCTAAACAACACATTCCACAGCGACTGCCCATGAGAGTCACTGAAACAACACACACCAAACACCCACAAACGGCAAGACTGAGGGAGGGTCGTCCCCGAGGCTGTCGCCTTTTAACCCTTCCTTTCAGTTTGGACAGGCGTGGCATGTTTTTTTTTTGTTTTTTGCATGCTTTAAGCTAACAGGCGTCTTTTAGTCTTCGGTCAACCGTTTTCCCCGGACAAGGAACAACACTGTTTTGTCAGTTTGCAATCTGGACAAACACTATTAACGTCACAGAATGCCTTTGGGAACGCCATGACAAGTCTGTGTTGTAATTTGAATGCTTTTAAGGGTGTTTCCGCCGATCCACATGACAGGAAAGTAGAAGAAAGATACAAAAAAAAAAGAAAAAAAAGTGGCGAGGGTTGCGTCAGACATTGCCGAGAAGACTGAATCTTCTAAGTTTCATAGATAAAGTGTGGATTTGACCAACATTTATTGATCAATTTGTGTATCGGAGGCAGGAACACGCAAAGGATTTTTCATCCAGATCATGCTAAACGTTCTGGAGTGGTTGCGTAATAGCTTGTCACCTAAACGGGCGTTTTGCCACACGTCAACCGGGATAGTGACCTTGAAAATGGATCATCTAACCTTTTTAGAAAGCTAAAAAAAAATAATCAACCTTGGCATAAAGACTTTACAATAAAAAAAAAAGCCAAAACCTGGCAAAGAAGACGAAATCAGTTCACAGAAACAAGTGAGCCAGCTTCAAAGTCAACAATATTTGACCGAATTTAACGATTATCCTTCACCGCTACCTCGTCAGCATTCTCCGTGCGTTCCCCTGCCAAGAGCTTTTAGCAGTAATTACCAATTCATTGATGATTCCACACGACATTAATCCAGCCTATGGATTTTCACGCCGGCTGCTGAGTAGCCCAATGAGCTCATCAGACGAAGGCATGCGTGAGGTGTGGAAAGAGAGACAGCTGTTGGTTTGAGCGATGGCGCCATCAAATTGTGGCCCGGGTCTCCCCGAGGAGCCGTTGGTCAAATAGTCTCTTCGCTTCACGGCGCCCTCTGGAGGTAACAAAAGCACTTAGATGAGGGCGCCACATCGTGAGGACGAAGCACACGTGCGCATGATATGGAAAATACAACTAAGAAGAAAAACAAGTTTTGGGGTGAGCGCTGAGGAACCCTCCCTAAAAAAAAAAAATTGATTTCAAACTCATCTCACAATGTTATCATTAAAAATAACGTATTTAGCCGTCAATGGTACTAAATGAGTTAAGTGCACAAAAATATAATTTCCCCGTGAATATTTTTAGTTATTACGGTTGCAAACGCTTCCTGTCATTTAAATCTGTATTTTTTTTTTTTAGGAGGGAAAATGTTCATGGTTGACCCGATCGCTGGTATATGCGTACGCCATTTTTGAGCGACGCGGCTCAAAGACGCAGCAGGCTTGTCGCCGTGCTTGAAGGACACAGCCAAGCTATCCCCGCGGCTCACCGAGGGCTACATCACCTGCGTGTAGGTGGCGATGGCAAGGGCCGCGTGCCGTCCCTCTTCCAAACGCGAGCAAGACAAATGTCTCGCGGACGGTATAAAACATGGAACACATGATGAAACACGCAATCAAGAGCTTCAGCGGCGGCGTGGAGCCGAGCAGGGGGAAGACCGGGTACATATTTCCTCGCTGATTAATGGTGGCGCTCCGGGAGGGGCCGGGGTTCGCAAACCCGGCAGGAGTGTCGGCATTGTGGCTGATTTATACATGTTCACCTCACCCCTCGCACCCCCGCCCCCTCCCGATCGTATGTGCCCGTGACAAAGTGCCCCAGGCGCCGATCCCATCTCCTTGAAATGTCATTATATGTTCGCATGGAGCTGGCCAGCAGGGATGGAAGCGAGATGGGCGTTATGGCTAATGAGAATAGGGTTTGGCCTTTTGTCACATGTCCCAAAGGATCTTTGAAGCTCTCTCCCAGTTCTCCCATATCGTAATTCCTTTCCCACCTGTACACACATCTTTATGGCGCCAACTCAGCCCTGCGGTCCCAACGCATGAATTGTGATTCTGGGCGACTTTCGGGCGCGTGTATTACCTTCAGCCTGTCTATAGGCAGGGCCTGGGCTCCTTTCATGATCACCTCCTGGACTCGCTCCACAGACAGGTCACTTCCGGCCTGCTCCAGACGCTGGCTGAAGAACGCGATTACCTAGAAAGTTTGCCAAGGTAAAGAGGAGGAAATGACTTAGGTGTGTCTCATCACGTAAAACGGGAAGTTTTCATGGACTGAATAGATTATGTTGTCAAGACGATCCCTCTTCATTTAGGTGAAGGGTGTCCAACTCATCTTTGTGGACGGGCCACATCGTCGTTATGGTTTTCCCTCAACCATATAAATGTGTGATCACCTTACGTTGTAACAACAAATTGATGAAAAGCCAGTTTTGAAATCGGAAGCCAGACAACCAACCGAATGGAGCCACTTTTCATCCCATAAACGGCTAATGAGATGTGCGAGCGGCCGCGTGGCGTGAGCTGACGTGTCAACGCGTGACGTGGGCTGGCATAGGCCTGAGCGAAAAGCCGGATAATGAACGCGGCTGGTGCCTTTCACATGCACAAAAAGCTCTTTGCTTTTTCTTTGAGACACACAGGCAACTCGCTTCATGCTTATCTCATTGAAGCTTAATATCAATTGCCAGCCCTCACTTGGTCTAATCCCAGCATCGTCGCAGCAGGCCCGCAGCGGGAGTGCCCGTATATGATGACACCCAGTGCAATATGGAGCTGTAATGATACTTATAGAAGCGCACAACAAAGCAAGTCGTTTCCCCATATGGATGTCAGCTGACGGAGCGTTCGCAACAAGGCGGCGATCTTCACTGATGCAGATGCACAAAGGCGGGGGAAACATTGGTGCAATCGCTTGTTGGTGTGGAAAGAAAATTGTGATTGTCATTTTTGGCTTCTGTACCCGTCAATGGCAGCGAATGAGTTCATGTGGAACCTCCTATTTTTTTCCTCTCGCCGAATCGATTCTCGGGTCAAAACGCCACCACCACCGAATCGACGAATCAAATACTTCCGATTCCAGATTGAAAACGGGCCCACTTGCTCCATTATGTGAGAGACGAGCCCAAACGAGATCAAGGACACGCTGATGCTTTCAGTGCGGCGCTAGGTTTCTCCCCTGGAGATGCATTTGATATTCCATAATTAAAAATCTCTTTCACCGAGTCCTCCTAATGCCCCCCGCCTCGTCCCTCTAAATATATATATTTGTCAAACCGACAGCACTAAACACATCCACATGCAGCGTTTGTTCTCTCACAAGCAGAGCGACAGCAAAATACTAATCTCCTCATCAGTTGTGAAGGCCTCCCATCTGGGGTTAATTTAGAGGAGCAGTTCCCTCAATCCAGCATCTCATATGCACACGGATTTGCAGCCAGAGAGGGGGAAGACGTCGAAGAATCGCCTTGGGGAAGCGGACTTAACCGAGGGATTCCAGCAAGCCTGCTTCCTCATACTTATGGATAACAGCGGTGCCTATGGCAATATACTATGCAGCATCCCCCCAACCCTCAATAGCGCAAACACACTCAAACACAGCAATACTTCGGCTTCCTCTTTTTTTTTTTCCTACCCAACAGATAAAGTTGCTCCTCTTCGCCAACATGAATGCTATTAGTAAATATTTGACACGGATCCTATCCGCACAGCGGCAGGATTGATTCATTTATCAATACTGCACAACCTTCCCGTTCACACTTTACGCCTGTCGTTTTAGTACACAGTTTGTACTTCATTTTACAGTTTTAGTACAGGTTTATATGCAATGCTAGCTTTAAAAAAAATAAAATAAATCAGGGCGATTACCGTGGAGCAAGCAAAGAGGCGAATGGAATGCTTATCACTGCAAAAGTCAGCTGCTGCTGTTTTGGTTAGCAAATCAGTTCAAATGCTTTAACTCCTCTAAATGTGAGAACACCAGTGTCAGCCAATGAGCTAACTTGGTGACACCTGAATGTCGTTTTTTTCGTACGAAGAGTCCATCCATCCATTTTCTGAAGAAATGAGTTACCACAACTCTCTATTACGCCTTGACACATTATTTGAAGAAATGAGGCCACCTTGAAGTGGTTCCACGTGAGATACTTACAGTGTCCAGGTTTTGCATGATGTCCTGGAAGGACGGGTGCGTCCTGAACTGCTCGAAGAGCTCCCGCTTGTAGAGTAGCGCGTACACCAGGTTAGGGTTGTGGTGCAGTGAGTTGCAGAGGCAAGAGTTGATGATCTCCAACATCATGCGGATCACTTCCTCAATCACATTCAAGTCCTGAGCCTGAGGGGGAAGACGAAAGGAGGAGGAGGAGGAGGACATAAAAGGTTAATTGGCTTCCCCACAACACTAGTTCCACGTATAATGGTGTTTTTAAATGATTTCTTCCAGGGAGATTAATGTGTGTACCGAAGGGGAAAAGAAGACGAAAGGCAAAATGGGAGCTGTAAAAATGATTTCATTTGTTACGCTCACTGTTGCTGATGTTAGGAGAGGGCAAAAAAAAAAGGTTATCGGCACGGAAATTTCGCCTTTCTTATACTGACATTGCAAAGCCTATTTGAACACGCGAGCTAACTGCAGCTAAACAATCTTTCAGACTAATCTTAAATGTGGCGTCACAGTGCGGTAGGCGTCCATGTTTATGTTCCAGGCAATTCATTTGTTTCACGCATTCTGCCTGAATTTTGTACCAAGACATTTTTTAATATTCCAAATATAAGCCTTTGCACAATTAAAGGCCTCCCCACCACTTGTAGAATTTTTTGAATCATACTCTTCATTTTCGATTGATTTACTTGATATTTTTACGTGTAAAGCCAAGCCTGAGGCAGACATGAGTCTGTAAAAAAAAAAAATTTTTTTGGTTTCATTGGATTAGAAAATAATGTGTACAAAAAGTACCAGAACATTATTTCAGACTTAGTTGATGTATACCACAGGACGATTTAAAACCAAAAAAAAAAAAATGGTACGAAATCAAACCTCCTCCTCTTTCAAGGGGAACATGTTTGTCCTTGCGTTCATCCGATCGGGTTCACCACGCGTCAACGCCCCAGAAGACTGACGCCGCCAAGATGAGATAACATTTGCTGTCTGCGTGCGCAGCTATTCGACGGTGCGATGACAGCGTTCTAGATTAAGATCCCGCCGTGACGCCATTGGTTCCCACGCTCCATATTCAGGCAAACAAACAAACGTTTGCTATCAGTATAGGGGTTGCACAGTCCCGAGAAAACCTATTTTCTATTTTCCCCACTTTAATATTTAGGATCATTAACAAATGTAAATATTACACAGATAACCCAAGTCAAGATTAAATTCCGATGTTTTGAGCAAGAATTCACCAATACCACCAATGAGCAGCTCCAATTCAGGAGCGAGGCAAGACGGAAAGCTTGGGCGCCTCAAATCTGGGCTAACCATCTTAAACAGAACGGCCCTTATCACAGAAATAACGTTACAGGAAGAACACCAAAGCGTGAGAGTGGGAAGATGTTCAATATCTACGGAGCGCAATGCGTGAGGCTTTGATTTCCAGCAGGCTGGAGGACGAGGAGGCGCGGCAGCGTTAACCGGCAGACGCGAGGAGGTGAGCGGAATACAAGGGCAGCCAGAGATAATGAGGATTGATCGTGCGTCTGGAAGCAAAGAAGGAAGCGCTCGGGGCTTGACTGCGCCGCCTGGCTTCGGTCCGCTGTGGCGGCCCATAATTAGAAAGAACCGAGGGGGAGCTGAAACGCGAGACAGTGGAGTAGGTAGCGAGAACTAAAATGGAGAAGTAGATGAAGGGTAGGATTGAGGTGGCGAGTGTTTTGTTCTCTTGCTGCGGCTTAATGAGATTGGCCTGGCAGGGGGAAAAAAAAAAAAAAAAAAATGCCACGCTAGGGAATTCAGGTCAGAGGAAAATAGGCTAGCTAGACGTCTGCCTGGCTTCATGTGTGTATGTGTGTGTGTCAAGTGGATGAGATTAAGAGGTCTACTTGAAACCCAGACAGGATTTAAATATCTTAACTCCTCATTTCTTCGTGCGCCTCGCTTTTGGGCTTGTTTTCCTCCAAATTTGAATCCCCCCAGACAGCCCAACAACACCTCACACGCACACACTGCTGTTGCGTGTGTGTTTGTGCGCGACTTCCCTCCCTCGCCTGCAGCCTCCGCGAGTCACAAACCGCTTCTGCTGCTATTTAATGCATCCCCACAACCAGGAAATCTCGGACGTGAGGTGTATCATTATTTTGCCCCATTTGCACAAAGATGACAGGAGGCTTGCCACGAGTCGTCCCGCCGAGCACACACACACACGTGTGTGTCTGGAGGTGTGTATGACCTCCGCGATGCGTCTGACAAGGTCGATCATGGGTCGTGCGGAGCGACTAAACGTCCTACTAGTGTTGACTTAACTTCTTTTTTTTTTTTCTGCAAGCATTAGAGTGTGCAAGTGTGGGGAGCGCTAAGAGGCAGCAGGGGCATGGAGGTGCCGGCATCATTAAACCAGTAGCTTAGCGATTCCCTCCCTGGCTGCTCACCCCAGGCTGTTGCAAGGCAGACAAAGCAGACGGGCCTATCGGGAAGCGCCGCTGACAAAGGCAAGGACAGGGTGACAAACAAATTCAGTCACTTGAAAAGCAGATTTTGGTCGGAATATTTTGAAGGAATTCATCACTGGTGGACTTTGCGGTCATTGTTGAGACGAGTCCTCTTTTGGAATAGATATCATTTGAAAAAAAAAATATATTAACAACCACATTCCGTCCAACTTTTTGAAAAATGTCTTCATCACCTAAGAAATTCTGGAATAATATTAGGACGTATTGTTTTAATCATGGATGGGCAATGTGAACCTACTTTGTATGAATTTTCCCCTGCATCGAGTTTGAAACAGTACCGTGTTGAGATTGGTCTTTTCGGAATAAGTGGATGATGAAAAAAATGGATGATGGCAACTCAGGAGCTGTGTGACCTCACTGAACAGGAAGTCAAACAGACAGGAAATGCATGCAGAAGACCACATCGAATGTCAACAAAATTAAGAACATTCTTGGTCCGTGTTGAGATTCGCACATAAAAAAATAAATAACGTGAACATGGACAACAACTTCAATGCATCTATGAGAGAAAAATAAGGTCAGAGTCACTGCTAGTGAACATGGGGAAGATGCAAATTGCGAATGGTAAGATGGAAAACAACAATTAAAAAAAAAAGAAGAAAAGATGGATGCTGGAAATGGAGCAGAAAAACACACCATACGGACACACATGAGCCGAGGTCAGAGTGACTTAGCAGCCCCATCAGCAGTCTGTCGCTCTCTCGTGTCTTTGGGGACTTTTTAAAATGGGTCATTGTCTGACCTGCATTTATGTCGCTACGGCCTCGTCATAATCACGGCATTTTTGCCGGGCGACATTCTCACACATAAGTTCTTTGCCTGGGGTTTGTTTTGGGAAAACATGAGAATTTCCTGACCTTTCCATAGTGAAAAATGGAACGTGATTTCGTTGGTCGACATCAGTATACAGGCATTGCTTTTCAACTAACATTCTAAACAAGATTAAAGAAAAGCTAACCACTGTGTAATAAAAATAAAATAGCATGTAGCTAGTCAGGATTTGAATACGACTGACAGACACTTAATGAACTATGAAGTGTATGCATTCAAGCATCTCGGGCTCTCTTGTTGTCACAACTTCAACGTGTTCGGGTTATTCGTATAAACACCAACAGAGTAGCAAGTTTCCATGCTGAGCAAGACATTTTTAAACATCGGGTGGTTAGTTTTTACACACACAAGCATTACAATAAATCAGTTTTTATAATCAGAGCTTTATAAACTTAAGATCCCCATTATGACCAAAATCGGAATGTGAAGGTATTGCGCTCAACTGCTGTACAATAGGATACATTTTGCGTCAGGTATTATCGGGTCGAGTATCAAGAGCGGGCTCACTTTAGTAATGGATGGTGTTGCTGAAAAGTTTAAGGAAAATTGGCTGAGGATTTTGCTGGCAGTTTTTGGAAACGAGATCTACGCATTGTGCTCCTATTACTTTTTTTTTGGGGGGGCAACTTACAAGAGACTCGAGGCTACCGTAGCATGAGTAGCGAGGAAACAAGACTTAATCAAGTGCCAAATTACTGGAAGACATGATGAGGAATGTGAGTCATTTGTTTATTACCTGATGTGTCCTTGGGCTGGACTATTAACCTCGACATGACAGCAGCGCAACAAAGCCAATGAATGTCTCCAGTTTAGGCTATTAAAAAGAGATCACAGTTTGTGACTCAACTGCCGCGCATAAACACTGACAGGGTGGTCCCTGCAAGCTCCTCGCTCATTGCGTGTTCCTTTGTATGGAGGTAGTAATAATAACAGTAAACAGACCAACAAACAGAAGCGCCATTCGCACAAGCACGGGCTGGGAGGGTAAACGGTGACATACAACGCAACGCACACAATCACATCTTTTAACGTTCGCAGCACGTCGCCATGTATAATTCAACCACAGCCATGTTCCCTTGAGAGAGACGGGTGGGGGTTACAAGAGAGAGAGAAAGAAAGAGAGAGAGAGAGAAAGAAAGAGAGAGAGAGAGAAAGAAAGAGAGCGAGAGAGATTGAGAAAGAGAGAGAGAGAGGTAGATAGAGAGAGAGAGCGAGAGAAAGAGCGAGACAAAAAGCGAGAGAAAGCGAGTGAGACAAAAAGCGAGAGAAACAGCAAGAGAGAGAGAGAGAGAGAAAGAAAGAGAGCGAGAGAGATTGAGAAAGAGAGAGCGAGCAAGAGAGAGAGAGAGAGAGAGCGAGAAAGAGAGAGAGAGGTAGATAGAGAGAGAGAGAGCGAGAGAAAGAGCGAGACAAAAAGCGAGAGAAAGAGCGAGAGAGAGAGAGAGAGTGAGAGAGAGAGAGTGAGAGAGCGAGAGTGAGAGAGAGCGATAGCCAGACCGGGGAGCCTTCGGCTGTCCCCGGGGGCTTCAAGGGGCCCATCGCCCGTCACTCGTGCCTGGCTGACGCTAACCAGACACAGCAGCGTAAACAACACGTTCGGGGATGAGGATATAGGGGTGGTGGGGGGTTGTGTAGTGGCAACGAAGACAACATCAAGAGAAATTAAAAAAAAAAATGCGGGGAAAAGACTGACGACAGAGGAAAACAACAGATGTTTACATTCCACTCGTTTTGTTTTTTCTCTCTCATAACTGCCCCCCTTAAAGTCTCTCCCTTGTAAAGAAAGCTATTACATGTCCAGGCAATCCCACATTAAACAAACATTAGTTCTCGATGCAGGGCCAGACTCCACCAAATGACATCGTTTCCAGATGCCCCGTCTCACCACAACCCTCCTCCGCCACGGCTGCAGCACGCCCTCCTCCAGTCAACTTCTCCACTCTATATGTTCGCATGACAAAGTGCACATAGGTGATGACTAAAATAAACACACCGGCTAATGTAAGCTTACTCTGAATGCACCAGTTTTTGACTTAAATGCGTCAGTCAGAAGCAACAAAACAACTAAGAAAGCGACAGATTCTTTCCAAAGGAGAATGTGGGCAGTGAGAAAATGAAGCGCTATATATAACATTGCTGCGTAAAATGACATTATCATCTTTTTCTAAAAAATGTCATTTTTATTTCCAGGCACATACCAAGGATGGTACAATATTAAACTTTGACGAAATGCTGTCTTAAATGCATAATCGAATAATTTGGCCTCTCCAGTCACACCACTGACGAGCTAGGAGTGGGAAAGCAGTTTATGATGAATGAGCAACCAGATACCTTTGCGTTGAGTAATGGCAGTATTCTTCTATTTGACTACATTTCATTTCTTCCTTCCATCGCAAACGATACCAGAACATCCCTTTATTTTCATGTAAATGTCTTCATTTAATTGCAAATGACTCCACGCAATTGCATAGCTGGGACCTGCGTGCTCTACTCTCCTACAAACAGTATTTAATCATTTCCTCGTCAAATCCAAAAGCCAGTCAAGGACAATATGGCGGATCGTAAAATAATTCCCATTTGCTTGACTAAAAAGGAAATCTTTGAAATGCGGCACATGTCAACGCGTCGCTGTCTGAATTTGTGATACAATTCAGGTTGCCGTTCCCTCATGAAAGCGTTTGTGATCTCCATTTCTCCATCTCGCATACGTACCCAAAAACATGCTGCCAACGTTAGACAGAGTTGAAAAGCGTTTTTTTTTTTTTATACTGGTACTCAAACTGGAATTCGGCTAACATCAATAAGAGTAAAATGTCTTAAAGAGCTCTGGCAGACATGGGAACCAATGTCACTTCGAGTTAGTATAGTCTAAAGTCGAGCACAACAATGCTATCGCAGATGCTGACCAGTTCTCTCACCCAGACTAGATGTCACACGCTATTTCAAGGAGGGGTACAAAGCCCTTGCGGTAAGATTCCCATGAAAGACCATAGAGGGAAAAAAAATCATCCAGGTGCCCTTGAGCAACAGACTGACTCTTTGGATAATAAATTGTGGTGTGCCTACGTAAACACTTTGACCTTCCGCTGCGTGCCGCTTGTTATTTGTTGTTGTCGCTGCTGTTAGTGTCACCGTGGAAGCACGGCGATGTATTTGACATGACAGAGTAATATGTCTACATGTGGACAAACACAATACATATATCAATATATATACATGTAAATATATAAATATAAAATAGAGAGACAGAGAGTGAGAGAGAGAGAGAGAGAGAAAGAGAGAGAGACAAACAGTGAGAGAGAGAGAGAGACAAACAGAGAGAAGAGAGAGAGAGAGAGAAAGAGAGAGAGACAAACAGAGAGAGAAAGAGAAAGAGACACAGAGAGAGAGAGAGAGAGAAACAGAGAGAGAGAGAAAGAGAAAGAGAGAAAGAGACACAGAGAGAGAGAGAGAGAGAAAGAGAGAGAGAGAGAGAGAGAGAGAGACAAACAGAGAGAGAGAGAAAGAGAGACTATATTTATATGTTCTTACATAAAAACGTCGCCCCTGAAGGAAAGGAAGCAAGCCTCAAAACATATCAGGATAATTGCATTTTCCATATAATCTTTATGCGTGCATCGATGTGTTTGCAAGAGGGGTCTCATCAGACAGCCGCTGCATGCTTGAAGGAGCACTCACATGCACTCATGTTTCCCCAAACACCTGAGGGCATCCTCATACATGTCGCACCCCCTCATACAAACACACAAACACGCTTAAGAGGAAGGAAGACAAAAATGTAATATGACAACCAGACTCAGACGGAGACAGGCAAACCTGAAGGCAGCGGTGTAATGATCATTGATACGGTTACAAAAAGCTCACGCGTTGGTCAAGTGCTCTTAAGATGCACCGTGAACGCTGCCGGACGCGACCGCCTCAGAACCAGCAGTTAGGGATCATTTACACAACACTGTTTGAAAGCGAGAAGTCAAGTTCAAGGTTTTCTTTGCAGTAATACGCTTTGTGTGTCCCCACAAGTCCAAACACGGTATTCTGATTAAGATTACCTTTGTCAAATACTTTAAAGCACAACATAATGCTCCTGTTTTCAGACAGACAGGGAGGCTGACTTTTTACGCAGCACTGCCCCCTGCTGTCCACTGATATTGATGTCCAAGTGCCCACTGCTATGTCACGTGACTGACCAAAAGCAGAAAACGGGTGAGCAATTCGAGGCCGTGCGGTATGCTGTGTTGGAAACCTTGAGTACATAACACAATACCAGAGCATTTAGAACAAATCCGCCTATTCTTTTGCCACGTGTGGGGTCTCGAACATTTTCAAAAGCAGAATGCGCATACCTTGATTTCGCACAGCGTGGGTTTGCGGGTAATACTCACATAGTCAGGCAAGACTGTGTTGTCACCCTGTCTGCCTCTCAGACTCTGCGTTGCCTGTTCCAGCACCTTGTTGTGCTTCTTCGAAAGCAAAGCAAATAGACTGCGGGAGACACACAAACAAGCACATACAGAGGAAGCACAAGGCGTGAGTGCAGCGCTGACAAATAGCTTTCACAATTTCAACAACTTTGTATTCATTCCTTTTTCTTTGTTTTCCACATGTATTTGCTACTTTGGGTTGCAGAAAATCTTTTATTATCTTCCTCCTCAATGAAGACGCATACAGCTTCTATCCCTTGACAATTTAGCGCGTGTGTTCTGGAGAGTGCTCCAGCGACTTGGGACACAGACTCATACACATGCACAATTAATCGTGTTCCAAGTCTCAGGTAACTGACAGACATATGTTGAGGTGACATGGGCGATAATCCCATGTGGCGCTATCTTGATTTAACGATCTGAAATCGATATGAGACCAAGATCGGTTTATCGGTAAAATCAAATCAATTCTCCGCCATTAAAATGAATTGAAAGGGTTCATTTACACAACCAACCATTCACAGACACATAAGCGCAGCGCAAAGAGCGTTCAACTAAAATGGAGGACTTGAGAGGACAGGGATGGCCTTTAATTGCTGCACCTGGTCATCTGTCAGCAATGGAACCCAAAAAAAAAAAAAAGACTCATGGGCACTCTTTAATTAAATAAAACCGAGATATTTGAGCAGCTTTGTCCGAGCATCTGTAGGACTTGTTGCGTTATTAGGATGTCCAAGCTCCAGCTGGGATCCAGGCGCACAATAACAAACTGTGTTAGCGACTGTCATGGAAACAAGTGAAAAGGGTGCACTTCAACGCGGCAGCTCCGTGGTGCCGAACAGTCATGAGGACGAAAGTAACGACAGACCGCCTCACTGTCCCCGATGTGTCCGCATCCCAACAGGCTTTCTGTGGTGTTTGCGCGCGCACGCACGCACGCACGTGCGCTGCAGACAGTGCATCTTTTGTACGCACATACAGCGCGCTTGATTCCGATTCCTATATGCTATGATTGGATTATGTGTGACATTTACAGCTCAATGACAGAGAAAATTGATAAATTTGCATTGTTCCATTCATTTTCATTCATTCAGCCATTTAATTATGTTTTATATATATATTTATTTATATATATATACACGTGTGTTTGGGTGTGGGTGTGTAAGAATTATTACAGTTTGGTTCAGTTCTATATAAAAAGCACAGATCAAGCTTTATTGATTATGTATGAATTGCGACTTAATTAAGATTTGGAATTGCAATGACTCAATTTATTTGGTAGGTACAAGGAAGCTAATTACTGTAGCTGAAAATACCACCGCCTACCAAGGTTATTCTAGTGAACTCATTCGGGACCAGCGCAGGAAAAATGAATGTACTTTTTGACGTCTATATCCGTCAATGGCAGCGAAAAACTCTGACACTACCTCCAAATGCCGTGAATTCCTGGGTGGACTTCATCCCATTATCATTGCAATTCAAATGTGACCTCAAATAAAATGGCAGCAGAGAAAATAAGGCAGGAAAAATACTCGTTCTTGCACGTATATCAGACGTCACACCATTGACTCAGTATTGCAGAATAGCCTCACCGAAACTGTGTCCAGCCTCGACTACGGCACTAATACTCACTCTAAAAGGTGGGATATTGCTGGGTTTACCCCCTCGATCAAAAAGCATCACAGCAAAAAGCAGTAAAAGATTCCCCCCCCCCACACACACACACAGTCATATGAGACACAGTGACAAATTCCGACAAAGCGCGAGGTTGATTTCTCTTGAGACGCACGTCCAAATTAGGATTGTTTGGCCTTGGTGGAGGTCAGCGCCTGACTGAGTTGCTCTTAAATTTTCCTTCAACACAAACACAGATGGAATTTCAAATGCCGTCTCCTGTGGCACGTTTGGAAAACATGTTTTCGTCAGCCTGTAGAGAGAGATCAATTTCCCCATGAAGCCCAATAAGGTTTATTTCTATGGAGGATGGAAATGCGCCGTTTGGTGCATTGATGACTCACAAATAAAAATGTGTCGACAAGAGAGTACCAAGTGAATGACTGTGCCGAGACGGAAAGGGAGAGACTGTGGAAGCGATTTAATGCGGCGAGGGACTGCGTAATGAGAGAACGCGTTATCTGTGGCAAAAGAAGATGAACAGTAAATAAAAGGAAATGATGGCGCTGGGTGTGCTGTCGGCAGGAAATTCGAGAGGTGGCGTGTAAATAAACAATGGCCGTCATGGTGCTTGTCCGAGACGCCATTAAAACGAGGCCGGGGCCAAGCGACTGTCTGTCTGTCTGGACGTTTGGAAATTCCTGCCAGGAAATCCCCTTTTATCTGACCAGACAGTCCATTTAGTTCATCGTGGTTATCACTGCGTCAGCAAGCCGGACGCCGCGGCGGGACTGACAATGTTTCTTCCTCCCCAAAAGAGCAGAGTCACAAATGCGCGGCAAAACAGATAAAGAGGATGATCGTGCGTGCATGATGATGCACGCGTGTGTGTCTGCGAGGGGAGGAAACGCTCTTTCCAGCGCGGTCGGAAGTTGACGATCAGAAGTGAATGGCTCGACTTGTGCGTGTGCGCACGTTTGTGTGTCCTCACAAATCTGCCCTGGATGTTACATAATGTTATCGTCGGAACACAGCCGCAGCACAAACTCAATATTTTATATTTTGTTCTCGCTCTGCACGCACACGCACACATGCAGCAAATTGACAGTGGCGCATGTTTTGCGCTGATTCAGCATCCATTATTAAAACGAGATGGCTGCGTTGTGTTTTATTGTATTTGTATTCATCTTTTATTCATTTGTTGTGTTTTCTGTATGAAAGGTGTTTCACAAATAGAGAAAATTAATTCTGAAAAATACTAGAATCAGTGTAAACTGCCCAAGATAATCATTAGGGCCTGACCGATTAATCGGCCGGCCAATTAAACCGGCTACCATCGGTTAAAACCTTTAATAATACATACCCGAATGTTTGTCGAAAACTAATATATCGCTGTATAGTATGTTTCTAGGGTACACAGGACGATCACTACCTGATTATCCGCTGGGCAGCGTACTGGTGCAGACATCGGAACTGGGCAGACATGTTCGCAAGTGCGGCCAGACAGTTGGTGTGGAGATATTTATCCTACAGGAGGAGGTACCATGATGTTATCAAACTTGATCGTCAGCATTTGGACACTTCTTCGGTGAGAGAAATCCGGCTTTTACCCTCGTGCGCGTCATGTTGAACTGGATGGTGCGGATCACCACCAGGATGAGCAAGCTGCCGAGGGAGATCTCGGTCAATGACCTCTCGGAGTACCACGTGACGTTCTTCAAGACCTGCGACGGACACGGGGGGGGTGGATGCGTTAGAAAGAAACATGGTGAACAAGCGCGTGCTTCATGGGCGCATGCAACTATGCGCCCGACTCACCACTTCGTGGACGGAACGGTTGAAGGAGTCGTCTTCTGTGAGGATGAGGAGGATGATGAGGGCCATGTAGACATGATGGGAGTTCCTTTCTTCTACGTGGTAAAGGATCTCCAGGATGGGCAACACCTAATGAAACAGAAGAGCGACATCAAACCATTCTGCCTGGACAAATATAATAATGACCAGTTTAGATTGACCAAGTCTTTTGTTGCTAACCAAAACATCAGCACATAATGAGGCATCCAAAAAGTCCTAAAGACCCACCCGACCAGACTCCATTGATACCCAAAACAGCAGCAGCCTGTCTCAGTTGTTGCCATTTTTCTTATTTCGTGCCAACCTAGGAAGCCTTTTAAACTGAGATGCTCACCAAAACAGCAGCCATCTGTTAGCGAGATACTTTTATTCTCCCACAGCAGTGTTAGTGAGGACCTTCGGACAGGTGGACATGATGTACAGCAGTGGTGTAGAAATGAGTTTGCGTGATTATGTTTTGTTACCGGAAGCTACCCATGATTTGTTCAAATTGTTAAGCTTTAAACTCCAGTTTGAAACCACAGACGTTAACGCCTTCCCCTGCCAGACGTCTATTTGCTGAAATATTTGGCCACCCACCACTCAACCCACCAGATTGTCCATGTCGGTTCTGGAGAGCATGTAGGTCCTCATGTTGGCATTCTGGTGGAGCAACGTGTAGAGCAGCAGCGTGGCCTGGTCAGAGCATTGCTGCTCACACAGCGCCGTGTACAGGCTGTTGAAATTGATCTGGAACGTGTGTGCTTGATCCACGGGAATAGATGACGTGTCTACACGGGGTCACAGACAACCGTGAATTAACGTGAGAAAATCGTAACATCACCTCATGGTACCGGTTGTATAAATGCCCCCATTACCGCACATTTTGGTGAAGGCTACGAAATAAAAGAGATCCTTCGTGTACTAGTTTTTAGTTTTAAATCCATGATAATTGAAAGAAAGAAAAAAAAAACGCTAATGAAAACATTGCAAAAAATAAAATGAAAATATTAAAAAAAAAAAATCAAGGAAAGAAAAAATTACATATGCCAGGGGTTGCAAAATGTCGTTTTTTTTTTTTTAAATCTGCCAAGTGAATTTATGTTGAACGGCGCACAATGATTATTACAGTGTGAGACCCACTTTACAGTATTTTATTCAAGTTTGTTGTCACATGATCCCATCCCTTTCTTTTACTAGGTGTTACAAAACAAAATGGCCGCTAAAAGCTCCGCCCCTCCGCCCGATTACCTTGTGTGTTTCTGAAGCAGGTAATAGCCTGGCGGTAGGGGTTGGGCCAGTCGGGCCCGTCAGTCAGGTTGGCCAGAACCAGCAGTAACAGGAGGCTCTGATTGGACAATGGTAAGGGGTTGTGCTCCGGGTCCACCCCGACTTTGCTGCCAGCTCCACCCAAAGTGAACACGCTCCATAAACCACCTGAAGACATACAAATGTAGTGTTACAAATACAGCCCAATCATAAAATGCCCAGAAGTCAATTTTCTGGCCTGCTACCAGAGGGAGGGGCCAAGCATATTTCATGGGAAGGCCTATAACTACACCACTAAAGTAAAGATACTCAAACGTTCTACTTAAGTAGTTATGAAGTATTTTTATTTTGCTCCTTGACACCTCTGATCGCATATGCTTCACATTTGGCCTGTTTGTCAGCTGTGTACCTCGCTTAACTTGGCCCAATACATTAATCTGGAACTCTAATCGTTCTCACAATGGTCCAATAAAAATTCCTATCTGTCCTATCTATAAAGTCGCAATGGTCGGAATGCGGCACTTGTGGGAGGGACGCTTTATTAGGTATGCCTGCTTAGCTTCAATCTTCAGGTGGCAATTGTCAACAGGCAGTAAATTGTGGTGCCGTTGGGCAGTAAATTAAAGGCGCGCCTAATATTCTGTCATATCTCTCTAATCTATAGATCGCAAGTGTCAAACTTGTCAGGCTGATTCGTACTTGATGCGAGAATGAATGCAAGAGGAAATGAGCCGCCAGACTTGATGTAATCGAGACCAAAATGGGCACAATGGAATCACGGCTGACCCTTTGCAGCGGTCGCGATCAAACAACATAGGAGGCGCCAGAGAACAAAAACGACTGAAGCCACTGGAGTCGTTTCTTTTTTGTGTGCTTGTGTGTGTGTGTTTGTGTTTTGCTGGTGGTGGGGGCAATGTGTTGAGTTTCTCGACTGAAGCGCGGGCGCACTCAGGCATCATGAGAAGCATGAGCATCAAGGCACACGGATGACCGCCCTTTGGCTCCTGGACGTCTAGCCACAGGGTTGCTGTGATGATGCAAGCGTGGAGTGTGGGGGGGGGGGGGGCGGTTCTGATGGGCAGTCTGCTGTTGGTCCAACCTGACAGTCGGAGCCAAGTAGACATGTTGCCATCTAGTGGTGAATGTTAAAATGGCAAGGTAATTCTTTAGCTGACAATGTTACAGACGTAAGGCGGGTGTGTTATAATAAGCTTATGATTGTCTTTCAAATTCTATGTCAGTGTTCTGCATAAAACAAATCTGACATGGACTGATGGGTGACATGAAGCAGGCTTGACATCATTTTCCACCTTTTATTAGGTAGTATCAGAACCATAACAGAAGTGGGACCGGGCCATGCCACAGTGCAACTTCTCTGGCTTTGGGGTAAAAAATTTTAAAAATTCTTTTTTTGTTTTTTTTTTTCAGTCTAGACACAGAGGGGTGAACACAGAGGGGTCTCCAGAAATCTTCAAGAACAGCTCCACCCGCTGTTGTCATGGTAACAACGGCTGTACTCATTTGTGCGAGACATTAAAGGGGAAGTGAAGTAAAAACATTTCTTTACAATAACATGTTCTATGAGCCCACACTAGTCGGCATTCTGATTAATAAGTTTTTTGCTAAATCTACCCATGCTTATGCATCCGAGGGGGCAGCCATTTTGCAATTTGCAATGTTTTCAGATTTCCAACTGGATTTAGGTCATGGATCTGGTCTTGGTCCATTACAAAAGGTTGCATTCTTCTGTTGAAGTCATCTGGACTACTTGCTATATTTTGGGAATTGTGGCCCAAAAATGTAATTGGTCAGTGAATTTGGGTGTGTAATTCCTGTGAGGGAGGAGGAAGATGACTTCACTCCAGAGCCCAAATTTTCTTTCTGTGAGAAAACAAGCTCTCAAGAGAGACGGCGCCAACCTGTGACGCAGCCTTGTTCACGGCATCACTGGCACCACAGTGACTGGGCCCGACTGGGCCACATTTCCTGCACTCACACACACACACACACATTCACTGGGCTTTATTCTACATTAGCGGCAGCGGCAATTTTAGTTTATTTTTTACCCCTAAATAACTGTGACTGCTTTGCCTGTGGCCAGGCGCCCAGTCTGCAGGAGGGAAAAAAAGGTGAAAAGGAGGAAAGGGAAGTGAAAAGCAAGGAATGGAAAAGGTCACACACGGACACAGAGCCTGACGCTCTGAAACAAGAACCCGAGTTAAAGCACTTCCAAATTCCTAGCTAAGGAAATGTTCTAACGAAGAACCTCACACACAGCCAACGTAGGTTCAGTGCTTTGAAATTTCAAGTAATCAAAATATGTGACACCATCCAACCAGAGCAGCTTTTAAATTGTAAATTGCAGCCAAGGTAATAGATAAATGTACACGGAGCATGATTATATTCATACCGGGAGACATTTTTCAAACAGTTCTCGTATCGAGTTTGATTAGAGACGATAATGTAACAGCAGAGATGAAAGCAGACAGACCAGACTCAAGATTGTTTCTGGATCTCTCCAGACAACATGCCAACACCGTTCTGATAATCTCAGCTATGACAACATGATGTGTTCAAAAGCACATATTCTCCCATGACGCATAAACTATTCTTCAAAAATAAATAAATAAATAAAAAAGGTTCCTCCTCCAGCCACTCTGAGGACAAAACAAGAACTAAATGTAACCAATTCCCCTTCAGGAATTCTTGCTTAAAATGAGTCGCGTTGTTTAAGTGACTAACAACACGGAAATGGAATGTGCATGCTTCACAAGCCGGCTGGAAGAAAACAAGCACTGTCTCCTAGCGGCGACTATATGAGCGGCCCTGTGTCTTTGTTGGAAGTGCGTGTGTACAAGGGAGGCGGCTGCAGACAGACGGGCTCTGGGGGGATTACGGAAGAGGACAGGGCACCATAACTCATCATCAGGCCCGTCTGCGGCCACTGACACACACGCACACAGACGAGCCAGTGAATGCCGATGCCTCAGTGGATGTAATCTGCCACCAGGGTCCCACAAAGAATGTGTATCTGCAGGGGAAAGCCGTGGGCGCGCATCTATGCTAACAAGCGTTCACACGACACATCCACGTATGCGGCATCTGGGCTGGTGCACAAGCACATGCACACAAGATGTGCAGCTCGTTTTTTTTTACCCGTCGCTTTCATCTGTGCTGCTTTCATTTCTCTTATCGATTATATAATAAGAAATAAATATAGGACAAGAAAAGGGAAGAACTGGCGATGCTTTTTACGCTTTTTTTTTTGGGGGGGGGGCAATGCATGAACTGCTGTGCAGCCAATTGATTTGTTATTAGTTCCTTGGTTGACAGGCCAACTGGTCGTCTGAAAAATTGTTTGTCAATCAGGTAAATTGCTTCATTGGTGGGCCATTTCCACGAACAGACCAGATTATAGCTGTCAAGCCAGTTTCCATTTTCAGTCTACACCTGTTGAGAATGGTTAGGAAGCCGAATCTGAACCGGAATCATCCAAATGAAAACGACGCCCTGGTGAACATTTGGTGGCGGTCGTGCAATTGCAGTTAAAGCTACAAAATGTTGGTGCTTTTTGTGGGTGCGTTCTTACTTGCCACGCCAGACGCCAGGCCGTAAAGCAGGCCGCCCTCCGCTTTGGGTTCAAAGATGTGCGTTGCTGGTGGTGGACATTTTTCCTGTCTGATGAAGTTATACAGCAGCGTCTTCACAAGACGACTCGTCAGCGACAAACTGGAGGAAAATGAAAAGTACACGTTTACCCTCTTTTCATATGGAAAGATTCATTACAGTCCACTGATATTTTGCACGACACCGGGTGCTTGGGGTGACTTTTGCTCATATAACTTGGGAGCAGGAATATTTAGGACAGGAAAGAAACAGGAATTTGGGACGGTAACTTATGGAATGGATGACATCACTCAAAATTCAGACACGGCGCTCGTCTCCCAGACAGCAAGAGAAAGGTCACGGAGGAGACGGCGGGCCGATGCTCGCTAGGACATTTCCCTGTTTTTAAGACCGTCGCGGAATAACACATGAAGACATTGTTCGTGATGAAACTGTCTGGCAGCGCAGAGAAGCAGACAGAGGACTGCGACGGTCCCACGACAAACTGGAGGAGATCCAAAACGCTTCGTGCCATCGACAGAATGTGGATGGCCCACTCCGGGAACAAAATGTTTGCAAAACTTTGAGACGCGTTGCAAGTCTAGCTTAAGGAAAGGCGTGATGACAAACACAGAACTAGAAACTACTGATGTATGAACGTTTTTTTTCCCTCGACTTCACATGGAAACATTTTTAAATCACATGTGGACAAGCATTCCCAAAAAAAATTAATTGTGCATTTCTGTGTGTGTTCGCTCACCATCGTCCCTTCATGACATGTTGGTAGATCAAACCATCTCTGAGGATGTCCTTGCAGAAGAGTTGGTAGGAGAAGAACACCAGCAGAGTGGTGACGGCTTCAAACAAGATGCTGTAGGTGATGTCGCTACACGGACACAAGACGACAGTTCATTTTTTTAACATCAAGTAAGGCTAAACAATTATGGAAAAAAATAATAATCACGATTATTTTGAGTGAGATTGAAATCAGGATGGAAATCAAGACATATTTATTAAGCTACAAAAAAAAAAATCACCTAAGGCAAATATAATCATAGAATCATGCCCGTTCATCCTTGCATGTTGAACACTATTCTTGAAATCTCTATTTTTTTTGGTCAGGTACAAAATGGCCTTGTACTTTTAACAAGGTTTGGGTCTTACTGGGCTAACCTGGGTACTCAGGGATTATATTTCATGCCTGTGAAAATATGTGTTGGTATGGCCCCCCCCAAAAAAAAAAGTCTTTGGAAAATAATTTCTTCAATTTTAACGTTTTCAAGATCAAGAGAATCGAAATTGAGATTAAAAATTTCAATTACTCGTCCAGCCATAAAATATCACTGTCACAAAATAAATTGTATTTTCAACCAGAAAATGAAAGTTGCAATCACAAAAAGTTAAAATCAGCTCAGACAATTCTAAAAAGAAGTTAAATCACTCTACACACTGCATAGAAACAGGTCTAAAATGATTGTGCATGAAGAACGGCATGCCAGAGCACGTGAACTGGTACTCTAATGTCAAAAGACATCCACGTAAAAATTGTGCAAACACGTTGAAAACTAGTGACATTTATCTTGTAAAAACTTTATCTCCAACAATAAGAAAAAGAAAACAAGTTTTCTTCCAAGACTACGATCAAAGCAAGAGAAGTGCGTAACCACGAAGGAATGACGAAATCTGCACCACGAGCACGTACGAAGGAGGAAACCGGCCGGGAGCCACAAATTGGTGGAGGTCGGGTGGGGGAGGAGAGGGTGAGAGGGGAGGGGAGGCGGAGGCAATGGAACACGGTGCATTTGGAAGCCAGGAACAATGAATAATATGCTGGAATGTCAATGTGTTTATGTAAGAGCAGAGGATTGAATAATGTCTGTGGACAGAAAGGAGGAAAGGATGTCTTCCATTATGACAAATCGTCTGGACGCAAACACACCTCTTAAGCAATTGTTTCTTCAATCAATCAAATCAGGAGTTGGACTCCATTCCTTACGCCTTTCCCCACTTTGTCACGTAACAAGGACATTTTGGACAACTGTGTGCTCGCCAGGCGGCACGGGGACCTAGTGGTGATTGCAGCTGTTTCACGGTCAAGAGGTTCTGGGTTGGAATCTTGTCTTTTTTTTGTTTTTTTCTTCCAGTGACTGACATCCAGCACGCAATGCCAAACTCTGTAAGGGTCACCCCTGTTTTGCATTTTTGGAAGTTGGCTATGTAAAATGATAGACAAGTGACATTATTAAATAGCTGCGTGGGAACAGTTGGGGCATTGTGATCATCTCGGTCACCATAACTTGGCTTTTTTTGTTTTTTTTATCCCCAACAATCTGAGCACATCTTGACCTTTTTAAAATGTGCACAAGTTACATTCACGACTCTATCGCAAACACGCACACACACTTGAAGTACTTACAGCAGCGGTACTTCAACGATCAGGTGCACTAAGTTGGATAAGAGCTCCTCAAGAAGGTCCTCGTGGCTCGCTCCTAGAGGAAACAAAGAGAGATGTTAAAATCACTTTTTATGCTGCCTGTAAAATCTGACATTTTGCAGCCTGTCGCTATTCTATATGAAGGCCACAGATGTTAAGTGCCTTTCCCACTGCAGTGTCTGCCTTTTTTTTCTATTCACATCAGGGGAAAGGGATTTTGATTGTTAATATGGGATGGAATTTGAATAAGGAAGGAAAAAATAATCCAAACATTATGAATTCAAATCTCTTACTACCCTAAGGACCCCATAAGAAAGCACAGCGATCAACAAAGGTGCCCGACTTTCCCAGCGTTCTTGATTGCAGCATTAGTCACTTCATTATGTCAGATCGTTTGCCACTTTCCATGGCCCGTCTGACCACAACTTCCTGTCCCCGACCAGCTCCGTGTGCGCGTGCATGCGTGTAAGAAGCAGAGCTGGTGACATGGCTCACCTCCACAGGAGCTTAGCGCCCTCTCCTGGTAGCTGAACTGCAAGTGCAGCTCCTGCTCACTCATCTCCCGGATGAACACCTTGAGCAGGCAGCGGATCATGAAGAGAGCGTTGTGGGCCTGCCAGATGAACAGCTGACTGCAGGAGAGTAGAAATCACATTTTGGATTCTCATCGGCTTGGATGACAGATAAGAATGTTGTAATCATTAAAAACATCGGATATTCAAAAATGTTATAATGGCAACTATTTTTGATGGGAAAAATTCAAATTTTGATTTATTTTCTTAATTATTTAACCAACGCAAAAAGCTGCCCACACTCACTCTTGGCATTCTGTGGATATTTTCAGCTCTTTCGTCCGTCCCAGGAAGATTCTAACCAGGGCGCCAAGGTTTCCTGTTCTGGGATTGTTTTCAACTGAGAACAGAGGCAAAAAGCATCACAAAAGCATGTCATATAACTTTCTTGCTATAGTGATTCTTTATCAATTAAGGAATTTGCCATACTGAGGAGCTTGGCCAGCGGTAACACGGCCTCTTCTAGTAACTTGGAGTCTCCACTGTTTGAAAGAGAAAAAAAAATACGCATTCATTATAAATAATGTTTACGCCAATTTTCTTTGCTTATCTTGGAGAAGCTTCTATTTTTTTCCCAGTTCACGCTGCCACATATCCCAAATGTGGTCTTTGAAAGAGACCAAATATATATATATATTTTTTTTAAATTATGTCACTTAAGCCATGCAGCCTAACACTGCTTGCACAGGAACTAAACACTAACTAGTCTATCCGTTCATGCACAAGCAGGACGAATAACTCAGATGAATCATTACTGAAGTGACGGCCAGCTTTGCAAACATCCTGGAGTACTATAGAGGATCCTAGATGGGACTTAACCCCTTGAAACAGATGACTAGACTTCTGTGTCGAGTACCTGCTGGTGGGGCTGATGACGGTGAAGGAGATGAGCTGGTTCCAGAATGGGTCATTCTCCGATATGGACTCGGTGCCTACCAGAGCCTTGAGGCTTAGGTTGTTGGGCAGGTCACTGAGCTGGCTTGTGTTGGCTCCCATCTCCAGACTCAGTGCTGCCTCACCGCCTGTTCGCCGGGCATATGCCGACGCCTGCGCACATCAAAGTGCCTGAAATGTAACCAAGGCCTCTTATGTTCGAACTATTACACACATTAATATTGACAGTGGCGGGCCGTGCATTTCACACGGGCCGGCTTGAATAAATACTCCTCATAATACCACCATTTATGACGCCAAGGCTGGAGATATCGACAATTTCAAATATTGCTATACTTGTAACGACTGGGACATGATAGCGAGCATTTAAATACGTTTGAATAACTAAAACAGGTTGAGGTTGTTGCTATGGCAGCTAACGTTAGCCGCTAGTTCGCCATCAGCTGACCGCTTAGCTTACCTGTCACAAACGCTTCCCGTCGCTCCTGTGGCTCTCTTCGCTGGACGTACAGCTAAATAAACCAACTCGTTTCACCGGTTGAAGTTACTAACTATAAGCTAGGTTGTTGCTGATTGTGTCGGCTTCAAATGCGGAGGAATTGCAGCGAAGAGGGAAGTTTTACTACACACTCTTTCGTCTCCATGTTTTCCACGTCACGCATTCTTGCGTGATGACGTCCAGAAGAGAGGTCACTTGCGTCATGACGTCACACACTAACGTCGCGCAACAAACCAGCTCTTGTTTTATTTTCGACGCCGAAACAAGACAGTACATAAATTCTATTCTTGACTCTAAAACTATGAAAGCGATTAAAACTGTTGCTTTATGTTATTTATGTAGATGTTTTGTTTAAAATCCCCCTGGCTCTTCTTTTTGTCTTTTCTACATGTATTATGTACGTATATTAACTGTTTGGTTTCTTAGGCAAGGCAGACACAGTAACTACCAGGCTGACATGCTGCCTCGTTGAAATTATTAACAGTATTTCTTTCTTTCTAATTACTTCACAATCAAATCTCAACTTTTTTTTGCATTTTTATGCTTTCTGCGGCACGAAGGCCTCACAGTGCAGAGGTCGTGGGTTTGATTCCGGCTCAGGCCTTTCTGTGTGGAGTTTGCATGTTCTCCCCGTGTCACCGTGGGTTTTCTCCAGGTACTCTGGTTTCCTCTCACATTCATGCATGGCAGGTTGATTAGACACTCTAAATTGCCCCAACGTGTGTTTGTGAGCGCGGATGGTTGTTCGTCTTTGTGTGCCCCGAGATTGGCTAGCAAGCAGTTCAGGGTGCAGCCCGCCAACTGCTCAAAGACAGCTGGGATAGGCTCCAGCACTCCCACGAACCTCGTAAGGAGAAGCGGAACAAATAATGGATTTTGATGCTATCATTTCACTAGTCTTCAATAAATACAGATCCAACAGTCATTCTATAGACATTATTTATTCTGTTCATAACTTTAACATCAGGTTTGATGTGGATTAAAAAAATGTTAATAGCTGAAATATTTAACAATATTGCAACAAAGTGAATAATAAACTACACATCTGGAATTAATGCAACATCTTGCCATATTTACACTTTTATCAATGTGGTCAATTTACAACCAGTCAGAATGATCAGTCTGTCTTCTTATCGCCTCCTTCAGTGGCTCCATTGGAGGTAACCTTTTCCTTGTGCTCGAGCTGAAAGAAAGAAAAGAGTAAGGGGATTATTAAAAAAAATACATTATTTCATCACATTTTCTTTCATTAATCATCATCTTACCTCCTTGGATGTTCCATTACACGTTTCACCAACGGCTGCGTCAACTGTGCCGGATTCCTCCACTGCTTTTTTTGTCCAGTATCTATTGATGATGGGCGAGATGAAAGGATAGAGGATGGGCTCCAGAAACCTCTTGTAGACCCACAACAGAACAGGGATGACTATGCAGGGGATGCACACCATGGCTGCAGCGAATTAAGAACCTACAACACAAAAACACACATTGTTCCGTGTCGAGATAAACATTTAGAGTAATTTATCGATACAATTTCAAATTTATTGACTCATTCGATACAAGAGTTTGTTAATCAAATTTCTAATTTTTTTTATGTTCTCCATCATATGCCACCACCGTATTTACTTAAGGTTTGCCTTATTTTGCGACTAGCACGTCATGTGACTACATAGCTAACGCTGATATATTCTCGGACATCTTGGTGATTAAATTAAGTTACACAGTTAAAAAGTACAAGTAACCACATATTTGCTTAACAAGGCTCACCTTTTAGAGATTAAAAGCACAAACAGCACTCACGACCTGACAGTAGAAGAAGAGAATGCTCTGGAAGGCGGAAGCTATCGCGCATGCGCATAATCTTCTTCCGCAGAAAGGGGGCAAGCGGAAGTTGTCAAAGAAGAAGGCACGAGTGTGACATCCCGGGCGCTTTTTCTTAAAAACGCAACCAAATGGATGTCTGAATTATAACTATGTGAGTGACTTGGTCGTTTTTCCACTTTCGTGTTTATTTAGTCGGAACTATCATGCTGTCATGTTACATATTCCTAAACTCGATTTTGTCAAAATAACCGACCGTAAAGTTAGCTGTGTATAAGTCATGTAACTATGGCAAACGGAGTCAATGCTTAAAACGCTTGATTTTGACGATCCTGAATTAGCATTGAAGATATCGACAATGTCTTTCAGACGGGTCGTATTTAAATTTTGAATATTTGTCAATTGTAAAAACAAAACAAAAATAAACAAGCATACATGAAAAGCAGAACATCATACTAAACTACACTTGTTAATTAGTGTAGTGGATCTGAGTTTGTGATGCTGGAGACAACTCACATCTGCCCATTTCAAATACCATTGTGAACTCACAATTAGACAAGTTTACTCTTTTAATATGTCCCCCCCCTCCAGCACCACAATGCCGCTATTGATGCAGTCGCAGAGCGACAATAACCAATACGTGCTGGTGGCCACCTTGGATAATGCACGCAATTTGTCCAACATCCTAAAAGCCATCGCTTTCAAAGACCACGCCCTCTTCACCGCCACACCCAACGGCCTCAAAGTCACCGTGGAGGACTCCAAATGTCTTCAAGCCAATGCCTTCATCCAAGTATGTTTGCTTCCTCTTAATCTTTGTTGGGCTTGCTGAAGTCTATGATTGGTATAGTTTATTCAGACTGTTGGTTCTTTATTGTAGGCTGCAATCTTCCAGGAGTTTATCCTCAAGGAAGATCTGGTGGGATTGCAGATCAACCTCACAGTTCTGCTGGATTGTCTCAGTATTTTTGGGGGAAGCACAGTACCAGGTGGTGAGTTGGAACCTGCAAATGAGTCTTATTACATGCCTCTATCTATGTATATACAGTAGCTCTACTGTAGTATCTATTGTACCTATCAACAGTATCTCATCTACTGTATCTGTGTATGCCTCAGGCATGTCCACCACTTTGCGACTGTGCTACAAAGGCTACGGTTACCCCCTGACCCTGTTCCTGGAGGAGGGCGGGGTGGTGACTGTTTGCAAGATCAACACGCAGGAGCCCGAGGAGCCAATTGACTTTGAGTTCTGCAGCAGCAACGTGACAAACAAGGTGGAGGTCACAGCAAGCCACACTAGCGGAAGCTCTCATGTCACAGCAGAAGGATAACAGTAATGGAAAAGTATTGCCATAGCAATACAAACCAGAAATGACTTATTACAGTGTAGCAGTAACAATGGTGAGAGTGAAAATGTTGCTGCTGCTTACTACAATATAGCTTCCGCAATGTAATGAATGGAAAGCACAGAATAGGTACCAGTGTACCTGAGTGGTAATGCATACAATGTATTATTACTTTTTTATGGGAAAACTAGATTGTGTGTTTTCCCTAAAGGTGATCCTGCTGTCTGAGAGTTTAAAGGAGGCTTTTTCTGAACTGGACATGACCAGCGAGGTGCTGCAAATCACCATGTCCCCTAACCAGCCTTACTTTCGGTAGGCACTCCCACTTTTTTTTTTTTTTTTACTAACGGCTTTTAAAGATTTTTAATGATTTTACTTTTGCTGCGTTTTCCTCACTCCAGGCTGTCAACGTTCGGCAATGCTGGAAGCGCACATTACGATTACCCCAAAGATTCTGACATGATGGAGCTGTTCCATTGTACCACTACGCAAACCAACAAGTGAGTGTATGCATTATTTTATTTTTCTTTCTTTCTGTTACTGTATGCTTTAATTTCTCCATTAATTAATGAGCAGCCATACTCTTCCATTTCTCCATTAATTAGTTTTTTTTATTTTATAGTTACGAGCACTTTTCCTCTTTGCCAATAGTACCTTTCTGTGGTGGTGTCACAACTTAAGTGCAACACGTTTAAAAAGTCTTCCAAGATTAGCCAGTGTCACATCTGATGTTTTTATTTTTTTCTAGAAAATCCATCTAACATTTAACACTCCATCCAAACAGGTACAAAATGTCCCTGCTGAAGCCCTCGACCAAGGCGCTGGCGTTGTCGAGCAAAGTGTCCGTGAGGACCGACAGCAGGGGAGTCCTGTCTCTGCAGTACCTGGTGCGCAATGACGACGGACAGATCTGCTTTGTGGATTACTACTGCTGTCCCGACGAGGAAGTGGATGATGAGTGACTGTCCGCCCCCCTGGCTGGCCTGGGAACGCTTGGGGGATCCCTCCAAAAGAGTTGAAATACATGGCTATGGAGAAGGAAGTCTGGGCTTCCTTGCTGCCTCCGCAACCCGACCACAGATAATTCACTCACAGGATTGTTCAAGTACAGGTTGTCCATAGTTGAGGCTGACATTTTTGGAGAATCCCACAGGATTTCCACAGGGTGAGAGTCACCTTTACCTTTCATCATGGGATCGGGGCCGTACAGGATAAAAGGAATAAAACAACTTAAGTACAAAAGTCAGCTGCGTTTAATCAAGAGACTCGCCTCCCATTCCCAATGTTTGTCAGGCATCAGAGTTAACGTTTTACATTTATATGCGTTTATAAATGGAAGAAAGAGATGACATTTTTGGACAATGTTGACTTCAAGCACTTGTCCAAACTTGACAAGTAGTAACTTTAATATGTGGTAGCTCACATTAAAAAATACAAAACTCGCACGCAATTGAAGTGAATGTGTGTTTTGGATTCCTTCCTGGTCATTGATCAGTCCCTCCAGTTACTTGGAGCCCATCTGAATCCTGTTCCTTTTGAATAATTTACCCTTCTTCTTCTTCTTTTTCTTCTTATTCTCCTTCTCCTTTGGCTCTGTCTCGATGATCACGGGTTTCTTCGGCACAGGTGTATCAAAGACGTTCTCCGTCACGTCTCTGACGATCTTCGGTTTGTCTTGGGCTTTCTTTATCCTGTGCAATTCCTTCACCATCTGCCTCTCGCGCACGCGGCCCGCCGCCGCCTGACGGAGCTCACGCCGGTGCTGAGTGGATAGGATAGCGTCATGTTAAGTGTTGATCCTAATACACCAAGCAACTTGCAAAATGTCAAGTTTGGCCGTCATTTTTCCTGACGGGAACTGTGCACCTCACTAACTTAAATCTGAGATCTCAGAATTTGGTGAGCATTTATATAAAGAATACCAGTGTTCCAAATACTTTTGTCCAGCATTAGGAGGAGACGATTGCCAGGTGCCATGTGAATCATGCTGTTCATGATTTCCAGTTGTTATTCCGGCATAGGACCCTCAGCCGGAGCTGGTATTACGCAGCCTTTCCTGAAGTACTTTTGTTCAGTGTTCATGGAAGATAATGACTATGGTACCACGGGGATCATGCCATTATTGTTCTTTTTTTTAAATTATTATTTAGATGGCAAATTGCCACTTATGTTTTTGTGTCACCTCCATTGTTTAAAAAAAATAAAATAAAGTTATTCAATAGTGCTTCAATCTTTAGCGTCAGTGACCGCTAATGTGTAATGGAGTATTTGTTTGTGCTGTTGGACAAGAAGTGAAGATATAAACATTTCTACATCTAGTATGACATTCGCTTCTCATCCTAGCCAATAAAAGGTTTGCGGCCTTTGCTTGTCATTTGTGAATAAAACAGGTGGAGACAACTAGACTCTTGTTTGAAGAGGTTTCCCCTTTTGTCAATAATTTAAAAAATATTAAATGTGAAACGGTTTCCATTTTATACATCTTTAAAACATTCCCTGCACATGTTAATAAAGGTTTTGTACTTCAGAGTGAATTATAATTGTTATCGCGATCTACCAGGTTCAACTGTTCCAGTCACAAGTGTAAAGTGAATGTTACCATATTGGGTGACTTGAAGTGTGTGTTTTCATAGAGCGTGGGGCCCCCAAAGCTCCCTTGGAACATCTTTATGAGGTTGAGGACGAAGCGAGGTCCGATTTCCACCAGTGCCGCATCCTCCTCGATGATCTGTAGATGACCAAACACAACGAAAAGTCAAATTTGATGTTTTTTGTTAGTTTTTTTTTTCTTTTTGTATGATGAAACAAACAAGTCACCTGGTAGTTCCTGAACCAAATCCTGTTATCTACAATGGTGAAAGTGAAGACATGGTCCACAAATGGTTGACTCTTGGGGTGATAGCGCGGCGTGGAAAACGTCTGCAAAGAGACCTCTTAGTAACGAGTGTTTACTTTGACAACTCTCCCATTTATTAGCTACATCTGTATACACGTTGCAAGTTCAAGATCAACATAGTGCCTCTGTAAAATTAAAGGCCTTGGCTTAAATAGTCTATCACGAGAAGTTGCACCAACCTGAATGAAGAGCTCCTTCAGCAAAGCGTAGTGGGGCTCCTTGTCAAATGTCTGCAAGGGAAAACAAATGATGTCAAAACAAATATTCCAAACTACGGCCTCCACCTTGTTTCCGCCTTCACTCACAGGATCGAAGGACAAGAGTGGTCTTGATCCTTTCAGGCAGTTCCCTGTCATCTTGAGCTCAGCCAGTGTATGAACTGTAAGGAGTTAACATTGTTTGCATTACATCTGGAGTTATTCTAAAAATGACATGGATTTTGTGGCCACTTACGATTCTGAACCAGGAATTTTGCAGACGGTCCATTAGGGCTATTTGCTACCCTGCGTGACAACACAATTGTTAATCTTTAATGGAGTTTCAGGACCTTAAAAAGGTTTGGATGCTATTGCTAATACAAAGTGAGAGTCTTACCACAAATACAAATCCTGTTTCTTCTTGGCTTCAAAAAAGAGGCACTTGTTGCAGTTTTTCATCTCGCACACCTACAAGGGAAAAAAAACGTCTTATCACCTATTCATTTAGCACTCATTTCAGTATGTAAATACATTAATGAATAATTGCAAAGATTAATGTTTTATTTGTGGCATATAAATAACACTCACCTCATTAATAACAAATAGCTTGTCCTTTCTGTCCATTTTGGTATCTAGTGGGAGTTAAAAATAAAAACGTTTTTATTATTTATACAATTTGTTAAGAAAATTAGCTTGCACATCCTTCCTGAGTACATCGTTTCCGGTGCTTGCCTTTCAAAATAAAAAAAATATTTTCAATCAATAGTCTCGTATCCAAATCCTAATTCCAGTTTTGACTTCAGTTGAGACTTTCAGGTGTACGCAACACTTACCTGCTTTCGAATGCGGCATTATGTTCCTCAGGTCTTGCATCAAATGTCTCGTTCTAAAGTCAATGCCTCTTGAGGAGAAGATGAGAAGCCTTTCCTTGTTGGTCCATTTGCCCTGGACACAATTAAAACCAACAAGATAAATCAAAACAGTAAAAGGCGATGCAAAGGTTTTCTAAATGTAATATTCGATCAGAGGACTAAACATTTGGAATTGGTTAGCACCTTGCTAGCGAGTTAACAACAATTGCGACATATAACAAATTGGGCACATACCATAGAAACTGGCGGTGGAATTGTGTATTCATCTTTCTTCTCCTGTTGGTTGTCAGCAGCAGGTTCGCCTGCATCTGCATCAGTTTTCACTTTCTTGGCTTTTTTTCCACCCGGTATTCGGCCCCCACGTTTTCGCTTGAGAGGCGACATGTTTCTTTTCGGGCAACTCTCGCGTGACTGGATGAGAACGCGACTCGTGTGTGAAGGGACGAGAGCGACGGTGCCCCAAATGGTACGGAGTTGCAACTGGAGTAACATTATTATTTTTTTTTTGACGAGTTACCTTAACCATAACAAAATTCACTATAACGCACTCATATGTGTTGATAATATTTAGGTATTTACACAAATAAATGCCACCTTTGAGGCAGAACCACAAAGTGTAGTGGATATTTCACAATTCAGCATTACGCCAGAGGGGGCAGCAACGACTGTACATCGTGTGCAAAAGCGAGCCGAGAAAGACATATTCTCGCGTGAGTTAGCGGCACATATAAATAACCTGCCACTAGCCGTGTTTCATTAAAAACGTCTTATTATCTGCGGTTTGATAGAGACACTGTCAAAAGGCACTAAATGTGGATTTTTTTTGGACCATGAGACTCGCAAAAATTAAATAATTTCTCCCCCACAAAAATCGGGATTATTCGATGCTATCTGACATTCGGACCGGTACTTATCTTATTGCGATACGCTAAATGCTAATGACGGGATAACGTGAACGCGAGTGTAGATTTAGTCAGTAACTGTAACAACAACAATGAAGTGCCATTACGAAGTCCTGGGAGTCAAACGGGACGCGGACGACGACGATTTGAAGAAAGCCTATCGTAAATTAGCTCTGAAATGGCATCCTGGTCAGTGGCAGACAGCTCACAACACGTCCATTTTTACTGTAAATAGTCCTAATCATTGTTATCAAACCATTTCAGATAAGAACTTGGATAAAGCCGAGGAAGCAGCCGAGTACTTCAAGCTGATTCAGGCAGCCTATGATGTCCTGAGTGACCCACAGGAGAGAGCATGGTAACAACTGCTGTGTTAACTGATTGTAATCATCGTACAGTGAGTATGTAAAAAAAAATAATACATTTTTAGTAATCTGGTGAAAGACTTCAATCAGAACTTCATCTACCTGAAAAACCAAGGACCCACCCCACTTATGGAGTCATATTAATAATTAAGGACCGATGGTGACACAGGAGTAAAACAGCCTTCAAGAATCCTGCAAAGTCCTTGGCACATGTTTGCTTGGATCTTAACTCATGGAGTTCCTCATTAACGACATCTATTCAACATCCATAACATGGTGTCGTTTCATAACATGACCAATGTGGTATTTGACCTGTTCTTATCATTTTTTAAAAAGGACTTAAAAATAATAATAAAAAAAACACAAAATGAAGCGTTCAAACGCAAGGAAAAATGTGTCTGGGTTCTAATGGGAATGTCAAACTGCTGCTGTTTGTCAGGTATGACAATCACAGGGAAGCTTTGCTGAAAGGTGGCCTGAGCGGCGACTACGAGGACGACAGCATCGACCTGCTTCGGTTCTTTACGGTCACCTGTTACTCGGGCTATGGAGATGACGACAAGGTTGGTGATGCTAAACGGATAAAAAAAGAAAAGAAAAAATGGCCTCTTAAAAACATGACAGCTGATAAAATGTTTTTATTTTCCTCCTTAGGGCTTCTATGCAGTCTACCGGAATCTCTTTGAGTCTATCGTCAAGGAGGAGATGGAGCATGGAAAAGTGGAAGATGATGATGATGATGATGAGGATGAAGAATTTCCGCCCTTTGGGGATTCTCAGAGCGATTACGATACAGTAAGTACCTATGCGAGTCTTCTTTGTCTTTTATATAAAATAAAAATTCGGGTTAAAAAAATTCAAAACAGACACATTTTTACCTAAAAAAAAATAGAAAAGTTCTTTTTAGGGTAATACAAGAAAACATTCATCATATATGTCCAGTAAAATGAAAATAAATGTCCAATCACACTGACTTTAATTTAAAATTGAAGATTTCTTTCTTTTATATTTTTATCAGAATTTTTCAAATTTGGAGATGAATAAAAACAAGAAAAAAAAAATCCATAAATATTTATTTATTGACTCCAAATTTTCGTTTTTGTAAAAAAATCTCCTGAAAACAAATTTCCATCTATAGAGATTAATTTTCTCTTGACTGGACACTGTACTCTGTCATTGTATTCAGTAGCGTATTTAATTGTCTGTACTTCTTGATAACGTGTAAATTCTGGTATTCCCGCGGGGCAGGTGGTCCACATCTTCTACGGTTACTGGCAGAGCTTCTGCACACGTAAGAACTTTGCCTGGAAGGAGGAGTACGACACACGGCAGGCGTCCAACCGCTGGGAGAAGCGCGCCATGGAGAAGGAGAACAAGAAGACCCGGGACAAGGCGCGCAAGGAGCGCAACGAGCTGGTGCGCCAGCTAGTGGCCTTCATACGCAAGCGCGACCGCCGTGTGCAGGCGCACCGCAAGGAGGTGGAGGAGCGCAACGCTGAGAAGAGCAAGAAGGCACAGGAGCTCAGGCGCAAGCAGAAGCTCAGTCAGGCCAAGTAAATATTACTCAAAGCAGCACGGTTAGGCCGTAATGAGCTCGTGTGCCTCACGGTCAAGAGGAAAGAAGAGGACCAGTGCTATAAAGAAAATAGATACATCATTACCCTTCATGTCGCGCGTGTTTCCAGGCTGGCGGAGGAGTACAAGGAGCAGAGCTGGGCGGCCATGTCAGAGCTGGAGAGGGAGTTGCAGCAAATGGAAGCTCAGTACGGCGAGGAGTTTGGCGACGCATCCGAAAGTGAAGACGATGAGCTGGAAACACAGAAGACTGTCGAGGAACCATTAGGTGTGTAGAGAGCCACTTCCTTCCCGGGAATCCTCGTTGGCGACGGTCCCAACAGACTGCCAGGTTTTGAGTTATTTATAGCTCAAAAGTGTTTTTCATACAGATAACTTTGATAATTCTGACAGTACTACTGCGCTAGCGTAGATTAGTCAGGCGTATTCTAATTTACGTCGTAATTCAGGTTATGCAGCTGCCGTAAGAAGAGAACTTTGTCCTAAACAGCGGACCCCTGTAATGACCTCCTGACGTTGTATTCATTATTGACTTTAGTGAACGTGCACCTCATTAAACAGGTCCAGATGGAGAGCAGCTGGATGTAGACAACATCAACTTTGATTATTATGACGATCTCTACTGCCCGGCCTGCGACAAATCATTCAAATCGGACAAAGCGTGAGTTGCCTCTTTCCTACCAGAATGAGTTATTTGTTATGTCTTTTTCCTTTCTATTAGCCTGTAAGTTCAAATTCCTCTTCAATGGTTACTCGCTGGAAAAAAAAAAAGAAACAGCATTGCGCTCCCGTGCAGTTCTCACCTGTGCCAACAGAGGTTGCTGTTGCGTAGCACATAAAAAAAAGATTAACATGCTGATGAACGTGAAGACCCCGTTCTATTCATTTATGTACTCCAATGTCTACCATTTAAAGCATGAGCAACCACGAGAAGTCCAGAAAACATAAAGAAAAGGTCGTGTTGCTACGGCAACAGCTTCAAGATGATGACTCACTTGCTCTGACCCTGGACCAACCAGAGGACGATGAACAGGAAAACAAGCACATAGCAGACGAAGATGGAGGAGGAGAGGAAGATCGACCAAGGCAGAAGTGGGTCTTTGTGTGAAACATAAGTGCCCCCCTTTTTTTCCCTTTTGCCTTTTGATTAACATTGTCCTGCTACAAACCACTCAGACTTTCCAAGAAGCAGAAGAAGAAGAAGAGGCAGCAAAAAGCAGCCAATGTGAGTTAGCCCCGAAACTCACCAAACACTTTTTGTGGTGAATGAATTTAGCTCTAGTTTGTCATAAAGTAGAATTACCTGTTTAGAATACCTCAAGAATGTGTGTGTGCGTATGCGTGGATGTGTGTATATATATATATATATATATATATATATATATATAATTTCAGAGCGCTTCCGGGGAGGAGCGAATGTCAGATGATCAGCAGTTTTCGGAAGATTACCCTGAAAATTTCCCCGAAGATGTTCCAGAGGAGTTGTCGAGCCCTACGGAAGCCAAGGAGGAGGACCATCCTCCTCTCGCTGAACCCAAGAGGTGAGTGTTTTTGTTTGTTTTGTTCTATCTATTGATAATTCGTTATGATTTTAACAATTTCTCCATGTTGGTCAGCTCTGTGAAGTCCAAAGCTAAAAAGTCAGACGGTAAAGACAAACCAAAGAATGTCACGGCACATCCAGGAGGAGAGCAGTTTCCTGAGGTTGGTACAGAAATGCAGTCACATGACAGTTTCACTCCAGTCCTGTAGTTGGTAGCATTGCACTAATAACTTCGTCTCTGGGATTTCTACAAACCTACCCCCCACCCACAGAAACCAGTAAAGCTGCGCTGTGTGACATGCAATGGCGAATTCCCCACCAGAAACAAGCTCTTTGACCACCTCAAGTCCAGTGGCCATGCCTCCGCGCTCTCCTCCAATCCCACGCCGACGGCATCCGCCAGCCGGAGCAAGAAAGACAAACGCAAGAACAGATGACAAACCTTTTTGTAGACTCGAATAGAACTGGACTGGCCGAGTGAGGCAAGGAAACCTTCTCGCTACTTGCCATTGCCGAACTAGTGACTTTTTTTGCAAAGTAGCCATTCCTTTGCCTACTTTGGTGGACATCATGTTATGCATCATGATTCACTTGTTTCTGTCATCTCAGACTACCCCCCGCCCCAAAATACAAATAAAATAAATACTATATTTAATTTTCTGAAAATTAAAAGTAAAAAAATAACAGGTGCAAAAAAATAAATCAAATTAAATATGACATTGTATACTCTACCTAAAACTAATAATGTAGTATATATCTAAAATGTAAGTCTAATGATACAATCAAAATGTTTACATTGAAAAAAATAATGCAAGTAAATAAAAAAAACTTGTAAAACATAAAAATACATAGCAAACAGTAAATTTAAACAAATATTTATGAAATCTAAATTGAAACAAATTTTAAACATTTAAGAGACATTCACAAACGTCGAAAATACATTAAACATACAAAAATGAAGACACTAAAAGTAAAAAAATATATATTTTTTTGCAGTTGAACATGTTTTTACTGAGCTACAATGCAGTAAACAATTAACAACTGCACTGTCAAAAAAATGGATGATATAAACAAGCCTTTCCAGAATTGCCCCCTAAAAAGTTGCGTGTTAAATGATGAAAGTTTCGTCAATAGCACGATGTAGAATAGTGCCTTGCTGTTAACACGGGAAGAATGTATTGAGGCCGAAAAAGAACGTGAACAAACTGAAACTTTGCCAGCACATCTGTGAGCACCAATGCTTGTCAAAAAACAAAAACACGTCCCTCTGTTCAACGATCAATCTTGGTCTTCAATAACATGAACGTTTTGGTGATGTGGGAGATCGTTCCCAGTGAAAAATCCATGATGAATTTTGCCCAGATTCAAAACCAGGACCCGTCGATTGCAAGCCAATCATTCCAACAGTTTTGCATTTAGATGTCGCGTCGCCTGGTTTACTTGTCTCTTTCATTTCATATATCCTTTGAGTGCTGGTTTCCAGTTAACGGAAGCCACTCACAGCCAAATGGCTTCACCAAGCCTTGAAAAGCTCACTTGGCATGTTCTCAGCTGCCATTGAAGGACGCTTGAGTGTCGTGGATTTCCATGAAGAGCCGTAGAAAAAGACAGTCCAGCTGCTCCAAAAACGGCTTGGCTTTTCTGACAGAGCTTCTTGTATTTACATGAAATGACAGCTACGAGCGGCTTAGTTAGCTCGTTATTCAATTCTCTTGCTGGCTGACAATCGGTCAAAGGAATTGCTTAGTAAGTATTGGAATCTATGCATCTCGTCTTCCGACTGCAATGCGACGTGCAGTCACTAAGGAGACCATCTTCATACTGTACACGTCTGCACAGTTCTGAGACGATTAAAACCAACTGGAGGTGGGGGAGAATAGCAGTAAACCTCACTCGCTTTGGGTTAAGGTTATTCCAATCAATGGCACAAATATGGCGTGTCCTCTTTTTATTGACTTTTCATTCAGCAACAAAGCCATAACAAATGAGTATGAAAAGACGAGCGGCTGAATCTGAAGATTTCTCGTGAGCTCGGCTTCATCTTTTACAATAGCTAATCGTTTTTCACAGTTTGCAACATTTTTGTCGTAGTTTCAATAAAAGATCAGGCTGGACTCATCTTCTTTCCAGAAAGCGCTGGATGGACTTGTTAAAAACGGACAGGAAGAAATTGGCGTCGGCCATTGTGATGCACATGGGCGGTTTGATGCGGAAGGTCTGAGGTGGGCAAAAATAACGATAACTAACAAAAATAATGCAACTTTCCCTCACTTTCATTGTTGAACATCATTTCTACAGGGATGAAGTGCAATTAATGATCTCAATGATGGACGTGAAAGAGTCAACTGGCCATCTGTTGCTAAGCAAAACAGCATCACCTAACGAGTCACACAAACAGTCTCTAGTGTGGTGTCGCATGTTTTAAAGGAGCTCCCTGGGTGCTTAGATGATTTGGACAAAAAAAGTGTGACTCGCAAAGCATTTACAATTTCATAAATCCTACAATATTTGTTGGATTAATTCAGCATCCCCCCCCCCTAAAATTGTTTAATTAAAATGTCTATTTTATTTTTAGATTTTTTTAAATTTTTTTATTTTAAATATTTGACATCTACTGTTGTCCTAATTTAATTTATCAAATATATTTAATTAACTCATTCACCACCAGCTGAGTAAAAAATGTCTCTGACGTCTTTAGCCGTCAATGGCAGTAAATGAGTTAATTGAATTTAAATCCAAATTCCAGGAATGACCTGGCCCTTCTGTCCTTTTAAAAAAAATGTGGCCTGAAAAAAATGCAGACTCAACTCAAATCCAACATGCGTGCAGTTACAGTACCTGTCCATAAAGTCCTCCCTTCCCGATGAGGACGCCCATGTCCTTGACGTCCTCAAAGATGGCGGCCATGTCGTGAGGCGGCAGCGGCGCTCTGCTAGCCTGAGGACACGACACAAGTAGCTGAAGACCACAGAGGAGAGCTATGACGAGGTGGGAATTACAGCTAAATGCGCTTGCTGGTAACCATGGCAGCACATGATGTAGCTAGAAAAGCACTTAGCAGCTGCCTGCTAAAATGATTGCGTGTGTCCACGAGCTGGGAAAAACATAAGCAGAAAAAATGCGTTCCTTTTATTCCCCCCCTAAAATACTTTCATTTACGTCATTTCGCCACATTACCATTGTAAAATACAGAGACGTAACATCCGCGAAAAAATCTTTGGGTCGCCTTGCGTCATCCCCAATTTTTTTCCGTGTCGTTCGTACAAAACAGCGATAAAGTATAAAGGTGGGAAAATTCTGGATTGACATGCAGTACAGAAAAGGGTGCAAACGAAAAAGACATTGGGGTTACCTTGTCTCGGACCATTTCCACACCGATCTGCAGGCCTTTGCCACGGATGTCCCCAATGATGTCATACTTGTCTCTGAGTTTAGCGAGTTCCATCATCATGTAGGTGCCCACTTCCAGACTGTTCTTCTGCGTTCCTTCTTCTTTGATAGTCTGACGAGCGAGCGGTCATGTAAATGTTAGACGTGTTTAACTGTAAAATATTTTTTAATAAACACAATATAAAAGATGACTTGAAACACTGGAAAAAAAAGAGCTTTGGTTGTCTGTCCCAGATTCTCAAAAATTGGACTTTACCATGAATTATCATAATTTCAATCATTTAAAATGTTATATATTTTACAGAGCTATACTTTTCAATTTATTTTCTTTAAAAAAAAAAAAAAAAGCATGTCCACGGGAAGTTGCAAAATCACATTTTCTGCAGACAACGGAACGACTAAAAAGTAAACTATTTGCCAATTCAATGCTTAAAAATAAATAAATAAAAATCAGTCCTGTTACTCCAAAAAGTCATTTGAGCACAATCAAAAATTGAAGTTGCCTGAGATGGGCCAACGCACATTTTCAATATCTGTAATATCTGAAGAGTTACAACATGCAAATTCCGTTTTACTATTCCTAGCCCCAATACGTTTGACATGCTCAAGTTACGAGGAAATAGAAGACGGAATCCTTACATCGATGACGGCTGAGGCGATGGAACAAGCCACTGGGTTTCCTCCGAAGGTGTTGAAATGAACGCCCTGCGTGAACGTGTCTGCGATCTCTGCAAGCACGTCAAATGACAACGGTTGAAACAAGGAAACAAGCAACTGCTCGAGAACATCATTTCATTTGAAATTGAATGAAACTGCCCAAGAGCGGACGCTGAACTGAAATGCTGCATTCTGGAAATGTCGGAACGAAAATGTCCAGAATGTGCTGGTGCCGCTTCTTGCGGTCCTTTTGACTTTGTCTGGGCGAACCAAATGCTGTGGCCGCTTAAGCTACGAAACGTCATCATGCAAAGTCATCTCACCCCGCGTTGTGACCACGGCGCCCATCGGGAAGCCGTTCCCGATGCCCTTCGCCAGGGTCACAATATCAGGAAGGACGTTGTGACCTTGAAATCCCCAGAAGTGGCTCCCCGTTCGGCCAAATCCAGTCTGGACCTAAAAAAACACATGATTGGTACCATTTATTTCTATACTAATGTGCTTTGAAAATTAGGGTTGAAACTCGAATGTCAGGCATGACTTAGTGGAATTTTCCTTATCGTTTAAGAAAAGAAATCAGGAAAATGATTAGTCAACACAAACGTTTCACTGCAGTGGATCAGCGACAACACTCTCCAGCGAAAATAAAAGTGTTTACTGGAGATGAGCAGTTTGAAGTTGTAGTAAGAGTTGTTGCCACTAGATGGCAGACATTGCTTAAGTGAAACCCCCAAGACTATACTTCTCCACCAGAGATGAAGAAAGCGGGTCCTGGCAAAAGAGGTAAAACAGGTAGCTGATTTTTTTTTTTTTTTAACACAAACCTATCCGCTTAGAATGTTGAAATGTTTCAGTGAGTTGATTTTTGTGAAAATGTGCCCAAAATGAGTTCTGGCACTTCATCTCTTTGGTTGGGCTTTTTTTTTTTTTCTTTTGTGAAGGAGCCTTTGCACAAGATGAGGAGAAAAACAAAAGCACGGGATGCATGTCGTTTTTTTTGTGAGTGGATGATGCGTTTGTATTACGATCGTCTTTAATACTTTGGTTCAATTAAAAAAAAAAAAAAAACAGACGAGCACATATTTTGTCCTCATTTCAAATGGCCTTTTTGGTCAAACTTCCAAAATAATTTGGAGCCCTCATAAATTGAACCAACAATGCATTTTCAAACCTCATCAGCGATGCACACGCCGCCTCTCTCTCTCACGAGTTTGTACGCCTCCTTCAAGAAGTTTTTCGGGTACTGCACCGCTCCACCAACTCCCTGCAACACACAAACAAGCACTTTCGTTTCTTTCGTGTCTTTGAATGAGTTTTAAATCTCGACGCGGCTATTTTCTTTTATGCGCGTTTCTGTCTTGACTTCTTCAACCTGTTTGATCACGTCTAAGTAGAAATAAACGGCCGATCTTGTTCAAGGCGCCAGTCTGTCTGACAACCTATTTCTGTCTAAGGGTCACACTTGTTTGTGGCTTTTTGGCTTCCTGTATCGGTCCAAGAGCCACCGACCGGAGTCCCTGCTGTCTGACTAAACCAGTGAATGATCCGATAAAGGAATGTGAGGACTGCCGGTCAACTCCAATTTTAAAATCAGTTGTGGGGTTCGAAAATGGACCACAAAATTGTGTGTGTGTGTGTGTTTGTAAAAAGCAACACCTGAATAGGCTCAGCAAAGAAAGCAGCAATTCGACTCGGGACGCTGGTGACAAACGTCTCTTTGAGTTGTTCAATGTAGTGTTCATTTGCCACGCAGTTGCCTGTGGAATGCAAGCATGGTTTACTGAAAAGGAGGTAAATGATTGACAGGAGAAGACCTTGAGCGTCTCCTGTGTTGTCCAGTTGCAGTGAGAAAAATGACCTTTACACAGATTGTGAGACAGCGGCAGAGAACGGAATTTAAACAATAATCCTGGGGAACATGCCTTTTTTTCCCCCCTCGCCGTACTACAATAAAGTGTAATTGCACATCCACTCCAGTAGTTGGCAGTGGTGCTCTCCTTGCTCATTGTGCGCAGCGAGTATTACCTCTGCGGTGTCGGTTTGTTTTGCAAAGAAAATGATATTTTTTATAATGGCGGCACAGAGTGGCTGGTGGGGTGGGGTGGGGTCCTCCCTGAGGTTGCACGGCGAAGAAATGCAAGCAAGAAACGCAGCGCGACCCAATATTCCGTGTCCGATCTGAAGCGAGCATAATATCGTTAAATCTATCAAATGAACAACTCAAACAATTTACTGAAAGTGTTTAACCCGTTTGCAGGGAGAAGCAGAAGGACAAAAAACAACTTTCCAGGACAACTCGAGTTTTTCCAGGACATTTAACGATTTTCTTTCATTAACCATGTGTTTTCCAAGAAAAGTGGTCGATAATTTTTCAGGTTTTCCAGGGTACGTGGGAAGCCAGTTTAAGAAATACGTTACTCAGGATATGTGCTCGATTTAAGGGTCTATAAGCTTGAATTCACACGATCGTGGTGTGAGCGTGATGTTTACCTGGAGCACAGTTACATTCTCTGGTCGTCTGTACAGGAGAATCCCTGCAGTGGCTTCCCCCCCAGGGACCACTGAACACATCAGGACACATGGTCTGTTTGGTTTTTAGGGCAGAAAGCAAATCAACAGGGTCTCCAACGTGCACTGTACAGTCACGTGTGAGTCAAAGTGGCATCAAGAACAACGAAGAAACATATTTCAAGTATTACAAGACCGATGTGACAATTGTCAGGATAAATCATAGAATTGTGACAAAAATGCAGAAATATGACACAAATGGCGATGCAGTTCTATGAGAATAAAATTGTCAATTAAAAAAAAAAAAAAATCTGGTAATTTTTTTTTTTTCCCTCGGTAGAACTCAAAATGCAAAAATGGTGCAAGTCCATTTGTGATCTTTTCCTAACCTTACAATTTTATTGGAGTAACATTATGACATTTTTTTCATAGCATTACGTCATTTTTTTCTTTTCAAATGTGGCCCAAATACTGCCTTATAAGTGTCAATAAAATTCTAGAATAAAAGAAAAATATCATTTTTACATTGTGGTGCAGACAGGAAGTTCTTCATACGTACGTTTGTGCAGCCTAAGCCAATGCCGACGGGGTACTTGTAAGAATTTAGTGAAGTCAGACCCATGGTCTGTGAGCTCCCTCCGTGGTATGATCCTCTGCAAGTCAAAATGCAAATCAAAATTTGACAAGATGTTCTTCAACATTTGCTGCCATCTACTTGAACTGGTCATATTTTGTGCTACGTCGCTACAAGGAATTTTTTTTAAATTTTTTTTTACATGAACATTAGGCTCGGAATTATACATTGGCAACCCAAGGAAATTGAAAAATATTTTAAAAAAAAAATAATAATCTTTACACTAAAGGACCACTTCATTTGTTTCATGTGCGCGTGAGACGTGACGTCATACGCAAAGATCCAATAAGAGGTGAGTTACCTGAAAGTGATGATGTCAAAGTTGCCAGTGTACAGTCGGGCCATACACACGGCTAGGTCATTAGCCTCCGAGCCGCTATTGGTCAGGTAGATCACCTGGACGGGGAAATGCAGCTCATCACCTCCGGCAAACATGAAACACGAGATTATAGTCGTTGGCTACTGAGTTACAGTAGATCGTTAACAAAAGGATCTCTCCAGCCATGATGGCCCATTTTTCACAACTGACTATTTTTCACGGCGGAGGGGAGAGCTTTTTCTATTACCCGCCCCCAGTGTATCTGACAATTTAAAAGCTGAAAGTAGACAGAATTTTAAGGCTCCATTCGTATAACAACAGCGTGAATCGAAATCTCGGATTTATCGTAGACATCAATTCATTTTTTCGGTTTTATATCAAAATCACCGTACTTGGCCGTTGCTCAGCTACTTTTGTGTTGGAAGGTAGTCTCCCATGAAAAATATGGGTTAAATATGTCAAAATGGGAAATATTGGCATTACCTTGAGAGGATCAGGCAAGTTGGACGCTAGTTTTTCACAGTACTCGTGGATAGCAGGATAAACATAGATGTTGGTGGTGTGTACCAGCGTCCTCATCTGCTTCTCTGCGGCCGCTGTCACTTTTCTGCGCCGACCACAAGTGAGTCGGTTGAACCTTAAAAATGCGTGGAGAGGGAAAAAAAGTGTCTGCTTACGGGTGGCAGTGGCCCACGCTGACGGTGGCCACGCCGGCAAAGAGATCCAGATAGCGCCTGCCGTCCACATCCCACAGCCACTGCATGTGACCTTGATGGATGAACACCGGCTTCTCATAGTAGGTCACTTTCATGGTCATAGGATTGCAGTTTGTCCGACGGATCTCCATCATTCGCTCTTTGGACATCCCCTGAACGGACAAGACCCAGAGTCATTTTGCCGTCGCATATCGTCTTTTGTGACAATATTTTTATATTTCTGTTATGAAGCAATAACTTTTTAATACATTCCTTGAAAGAAAGGTGGAAGCGAGACGCCAGGAATGGCGTGAACATATGAATGTGTCTCTCTGAAATTTTTGGCCTTGAATGAATTAATTGCGTTTGGCTACATGGCCAACAGTTCACTGCCTTTCACCCAAAGTGAGCTGGGAAGCGCTCCAAGTAATTACATGCTTGTCGTAACCTTGTATTGGTGTGGTTTGAAGCTGCATGGAGGCATCTCCAACAAGTCTGCAGGAGCGGTTTTCAAGGCAGATTTCTGACACAACAGCCCTGCGGAAGATACAAATTAACAAACACACAAACAAATAAATAATTATATTGTGATTGAAAATGATCTATTCTATATTTAAATGTGCTGATGGAGCGCTTGTGTTCAAACAATCTTTACGTTGCCTACTGCGACTAATCCCATTTGTTAGCTCGTCTATGGCATTTTAGAATGTGTGGTTTTAGCACCCATAAATCACGTGGTTGTTTAACAGCTTGTGATTATTTTGGGTAGGCCAAATTTGGCAGTAAATTTACAGCAATCAGAATTGGCATTTAATACAAGTCAATACGATACAAATTTATTTATGCAACGTATTTCACAAACAGCTCTCAGGTCTCTCTCACAAATATATTGAGCGGAAATTCAGGCAACACGTTAAGTTTAACAAGTGGACAGAGGACAGTGATAGCGTGAACAAGCTAAGCTAATAAAATAAAATAAAATGTTGCCTTGGTAACTCACCACCTGCTGCGTGGAATTTAATCAGGCCACTCAATGGCGCGTAGCGGCGCGACGCTACCTTATGCATCTTTTCACAGCGTTTTAGCAGAATGTCACACAAATCGTCTCTGGACAAACTTCTACTTGAAGACTTCACGAGAACAAGTTCATCAAGAAATGCCGCGGGTGGGGAGTGGTATGAAGTGGCGGTTGACTCGTTGGGCTCGTACACCGTGAACAGCCCACGGCCATTGACCCGCGAGTGGAAGCCGCGCTCGACCAATCAGGCTCTCCGACGTCATCAGTAAGCAAGTCCATACATTTCTGAGACATGTTATTAATTAATAAATATTTTAAACATACTGGTATTTTATATTGGATGTTTTTCCTTCCGTTCACCCATCTGGTTTTTGTGACAAAATGAAACAAAAAATATACTGGGAAAAAAAAAGAGCTGAGATGTTACCCTAAAAACACAAAAATGTTCGGTATACAAAGTTTAAACATGGATGAGTGGAAATATCGTGGACCCCTGCATTTTTGTGGCTCGGCAGATATTTTTTAAAGTTATTTTAAAATCTGTATTTTTAAATTGGTAGTTTATCGACATTTCTCACGATTCGCCCCTTATCTCTTATGCATTCATATGAATATGTAGTGGACCCCGCGATTAGCTGGGGTCCACTATATATATTAAACCTGCTCGTCGTTCTTAATTAAGGCGACAGAACCTGCAGGTAAAATCAACAAAACATTATTTTTGTACATTTATAATTATTCGGGTCACCTGTCCTTTAGATATGGACAAAATACATTCGTGCAGGCAAAATACGTGTTCTTAATGCATTTCAGTTTTGATAAGACATTTTTCAACACATGTATAAAGCTCTGCGATACTAACACAACATCAAAGAGGTTTGAAGCAATCAGATCAACTCACTCATCCATCCATCCAATCCATTATCTGTTCCGGTTCCCCTCACAAAGGGTCACAGAGGTGCTGGAGCCTATCCCAGGTGTCGACGGGCAGTAGGCGGGGCACCAGTACACCTTGAACTGGTTGCCAGCCTATCGCAAGGCACACTAAGGCGAATAACCCTTGCACTCACAAAAAAAAAAACGCTTAGGGCCATTTTAGAGTGTTCCATTAATCTACCAAGCATGTCTCTGGAATGTGGGCGGAAACCGCAGAACACCCAAGCAGACACGGGGAGAACCTGCCAACTCCACACAGGAATGCCAAAGCCGAAATCGAACCGTGCAACTCTGACGTGCAAATCAGTCGAGTCATTGTGCCGTCCCTCAACTCATTCAAAATTGTAATATTGAGGTACTATTTTTGTCCTGCATAAGATTCAAAATCCGCCAAAAATGATTCGGCCTACGCTGGTTTTAGTTTTAGACGCAGTGTAAGAGCAATGAAGACTGGTTTGCCATCTAGTGGAGATTAGTGGTATTATAATTGAAATCTACAGTAAAATCATTCATAGTTACAGTTCATTGACCGCAAATTCTCATTTTCGCAGCTGTTTTTTCTTTACTTTCAATATTTTTTATATTTAGGCTTTTTCAGATAACTGAAATGGTTTCAGCAATTCATTACTATATTGTTCTCATTCCTATCACATTTTTCGCAGTTTACTTAAAACTTATATTGCATTTTAGAAACAAATCTCTGAACTCATTTTAAAGAGCTTTTAAGGACTTGTTTAGTGAAAAAAATTTATACTGGTACATGAACAAAGTCAAGACTTTCGGAAATTAGATGTTATACCTTCAAGATGAATGATTCATTATGTTGTATAGATTGTTTTTTGTTTTCAAAAAAATTAATCAAAACTAAGACAAAATTCTACAAGTCACTTCTTTTGTGGAAATAAACATCAAGTGCTATTATTTCTTTGCAACAAATTCAAAATGTTACATGGATAGTCTAATTTAAATTAAACACATTTTTTGTAATGTTTCGTACAAAATGTCATCAACATAAGCCTTCTTTTATGTGTGAAAAAATATTTTTACATGGGTGGATTTTTTATTAAAAAAAAGAGAGTTTTACATGTTTATGTCTCAAATAAATATTTCTTTATGAAAAAGTTGGGGTCTCAAGTCCACGGAAATAGGAGTTCACACCATTCAGTGTCATCAGTGCCGCAGTCCCATCCCGTTGAGGGTGACAAAACTAAAAATTACGTGATTAACTCAGTTGAATGCCCGTCCCTAAAAAAGGACCCTCAGTACGTTGTTATTGGAAAGACAACGGCCGTATCGACGTAACCGCTCGTTGCCGTCGTGGAGTGCATACAGGTGGCGCTCTTCTGGCTCGTATCGCCAAAGCAGGTCCCGTCCTCGCACCCGTCCGCCCTTCCCTCCGACACTTTATGGAGCAGCAGCAGCGTGTCGTCGCTGCCCACCCGCTTCACTTGGCAGTAGTCCCGCTCCTGGAAGGAGTGCGAAGGGGGGCAACCCTCCCCGTCGCTCCACGACTGGAGGATGACCACGTCATCCTCCAGTACCGTCTGCACGCCCACGTACTCGACGGACCAGCGAGCAGGCGACTGTTTGTGAACGGGCACGGCGATATTGACGTCGCTGCGGGCCTTGATTTGCTTGCAAACCTGCCCCTCTGGGGGCTCCAGAAGCCGAGAGAGGCCGTCAGAGAGGCTGTGCCGTGGCCGGTCCTGCGGCTCAGTAAACACAGACGGCCACGTCATGCCTCCCGTGTCTACTCGAGTATGCTCCCATTCTTCCCGTTGGGCTCGCTCCCCCGTGTCGTCTTCGTGCTCTTTTGGCCGGACGCACTTTTCCGTCAGCAGGGTGCGACTGTCGCAGCTACCCCGGCCCGAGTCGCTGTCGGACGTCGAGCTCTCCAACTTGAAGCTTCCGCCGCTGAGATCCTTGCTCGTCTCCAACATGGCCTCCCGCTCTTCCGAAATGTACACCTCCAGATACTCCACCAGCAGGTCTTCATTGTGGGATGACGACGACAAAGACATCGGGGGGAAGTCGGACACCACCAGCGCTTTCAAGATATCCTCGGACTTTGCCGTCTGCAAGGGAAGAACCGATTCTCGGTTATGCCAAAGCTGGCAATTTTCAGCTTTTTTCCCTTAACCGGACGTAGTGGGACAAAGTCAAACGGACAATTTTAAACAGCCTGCTGACATTTTTGGGGTGTCACATTTCGATGCCACACTACACAGGAGATAATGACCAAAGCCACTCAACGCGAAAAGTACCAGTGGTACTCATGCTCACTCTAGCGCAGTGCTTCTGAAATAGTGGGGCTGTTGTGGCTCTGATATCTGATATCAAGATGTTGTAGGTAGGATCTCGGTGTAACATGTATGATGTTGAAAGAAAATGAGGCTATTACCTTTAAAAGCTGTTGATCTAATCCTTTTATTTTCGGTCCAGGGACGGGTGGGAGGAGGCAGTGTTTCAAGCTTCAAAAATAAAAAGAGAAACGTTAGAATTAAATGAAAGGTCAAGCACGGCTGAGAAGTCTGGGCGGTGACACGCTTTGTTCTGTTGTCACTTTTCTTTCTTTTCTTTTCTTTTACCTGCGACTATTCATGTGCAGCAACCATGTGATGATGAGGAAGATGAAGGCACAGACGGCGGTGATGACGATCCACGCTGACTTTTCCCGATGGAAATCTGGACACACAATTCCAAACAAAACATCATAATCCTGTCTCTTGTTTGAGTCTGCACTAGATTGTACATTGAATCCATTTTTTTTAAAAAAGAAATCAAATTGTTTGCTGCACTGGTGTGTGATGTCTTACAGTCAGGAAAACGGATTTCCGATGTTGAGCTCCATTCGCTCCAAAAGCCGTGGTCGGGTTTGCAGCGCACCTCAACGACGTACAAGCCGCCAGAGCGCAGGCTGAAAATGTTGAAAAGCTTCTGCTGGCCTGCCACGTGAGTCTAAAAAAAACACAAGAGAGCTATTTGAAAAGGCATTCAAATCAAATTTAAGAAGATTGAAACTGAATAGAATGAAGTGCAAAGCTAGTTCGTGATATATAAGCTAGTAATAAGACAATTCCTGGCTCACACTAGATGATGTTTTCTGCTTATGAATGGCAGAAAAGGGAACTGTTGAAACGAAAAAAAAATCTGTGAACCCCAGCGACTGTATATGGAGGTGAGGTAGCGATGGGCGAATGAAGCTTTTATGAATCACTGAACCATTTGAAGCAATCTTCAAAATGGTTTGAAGCTTCAAAGCTTCAGTGATGAGGACATCTAGTGGCGAAAACTAGAACTGCAGTCAAATTTTATAGAGGCTTTTATTTGGAAATTAGTCCTGCCATTTTTGCACAACCCTTCTAACGCCAAAATCAAAAACAATACCTCCCACATTTGTTCTTTTGCATAAAGATGGAGGTAAAGATCTGAGATAAAAGCGACGCATTCGACACCAAGCAGGGATGTGATACAGTGTCCTAATCCGAGGGAGCAGCTGGCACTCGGACTGACGCGTTTGAGCTCAGGTTTCACCCGTTGGCCGCTGCCTTGGACACTACAAATCGATAAAGGCCACAGGTAGCAATCCGTTATTTTTTTTTAGAGTGTAGTATGACCTGCGAGACACTAAAAATAAATCCACAAAAACACCACACCAGGAAAAGAGTGGAAATCGAGAATCGTTTGCAATTAGAATCGAAACCAAATCGGAACTGTTATAGTTCAAATTCAGACGATGCCCAAGACTTCTCGATGCTATATTTTGTGACTCCAACATTTGCAATAAATTCTAAGCCGTGATGCAAGAAAATGACGCTTTGGCAGCATGAAGGCGTGTGTTTCACACTAAAGTTTAGAGTGCAACTAACGCGAGAAAGCAGCTAGATAAAAACAGTGGAGCTCAAGTTTAATAAAAAAACATAATGGCAAGTGGGAATTGGGATTAGCTGCTAACCGAAAGTTAATTTAGCACTTTGCATACCTCCCACTCATTTTCCCCCTCGGACCGGATGCGAAGCTCATAAATGAGTGTGATCCAGCCGGAGCGAGTGTCGGCCTTGCGAGGTGGCGCCCACGTGACGCGCAGGAAGGGCCAGCCTTTGTCCTCCATCACGCTCAGTGACACGTTCTCGGGAGGGTTGGGCTGCACTGCAATGGAATAGAACATCATACCACGTATCTTTTTAAAAAAAAATTTTTTTTTATTGCTGCCATCAATAATAAAGGCGATTGAGGAGATTGGCACTGAAAACCCAATTTAAGCTTAAGCAGCCTCAAGGACAGGATGGCCACACACAAATCCTCACCAATATAGACCACGTCGACATCCACGGGGTCGGAGAAGGTGCTGCCCAGCGGGTTGGTGGCCACCACAGTGATGTTGTAGTTGACCCAGATTGATGTGTTGTTCTTGTTGAAGAAGCACGAGTTCTCCCCTCCCGTGAAGTAGTCAGGGCACTCGTACATGATTTCAGAGCTGGATGCACGAGAAGGGGGAGAGAAAGAACAAAAGAGTGAGTGCGAGGGAGCTTTTAGCAGGGTTGTATGTTATAGCGAATGATAATGGAAAAATAAGTACACCAAAAATAACTAAATTACAAATGGAATAAGGAGCTCATCACTGAGTGGCTGAAGGAACACGTATGTGCAAATTGCCAAAGGCGTTGAAAATCGCTAAGTGGTTGCTAAAGCGCTAAAGAAGAATCCATTTAACACAGAATAGCAGCGTTAAGTCCATTTATGTCACATCCTTTATTTTAGTCGCTTGTTTGAAGCTAGGTTGCTGTACTGTGCCCAATGTTCATTGAGGAGGGACTGCATTATTGTTATTGCTAGGGCTGTCAAAATTGAAGTGTTAACTCAAGGTTAATTTAAAAAAATAATTTTACGCGACTAAATATTTTAACTTTTTGATTTAAAATACATTTACGTGATTATACATTAATTACAAGATATTATTTAAGTACCGTATTACTATAAGGCACACCCTAATATAAGACACAGTAATTTAAAAAACAAAACAAAACTGATTGTTAAAACAGTGCCTTTTAACGCGACAACAACTTTGCTAATTAAAGCAGAACAGACCCAAGAGAAAAAAAAATGTAGATTTAGTGTAATTTCTAAACTATAGAGCGCCCCTAGTGGTGAAAGAAAAATCCACAGAAAAGCCACACTGTTGTATTAGCCAGATGGTTCAAAATCTAGGAAAAAAGTAGCAGCTTATAGTCCGCAAAATACTGTAAGTACCTATTAAAAGTTTCGCAAAAAAATAGTAGTAAAAAAAATGGGATTCATCGCAATTAATTACAGATTTTTTGGCCAATAATTAGTTAAAAAAATTTAATCGCTTGACAGCACTAGTTATTCCAGAATTATCTTCAAGCATAAGGCCCACTTTCTAAATATGTCCATTGAATAAAAGACACAACAATTAGCTAGTTAATCTTTTGTAGTTAAGTCAGAATTTTTACTTGTTGTAGATTTAAAAAAAAGAATTGACAAAGCAAGGTGAAATAGAGGACTATATAAAAAAAGGGGGAAGTACGAACCTTTCCTTGCGGTAGTACAGCGTGTAAGTGGTCGGTAGTCCTCCGTCGGAACCAGGCTGCCACCAGCAGGTGAAGGTCTCTTTTTCGGGAGAGCGACAGCTGGTCAGTGTGGGCTTCCCCGGCGGACTTAGACCACCTGAGAGGCAAAAGAAGAAGAACAAATGAATCAGCATCACCTGCAAGGGCAGTTTTTCCTCATGGTCGAGTGTCTAACAAAGTTTTGGTAGTCGATCAACCACCACTTGCGTTTATTTGTTGATTTATTATCGCTGAGCTGAGGATTTAAGCTTTGTGGGAACTTTACAGACAGACTTTGTGAAATCGGTGGAAGCAGAAAGCTGTTCGACTGTGGACACAAGCCCCCTTTTGAGAATGTACCTTTAGCGCGTGATGTGGCAACAAGCAACAGCAGACAGCTCAACTTCAGAACGTTCCTCATCATGGCACCACACACTTCAGAGCTGCGGGATGGACAGAAAACATCAACAATGACGGACGGGTGAGGGAGGAGGGGGGTGTGGCTGTGTTTTTCTTTGTCATGGAAATTCCTCATTCTTTATGTGAAAACAAGTGGATATTTTATGAGAATAAAGTCACGATGCTACAGGGGCGGGGTGGTGGTCACTCGAAATGTGACGAAAGTAAAGTTGCAACCTTCAGAGAAAAAAGTATGGAAAAGTAAACGTTTTGTTGCAAACAACATATTACTGTAAAGAAAAGAAAATTGAATTTTTTTTTTTTAATTTTAATATTACGGTGTAATATTAATGTTAAATGAATTTGTTACATGAACAAATTTATCATTTTTGGAGCAGAAAGTCTCAATATTATTAAAAAAGTTACAATCGTAAAACATTACGATTTCCGGAATTGAAAAAATCTGCGGGAAAGTTTTTCATGAGTCTGGATGGTCTCTTCTCCTTTTTTAAAATTTTTTTTTATTAATTTTTTTCATTTTTTAACATCACACAAATTACAAAACTTTTTAGGGTGACATTGAGGCTATGTTGACGTTAGATGAGGACCTTCACTAAGACAAAAGGTGTGCTTTGGCGCCCTCTTGTGGCCTGTAAACGCAATTATACACCTTTAACGTCACTCAAACTTAAATGTTCTTAGTAAGGACACAATGAAAAACTGAGCAGAATAATGTGTTTTAATTTGTGTTGTAATTTCCCGCTAATTCATTTGACACCATATGGAAAGCGCTTTTGTTACAGCTCCAGCTGTCTCGAAATGCGCTATATAAATAAAGTTGTATCGTAGCGTATCTGTTGTATATACAGTATTTCCCTCTTTGTGTGTGTGTGCGTGGGGGGGGGGGGGTTACGCTAAGGATTAAACATGAAAATAATACAGTCCTCTCCATTTGTGTCTACCTCTACCAGCTGGCACATGCGGCGTAAGCGATTGCATAACCAAGCGGCGACGAGCTCTTAGCATCGCTAGTACACAGCGTGACCCTTTTCATCTCTGAACACGCCGGCGACAACTGACCCGTAAGCTATCTCGCTAACTAGAAGGAAGCACATCTGGCGACATGGCGCTTCCGCACAGAACGCCAACCATGATTTGGGAAGTGGGGTCGCGATCACGACGCTAGCCCGCTCAGTGGAGTTCACCTCGAGCGCCACTTGTTAAGACGCGCTCCTTTGTGGTGCCTCGATAACGCCATGATCTGTTAATTGGCATTAAGGTCACGCTAGCGGATTAGCCTCCTGCTGAATATAGAGGTGCTTACGTAACCGGAGGGCCCACACCCAATAAGCTGCTCAGAAGACAGGAGAGCGCCACGGAACACGAAACAGCGTCAACTGTGAAGCCTTTCGCGCCTGTTGCAGCGTGTTAAACGTAACGCGGACACCTAAGTGACCTCATTTGCACCCACCCCCCCACACACCCGTTTGACCTCTTCCCTAACTACTTCTTGTAAAAGACACCATTTCAAGCATTTTGCGCCCACGCCACTGTTACGTGTGTAATGTCACCGACACAAAATGGCTGAGGTCAACCTGAGCTTGTGTTTGCAGTGTAAATAAAACACCTTGTATGCGGAAGATCAGGGTTGGTTTCCGGCGCTCTGAGCATCTGCCGATCGCATCTTATGGACCGAGGGTGTTACTGTTGAACCTCATACGACTTTGGGCGAGAGGTGAGGTCGGCAGCCAATCAGAGGGCCGCCTTTCAAACCTATTGATAATTTAGACTCGTTCATTACCCTAACGTGCATGTTTTTGGTATGTGGGAGGAAATTTAAATACCTGTAGACCGGTAATTCGCAATCATTTTTTGTTACGCCCGTCCCTAGCAAGAAGAAAATAATTCACGCCCCCACCCCAACACTTTCTCTCCGCCGCAACTATAAAAAAGAGCATTTTTGTTGAGTTAACACTCGCTGCGCACATTGAGCAATGGGAGCGCTACTGCCAACTACTGGAGTGGATGTGCAATTACACTTTATTGTAGTACGGCGGGGAAAAAAAAGAGCATGTTCCCTAGGATGACATGCGCCCCCCTCAGCAAGATTGGTAGACGTGTGCTTTTTTTTTTTTTCTTTATGAACCCATAACTGTATTTTGTTTGGAATTGGCAATAAGAATTGAATGTGCATGTTACTTAAGAGATTATTTTAGATTTAACGTTCAGATCAAATGCACCTTTATTCTTTTAATATGCTTCCTATTTAAAAAAATAAACGTGGAAGAGTATCAAGCATTCTAAGAACATCGCATCCACGTTCAAATGTTCAAAACATCCCAGATAGTAAAAGTCTTCCCCTCCGCCATGACCACCACGTAGCTGCGCTCCTGATCGACACAAATGAAATATGCTTTTAATCAAACATCCTGGCCCCTATTTGCAGTAACCAATAGAAAATTGGCGTAATTGAATGAGTGAAATCCTTTTTGTGACATGACTGCCCGTAAATGTGCTGCAATAGACTTCCTTCATCCTGCGCAATCAAGGACGCGTGTAGCCACAATTATGACTCAAGTGCTTTTTATACGCACGAGTTTGGTTGAATACACATTTATAGTAAACTAACCGGGAGAGGCAATAAACAGCGATCATGTGACCTCCATTTTGAAGAAATCAATTTTCAACAAATTAAATACAATTTGACTGTACTAAAATTTACTCTAGTTCTTTGCACGCCAGCAAAACACTGAGTCATTCCATTCCAAAGTGGTTAACTTCTTTTTACACTTGCATGACAGCAAAATGAGTATTTAAAGCATTTCCTAAACAGCTACTGTACGAAAGTCCAAATTACGACTTATTCATCAACATTCTATGCGGCGCCATTGAGTATGCTACGCTTTAGCGACCTAACAATGTCAAGCCGGGCTTGAATGCAAGCCATGAATGAAACAGTATACGTATATAAAGGCCGAGCGCAGTAAGAGCGGAAAAGGTTTTGTTCATCCAGTATTGACTTGTAAGGCTTGTTGCTATAACGGCCAAGCTCTCGCTCACACTCAACCTCCATGAACCAGACTCAAGCAAACGCCAGCGTCACCCCCACGGAAATCCCATTATGGGATCTATTGTAAGGCTTTTCAGCATATGCAATGACAATTCAGCTTTTACTTAAGATAATAAATTCGCACTTTTGAATGACACGGTCAGGGAGCAATTACACAACTTTATTCAAATGGCGCAGAGTCAAACAAAAAGTAGCAATAATTCGATAGCAAAGTTGAGTAGCAAGGCAACATTTACAAGCAACGCTCAGCATGAATGTAGTGCAACAGATGCAAATGCAGCTCAAAAGATGGACCATTATCTTTTTTAAAGACAGATTTACTAAGAACTAACCCTTAAATGGAGTATTCTGCATAAAAACTCATGTATGGGATTTGATTACAAATTTACTTTCTACTCACATGCACACTATTGGAAAAAAAGGTGCACAAACTCATGAGCTATTCTTTGCCACACTGGAATCAATTAATATTATATTTATATATATATTATTATTAATATATATATTTTTTATCCAATATATAATATTCTTATAATAATCCCATTTTCAACTGAACTTTTGCTATTTATATTAGATTAACAACATATTTTTTAAAAATATTTTCTGCTGGATATTTTACTTGTAATTCATATTAGGATATTATTTTTTTTTAATTATAATTTTATTTGTCATCTGTGTCATCTTCAACACCACTTATCTCGTACGGGGTCGCGATGGATATTTAATTCATAGTAGTTTTTGAAATATCTGTGAGCTATACTTTTCTTGGAATTCATAATGAGTAATATATTTATTACATTTATACAGACATACATTTTCTTGAACTACACTCCAAAAAAAGAGCTAGACTTTCACTTAACAATCCTTGAATTTCTGTGCACAGTGTGCACATGCTAAGATACATGCACCTTGTATGAGTCCACTCAAGAAACATCAGCCCCGTAGAATATATTTTAAAAGTATAAATAAATCAAAATTCAAATTAAAAAAAAAAAAAAAAGGACTTACCAACCAGTCAGTGTTTCAGCATGTGTCTGCGTAAGCCTCCATAGAAGAGCGGACTGGTCCAAGTAATTCTGCCTGGAGGCGAAGTGGACATTAGTGGAAGAGCAGCGTGGTTGGTTCAGCCTTAGTGTGGGAGGAAACATCGCAACATCCCTCCGCCTCCCACCAAGGGAGGGGTGAGGAGGAGAGGGCGCCCCTGTCATGTCCAACAAGCGGAACTGAAAAACAAAAAACAAATTACAATTACTTGTATATTACATTCTAAAAAGCACCGCTGCAGTATAGAAGTACGACCACAACGAATAAACGAATCGGGGTTTTTTATACAGTTAAGTATAAACTTTGTATATATGTTTCCATTATCCCTCTAAGAAACAAATCAATGGCGTTTCCTCTCGGTCGTGGCATCTGTAAAGTTGAAAGGATGTGGTGTTCAAAGATAAAGTGCTATAGTATAGTAGTGTCCAAACAGTTACTGAATTATAAACCAAAAATTCAACTCAGAATTGTCAATGTAATACTTTTATATACAAATATATGTCCCCCAAAAAAATTGTAGTTCATTTTGGACACAAACTAAAAAATGAACAATTATAATACATTTTATCACACTTATATTATTTCAACTCAGAACCCTTATTTTATAGATTTGTGCAAATGGAGAAATCATACCTAACGATGCCTTACACATAATAGACGCTTGGTCCTCTCTGTAAATTCACGTAAGAATTCTTATTTCTTGCATGAAGGCCTAATCGCAGTTAAACCACTCACTTTGAATAAATAACCTTTCCACTTCAAATTGACGTGCACCTTTTTGTCCTGTATAGCCTAAATTTGTATGTGCAGTATTTGTGTTACTATGCTCCTGTTAACAAAACACTACTTTCAACAACTGAGCAATGGCCTTGTGACAATCTCCGCTTCAGCTGTGCTTAGAAGCAATGGTGTTATATAATAATGCCATCTGCTCTCCTGTCCGTCCATGCAAAAGTAAACAGCAGGATGGATGCCACTGCAAGGCCCCATTGGTGCCCTGGATGGATGGATGGATGGATGTCAATAATTTCTATTCCATTACCTCATTGTCCCTGACATGTTCTGTCATGTTAGTGGGTGTTAATTGTGTCACAGTAGAACAGTATAAATAAATATTAGAACATTATGCATGCTGATTTATTAGTTTGGCTTGGGAGGGGCGGTCGTCTTCATTTTCTTATATTTTTCGTGATATAATATTTAAATCTTTAAAGAGAGTTTTTCACAAATCCTCCATATTAACATCGTGGTGACATATTGACCTCTAGTGGCGAGATTAGGAATTGACAAACAGAGCAAGGAAAGCCACGATCGTCTCTTCATTTTATTCGTTTCTTGCATCACACGTTGTTTTTTGTGTCACACGTTTGTTTTTTTATAAAGTACATAGAACCATTTGAGGGCAACACGGCTTGTTTGTGGCTCTTGATAGGCTACTTCAAAGGTCGAAGTGATTTAGAGAAGCGTGAAGAAAACACCTAAAATCTTTATTGACATTGTATGCAAACATAACGGAAGTGTGTCAAACTCAATCAGAAAAATTATATTAGTTTGATTTTTTTAAATTGTATCGATTAGTTTTGTTTTTCAGTGAATTACTAACGATTTGAAAACCGGCCAATAAAAATAAGGGATATGACCCCCCGCCCTCTCCTCCTCCCACAATTTATTGGTGGGAGTCATGCTGGGACAAATTATAATTTGTCCATTCAAATTTATTGAAAATACGTCGCCAATAATGACAAAATAACGGGACCAACCGCCCCAAACTCTCTGTGGACCTCTCTACCAGAGGTGTCAAGCAATCTTACTTTAGTAGAACTTTGGGTTACCTATACATTAGTGGAGTAGTTATTTTTTCAGCCTACTTTGTACTTTTACTATTTACATTTTTACACAAATACTTGTACTTTCTACTCCTTATTATTACGTACTTCATGAAACTATTTCTAATAGTTATAACTTACACATACCATTGCTGTCATCTTTAACGGCATCTGGAAGTACTAGACAACCAACCTTTATGTTAAGTTTCCCACGCTGACTTGGACGTCTGCCGAATTTCACTCACCTATAGGATCTCGTGATTGGCTATGTGTTTTAAGCCCCGCCCCAACCTGTCCACCTCGAGGGTGGACTTTAGCCAACTCCTCGCCATGTATTCAAATGTATCGCAATATGTACACGTAATGGCTAAGATGTAATTTGTAGTGTTCATGTTCAATAATTTGCAAGACACAAATTGGAATATTTCAGATGCACCATTCCAGCTGAGCTCCCAGATTCCACCTCTACGTCCTAATAGGCCAGCTGCGATCGGGAAACGGAAACGCGCCACCGATTGGTTGAAACCAACAGCAATCATGTTTACCGGGCAGGTGATTGGCTGTGTCGCTTCAAAGTCAAGTGTCACAACGTTTGGAGAGGAGGGGGAGATGAGGGTTTGACAAAAGCGATCTTGTCTCTGACGAAACCGTTTCGGACAGTGTGAACATACACAACGCCAGGTCGTGTTGTAGGAGTGTAGTGGGACCTTGGAAGCTAAATCTGATCGTATCTCAAGAACGGAATTAACCACCACTGCGCGACACGAGAGGCAGGGGAGCAAAAAGTGGGACTTAATTGTTCGAGGCTAGCTAGCTAGCTCTGCCTCGCCTCCTCTTTTTCAACGGCGATTAGCGGGCACCGCCTGGCTATATGGCTACGAATTACGAACCAATCTACGGACTGTCCGAAGATGAGGTAAGCCGTGTCCGTTACGCTGCTTGATCGCGAGACAGCCTCGCGGATGCTGCCTATGCTAACCTGGCCGCGGTGGTCAAGCTAAGCAGCCCTCAACCACATACCATAGTAATGTTCAGGCAGCTGTCTTGTTTCCCCGAAAGCTCTCCTCGTTCATATTCCTCCTCTGTTGGTGCATCACAATTCTTTATAAATAAATAAATGAAGAAAAACCACAAATAAATCAACCGGTTAAATGAATGAGCCTCTCTCCTCCATTCGTTGTATTGTGAGGTGCACACAGATGACACTTTGTTGTTGACATGGGGTTGGTCGAATCAAAACTGGTTTGCGAAACAAACACCGAGAAGACACGTAGCATGCATACAAATGTTAATTTCAGATACACTTTTGACTCATAACCCCAATGGGAGCTGTCCCAACGCCGAATCAACAGGCTATACATTTTCGGACAGGTGTTTTACTTTTTTTGCGGATTGGCATCATCAACCCAAACAATGTGTACCTGTGTAAATGCACTCATTATCAGTTTAGAGACCCGGTCTAAATACAACAGAGCATAAAAGCTTTTTTTATTTTTTTTTAAACCCGAATTAAATAACTAATCCATTTGTTTTTTTCTAAGGTAAATTTGCTAAATAGGTATTATTATATCAGCTGTAAGACAGGCAATAATAGATGCAAAAACATGTTTGGCTATATATTAACTGAATTATAGCAATTAATAAATATTGTTGCCACACAGAACTTATTAAGCATGTGACAATCTGGGGAAAACTGCCTCAAACTATAGCAACATGCCTTCCCCGTAAGTAAACAAAGAGCAGCTCGGCTTCTAGCTAGCGACATACATTATGGCTTGCAAAAATGCTGTTGACAAATGAATGTGAATGTTAATATAAAATGAAACAAAACAGAAAGCTTTGTTTAATCGCAGCTTCAAGCTGCATTTAAACAGCCTCTCTGGGAGCCTTCAGATGGAGCCAAAAATAATAATGGCATATTATTAGTGTTTCATAACAAAGTAATTAACAATTAACCCTGTTCAAACTGTTAACTTTTGCTTGTCTACAACCATTCGTTTGAATTGATGTTGCCCCCAACCACCCCCCTCAGTTTGTTTAAAAAAAAAATAAAATAAAAACATACTTTAACATACATCATACATGAATGTGTTAAATAGGACATGCATTCAACTACTGATAACACAAACACAAAAGTGACAAGGATTAATGTCATGTTACCAATATGCCATATCTGTCTGCTAAATTAGTCAGCATGTGTACACGAGACGCGGGTGGGGTGTGTCGGGTGTGTGTGAAGCGAATCTCTCTCCTCTACCTTTTTACAAATTTACAAACTGGTCATGTGGGAAAAACTTTATGAAGATACCAAATCGACTTTCCCTCAGCAGATGAAGTTATCTCTATCTCTCCCTCTCCTGCATGATCAAGTATTGTCATTTTTTTCCTTGAGTAAACAAATGGTACATCCTATCAATAAAGTTCAAAATGTTTGACCTTGGAGTGGATTGAATGACTAGGTGTTTGTTTCCGACTCATTTCAATTAAATGCCTGGTGTTCAATTCTGTCTATTTAAAAAAAAAATGGTGCTTGTGTCCCCCATTTAAATGTGTCATCTATCCCCCATTATGACTCACCATCGCACTGTCACTGTGCATTGAAAAGCTCTTTATTACAACCACCGGTTCATCATTATTATCTGGGTCAGGGTCATAATTGCATGAAAGCAAAGCCTGCTGAGAGTAGCCATTGGCACTCAAAAGGGCTAATTTTTTGTTACCTTTTTCTTCCGCAGCATGAAACCAGAGTGCTGCGTGTTAAGGTCATCGCGGGAATTGACCTGGCCAAGAAAGACATCATTGGAGCCAGGTGAGTTGCACTAGGAATATATAATTAATGCGTTATTGGTCATTGAAGTAATGCAAACACCAGAACTCTACCATACTGACAAGTTTGCTATTTTATGATGAGATCATCAGCAGAGGTTTTTTTTTGTGTGAGTGTGTGATTACATTGCAGCTCTGCTTACCCTTTGGTATTGAAATCACATCAAATGGTTTGGGTGCTGCTTGAAAGTCTCTCTGGATTTTCACTCAGCCCAGTTGATAAATTATTGGCTGACTATTGGCGTGGAGATTATATAAATTAGCCCAATTATTTTGTTCCAATATGCCTTTAAAATAATCTGCCCGGCCAGCATTTAGTTGAACATGCTGTGACGTCCTCCTTGTTGATGGTAAAAGATTTGTCAAGTGGACAGTCCATTTGTGTGAACTTTCATGATTTTTTTTTTCACAGAGTTCAAAGACCTTTAACTTCCATTTGAATAAATGATTACCCTTGTGTTTCTCCTATTTATAACCAACCTCTGTCACCCGTTTGCCAGATAAAATCTTGTACTGTAGAGCCGCTTATTTCGACCACAATCTGCTCCCGGACGCTGCGATCTGAATTAGAATTTTTTTTTCTAAAAATATTGACCGTGGACGAAATAAATCCCCTTCACGTCACGTAAGAAATAACCTTGCAAATTGTTGTACAACATGATAATGACTTTTCCTCGTTGTCATGGCTAGCCCTCTGTGGGGGCGTCACAAAAAAAATAATTTAAACTTAATTGTTTGACCGCGGGAGTTACATAATAGAAACCTTCTCCGAGCCAATGATTTCAACTTTTTGACTGTCGTCATCTTTTTCCCTTTCTCGCTGACCTCGATCTAACCTTTGTGTTGACGTCATTTCATTTCAGTTCCTGTTTTGCATTAAAAAGCTAATGACATTTGGGTCGTCCTCAATTTTCCTTTTGTTCCCCCGCAATGCAAAAACACAGTGATTAATTATTAATGCGCCACACCAACATCGGTGAATGCTTAACCTGCCGTCTTGCGGTTAGGTAAATACAAATGTATGAATCGAGAGTCTGCTGAAATTCTGACTGAGTAAAAAAATTACAGTACTGGGGTGCAGGGTTCGATTCTGGCTCCAGCCCTCCTGTGTGGATTTGAATGCAAGTCTCCTCGCCCAAGTGTTTTTCACTGAAGCAGGCCTTCTACTGCATGGGTTCTTTGTTTTTTGCAAGCGAAGAAGACAAGTGAGAATTGTAAGATACACCGGACCAGTTGTATCCGATAAGTCAGAGCACAATTAGAGGCAATAATAATAATCAGCAATCGAGTTGAGCTCTTTCATTCTCAGTCAAAAGAGCACTAAAAACTTAACACAGCCTACATTTGACTTAAAAAAAACAACAACTTGGTACCATCTTGGTGCTTTGTGTGCAACCTTGATGATCAATAAAGTAGTTTGCTAAGGTTCCGACAAACACTTTTACTTTTGTTCAGTAGTGAGGCTTCCTCGTGAATAGCTGAGCTGAGCTTTTATCTTCCGTGCAGCACGCTCATCTTTAAAACCGGCTGGATGTACACTTGCTCTCTCTTTTTAAAATTTTTTTTATTGTTTATTTTGAATCATTATAGCCACTTATCTGGAAATGCGCTTTCCATTTTCAGCCCCTGCAACTTCATCAATAAGACGTTATCTCCCAAGTGACAAAGGCAAGCAGTTTTTTATCTGGGTAGACAACTTTCATGTTCTGTCAAAGTACTTATCGCAAAAGGAATTTTTCATCCAGTTTGTCAAGTACGAAGGACGAGAACGGCGAGCTCCGTTACCATGGTGCAGCGGTTGCTGCTGGCAACAATTTAATAATGTGCAAAAGGTAGATGGCGTCGGTTTTATGTCAAAATAAAACTTTTTGCAATACCTCCGGTGCAATTCAACAACTAGGCTAAGTTGATATTGTGAAGTATTAAATAGAAAAAAAATACAATAGTGACGTTTTTTTTTCTTTCCTTCTGATTTCTGAGGCTTTTTTTTTTTTTGTTATTCTCTGCAGTGATCCCTACGTCAAACTCTCCCTCTATGTCACCGACGAAACCCGAGAGCTCGCCCTGGTGCAGACAAAAACCATCAAAAAGGTAATTGGTGACCTGGCATTGTGCTGCTGCTACTTTCCCTCTGCTCGAGTTTGCGTGAGCTCTAATTTGCTTTGACCTTATCAGATTAGCCACGCCTTGTCTAATCATGTCCTCCCGCACAATTACTGTCCTGATGCTTACGTTTGTCTCCACTCGCACTGACTGCGGTTTCCTGCTCTCATCCTTCAGGAAATGTGTTGCTCTTTTAGTCACAGCAGTGAAGGCTAATGCTACTTACTTCCTCAAATAGTGACAATCCCTAAATACCGCCAGCCACTTAAAACAATTAAATGCCTCCCTCAAAGAGACACCACTCTTTCCCCATTGGGAAAAAAAAAAACCAGGCTGTGATCACGCGGACAAGAAGGAGTTAACTGCGATGCCCATTTGAACTACATTGCTACCCAAAACAGGAGCACTTATGGAGACAGTCCGAGATGAATTAAAGTGTGTTGTTAGGTCAGCTCCCAAGAGTCGTCAAGTCACGACACCCCTCGATTGCTAATTTAATAGTTGACATCATTTTGTTTTGTTTTCCTTCTCAAAACTGCTTCACTTCCAACTGTTACGGCTGACCATAACGCACATGAAAATTTTTTATTTTTTTTATCATGTATGTGTCCATGTTTATGTTCCGGAAAGCTCCAAAATGTACTGTTTTTACCACGTCTGCCACATTCCTTGTAGCGTTTCTGTATTTTCTCCATAATGACAAATCGTGTAGCAGTTTCTGTTGCTTAATAATATTCCAAAAATGCTCGTCATGGACTTTTCATTCGAGTTTGAGAAAAGTTGCTCTTAGCCCTAATATGGTTGACGTGAGCTAGCTTTCCACCAGCCAACAATCCACTGCAGCCATCCAGCCGAGCTAGTGTGCAGACCACCCCCAACGCGCACATGCAGGCAGACATATGCTGCCAGTGGCCATGCTTGCCTTATACGATATAAATAGCCGACAATGCACTGCTATGTGGAGCAGAAAAAAAAAGAAGCTTCCTCTGTTGTTTTTTTTCTTCTCTTTTTAAGTGGGACACCTTTTCATGGCATCTTTTATTTCGGAGAAAAAAAGTTTGGCTCGTGGTGAGACTGCCCCCGCTCACCCGAAAAATAAACAAAGAATCTGATTGTGTGTACATTCCTTTTTTGGCTCACCGTCGGGAGGGGGCGGGGGCGGCAGTCTTTATTAACTAGGCTTTAGCCCGTCACTGGCATTCTTGCGTTAGGCAGTGTCGTTGTCTGATGGTATTTTAATTGCATATGCCACAAAGTCTGAAAGTGATATGCAGAGTTTGTGTCTCAAGTAAAGCTTCTTTTCCACCTACTGGTTTGGTTCAATTCAGGTCAGTTTTGCTGGTAACTTTACTGAAGTTGCTTTTGTAATTTGCTACCATGTGGAAAATTAGCAATCGATTCATTGTTATGTTTGAAGATAATTTATCTACCTGGAGTTGTACAATACTATACAACTTTATTTACATAGCGTTGTGAGTAGTATGGCTGAACCTCATGTGCCTTCTTTGGACGGCTAACTACTTTTAGACACAATTACTCAAAAATGAATTCCACATCATCGAGAAATTCTCAAATCAAGCAATTTTTGTCCCCAAATTTCCGGCGCAAAAGTCCCTCTTTTCAGTACCCTTTTGTTAGCGTGACAGTTTGTGTCTGACATTATGTGGTGGAAATCCAAGTCGAATCACAATTTGACTTTCTGATCCGTGGCATGGTAAACTGAAACGCACCAGGACATAGTTTGTTAAGCTTCAAGGTGGGTGATGGGATAATTGCTTATTTTATCTTATAGTGGGCTACATTTTTATTGTGTTTCATTTAAAAAAAAAAATATGGATTTGCATTTTTGCTTATGGGCCGTAATCTAAGGCCCACCGTGTACTGTCGAATTCATACCTGTTGTTTCCTCTTTAAACCATATGCGTATTTCATCACCAGACTCACCATTTTTATGCTTGATGTTCTAGACGCTCAATCCCAAATGGAATGAGGAATTCTACTTCAGGGTGAGCATCCGTTTTTACATTTCGTTTTTTGCTCTTGTGGCATGTGTTAGTTTCCATTTTTTTTTTCATGTGAAGGGTTAACTGGAGGATTTTCTACCTTCAAATTGTTGTTTTGGATAAACAACGCTGATAGAGACAAATTCTGTTTCAAGAAATGACGCAGGTGTAGCGTTGAGTATTTTATATGTCACACTAGAAGCGGTCACCGTCATCATGTTCTCTTATTGTGGGATGCCGTGTCGCGTGAAAGTGTGCGAATGTATGCGAGGCTATGGAAGATAAATAAGCTTTGATGTTGCGTTCATGAATATCTCGACAGTAGACCTGATTAACACTGTTGCTTTTGGCGTCTCTGCAGGTGTGTCCGCAGAATCACAGGCTCCTCTTTGAGCTGTTCGATGAAAATAGATTGGTAAGTGTCACCCCCCCCCCCGCCCCAACCCCGTTTCCTCCTTCACTTGCTAATTGTCATTTTGACGGTTTCTATTATCAGTGTTGAATTTTTACTGTAGTTTCACCCGCTGAACTCCTTCAGATGTGTCATATCTTCCCCCGCCATTTTTGCTTTCATAAGTCGTAGTTTCCATTATTTCAGATATGAGAATTTTTCCAGGACTGTTTTATGGATTAATATCTTCCAAATGTAATGTGACGTTAATAAAACTGATGTTGCCTACATACCTTTACTACTTTGTCACATAGCCCTTTTGGAATCCATTAATAATTTCTTCTTCTTCTTCTCTTCATTCAGCAACTTGAAATTGGAGTCATACTCAACTCAATCTGCACCGTCACATTATTAATTATTCTTAATAATGCTTCTGAGCATTTCCAGATTTCAGACCAAATCATGCCGACAAAACCACCGCTTTTATGGATATGAGAAAATGAAAATACTAAATTTGTTTGACTTGTGAAATTGTGTGACCGTTGTTATCGCCATAACAGCTCCATATTTCAAGTGTTACAGCAATTAAAACAACGCAAATGATGATGAATCCACTACTTTGCTGCTCTCCTGACCCGAGACGGAGATAAGTAGAGCTGGTTTTCTTTGGAAAGTCCTTCCCTGAAGCAGGTGTTGGACTTTTTTTTTTTTTTGGTAACTTTAGCTCCTGAAGGTCATTCAAATGTTTGCTAGAACCATTAGTGGATGCTTCCCAGGATACAATTTATGTCTCTGGCTGGATAAGCCCTTCTTTCAAGGCCTTGCAGAGCTTTTATTTTATTTATTTATTTTATTTTTTGTGAGCTGATGAACACAAATACCAAAGTGGTCTTTGCAGGGTCATATAAATCTTGCGTGTTTAGTCCATGCATCTATCAGTACTGCGCATTGAACGTCAAGTGGCATTCCTGGCACGTGGCCTTCCAAGAAAAGGCCAGGTCATATTTTCCCCACCGAGAGCGTTGCCTTGCAGTGGCAGCGGGATGACAAATGAAAGTGGAGCGTCGGCAGCCTCAAGCCTGTTTCTCTCCTTATATGTCTGACGAGGGCTTTTCCATCTTATGCTGCATGCAGGGACCGTTCCCCAAACACTTGTGCACTTTATTTTGAAGGATCTCTTTGCAATTTATGTTTTGTCTACAGAGCCGGTCTGTTTTGACTAAAACCACTTGGGCGGTGTTTTTTTCTTAGGGAGTAAGTCCCCCAGGGACACTCCAAAATCTCCAGTCCGACAGAAATTTTAATATTGAAATTTATTTAGATTTATTTTTAGATTTAGTTTTAACCAGACTGGTCATTGGCAAGCTTGGCTTTGTGTCATCGCACCGCACATTTGTCATTTCTTTTATCCACATTATTTTTAACATTTCATCCTGTAAACGCCTTCTTCTGTTTCTGTTTCTCTGTCAGTATTTCCCATCTCACGATGATCTTTTGCCCAAAAATCCGATCCTTTGCTATTTTCCCACGACGCGTGTCTCGGTTGTCTGCCTTCCGTTTTGTGAAATGGTGACACACTTTGGGGCTGAAGCACTGTCCCAAACAGTCACGCAGATTTTTATCCACTGAGACTCTGAAAATGTTAACTCGCAAAGACCTTTGTCGATTCTCTGCCTTAGTGCCAGAAAACCTCTCCCCTTCTCAGTTTTATCCCGAGGGCAAAGTAGCTTCAATCCTCAATTTCCTTTGCAGGTCCAATGTTGTATCATGTTGCTGTTTATCAGGGATATGCACCCGATTTCAGCATTTTGGACCAAAATATTATCAAAGATATGCTGTAACTTGAGAAGCCTCTAGAAACAGAGAAGCCGAGAAAATCTCTCACTGCATCGGGTCCTCATCGAGCTGTCAGATCTCTTAGATATTTTTTCTTCTCACTGTTCTGCTGCCTTCCTCAGTCTATTTTCAGCCATACCTTGCCTCCTCATCTCCAAACCGCAATAAATCAGCAGCTTAAATACCGTTGTTGTTTTCTTAACGGAGTTGTCATTTTAATGGTGTTAGTGGGCGGTCCAGAAAAAAAGATGGCTGTGTTACCGGGTTGAGCTGTCACTTCTTGGGTAACCCTCTACCCAGCTGGCACTCAGGGGTAGAATTGCATCGTAATGGCACATGGCGACGGGTGGTGGGGTGGGTGTGGGGTCATTTGTCGTCACGTGACTGCCAGGCAACCCCGCTGTCACCCTGGAAACCAGAAGCGCCGGCCGCCCTTATCCAATCATGTCAGGAATGCTGGCTGTCACTAGGCTCAGGCTATTTCTGCTGTCTGTCGCCGGTGTTTGGAGCTTCCTGGCAAAGAACAGACGCTTCTTTATTTTGTTGTTTTTATATTCCATCCTTCCTTCAAGTGTTGTGTGGTTTGCAGCCCTTGTTTTGCTGGACTGACGTTCTAATCGCCCCCCGCCCCCCCCGTAGTATTTACTTGTGGAAGGAAAGTTGCGGAAGGGACTTGAGGTGGGTGGGACCTAATGGGAGCGGGGCTAGAGTGAGAGGGAGGAAAAACGGGGATCAGTCATCTGGCCAGCCAAAAGAACGACGTGCGCGACTCTCGGAGGACGGGACAACCGTACAGCCCTTTGGAGGGAGCTGAGGCGGTCGGACTGGTCGTAAAAATGGCACGTCTGCGTCTGTATTTTGGCTCCAACCGCAGCAACACCGCCCCGGAGATACTGGAAGGAGAGGCAGAAGAGCAGAATGGAGACAATGATGTCGCCACGGCGTTTCACGCTCAACCACCGATGGCATTAAGCCCTTCTCAGGAGGCCGCGGAGCAGCAAGTTCCTCCCCTGGCTTTTGGTTCGCGCCCGGAATTGTTGCTCAAACGCAGTTCTTCAATGTTCATACCCCAGCTTGCAGCCTACGCCGAGCCGCGGCCCACCAGAAGCTCCTCCATGCACATCTCGCTTCAGCGCTCTGATGGAACAAGTCATGAGGATTCCAGTGGCCACGCTGATGATGTCCCGCCACCGTGCTATACCCCGCTGGGACCTGTGCCTACGTACGCCGAAGCGTCGGGTCAAGCAGATGTTCCGCGACAACCACCTCCTCCGTACTGCGGCCCAGATTCTACTAACTCGCCATTATTTGCGACAGAGCCAAATTTTCCAAAGCGCAGGGTCTTCAGCATCGGTTCAAATGGTCATCATGTCTACAGCCGAGGCCCGCAAGGTATCAGTGTGGGTGGCATTCGCATTCGAAGGAACTCAACCGATGGCTCGGACATACGACATCTTAGAATTTTACCTTATGGTGGTTCTGGATGGACGATGCAGCAGCAGTCCCCCGTTTCTAATGGTGGAACACAGCGACTTGTGTTTCAGCTCCAGCAAAATCAGAATCAAGATCTGAACCAATGCAGGCCACCGTCGGAACCACCCCAGGAACAGCACCCCGATGTAGAACCCGTTAGGTCAAGCAGTGGCCGTGTCGTCCGTTACCCCAGAATTCGACTGGAGAGAGGTTCGTCTCCACTTTTGGTGGACAACGCGCCAGACAACATACCAGATAGCCGGACAACTGGCGCCGAAAATCAACCAATAGAGGAGACTCTGAGCAAGGACATGAAATCTAATGGTTGTACTGTTAAAATCAGTGGAGACCCTCCTCCAAGGCAGCCCCATCTCAAGATTTACTTCAACCCGGGTGGAGCTGGAGATCAGGATGTGATCCTTGGCAATGACTCATCAACAAGTAATCCCGAGGTAAACATTACTGGAAAAACTCAGATGGATACGTGTTTCCTCCCCCAAATCTGTTTGTGATTTTTACAAAATGACATTTTGTTGTCGTTAGTGTTGAGGTTTCCGCGTCGTAAAAATTGGCTATTAAATACGATTATGTGAATGGATTCTGAATAGGCGTAGATGATGCGTTTAGCTTATTGAGAGTGGCGTTGAATTTTGTCGTGTAACGCAAACCTTGGGCGATGAACTTATTATTTTTCTTGTACGATGGGAAGCATGTGGTGTTTCGCTTCATTATATCTCCCCCAACTCAGATGAGGAGAGATCTGTGTGGCGCAGACGGACGGCGATGACAATCTCGGGCAGACATGTTTTCACACTTGACGACCGCAACCTCCCGAATGATTTGGAAAATAATTTCACACACGTTACCCAATTCAGCCACAGTTGCCAGGCAATGCTTAATTTCTCTGTACACACTTGTTTGATTTCGCAGACATTTAAACTTGCGATTAACCGCGACCGAGACGACCAGTGTTCCTTGGTTGTTTCTATCTTTAGGCCGCCTCAAGTGCGCCTACTGATTTGGAGAGCAGGCAGGCACTTTCGGTCTTCTCTGCCTCTCCACTTAGTATGCGCCTGGATTTTATTATGTGCTTTTACGGCGATAAGATGTTGGTGTGGACAATTGATATGTTAGAACGCTGTCAGTTCATTGTTGTTTTTTGCTTGGGTCGTATTGTCAACCAACCGTCGTCGATGTTCCTGTCAGTAGTGAATAATGCCACTGTGCTGCCACGCCAGGGCGATTCAGTTCTCCTCCAATAATCCTCAACTAGACAGCAATGACAGGTCTTCCCCAAATCCCCAAGTGGGTCAGAAACCAAAACCTTGCGTGTGTTTGTGTGTGCCAACTGCGGCATGCCCACCATGCCCTGCCGGGACCACCCTCTCTCTCTAACGGCCATTCACAAAGAACTCTGCTAACCGCTGCTTGTTTCCTGGAACCTTTCAGTTATGGACCACAGGTTGCAGAATAGAAACCGCATGGGCAAATGTTTTGAGTACTGGATGAAGTTTTTTGTGGAATTTAGGATCCAGTAACAGTGGATTTGCTCATGGTGTGACAAGATTTTGTTCCCACGGTGTTAGCTAAAAGATAGATGATAATGTATTTTACCGCAAGTGAAATTAAGAGCTAGTTTTTTGGGTGGAGCTGAGGCGTTGAGCGATTCAGGTAAAATCTCTCGTTTTAAGGGCCAAATATTTTCTGAATGTGCTCTCAACAATTGCTTCCAGCAGCGTCCTTAATCAACCAATTATACTCCATTATGTTATATGGGCATCAGTCAAAGAAACGTAACGGTGGTCTGCTAGAATAATATGAAAATGGAAAGTGAGCTTTTTGTCGCCACAGTTTTTTTGTTATTTAAAAGTTAAATAATTGTGATGGAAAGGCTGATATCCTTGTTCTCGTGCTTAACACTCCATATGGCGGCCGTCCCTTTGGGCCCTCATCCCTCATGCTGTTGATTGGCGACACCCTCCCAACCGCTAGTGTAACCTGGCCCAGGGAGGCAGCTGCATGGCTCAACTGTGACCCTTTGATGACTCTGCAATTATAGCCCACCACATACACATACCCGCAGCTTAAAATGCTCTCCTGCGTTAAAGGACACAAAAAACAGCCGCGTCTCCCCAGGGTGCTGTTGTGCGGGCTGTTTATTGCCCAAACCAAACTGCCACTTTAATGTGTTACTCTTTGAGCGAGCTCGGGGATGACCAGTTTGAGGTTAAATCCAGTGACCCATCTGTGCGGAAAGCATTGTTCGATTTTTATTCATAGGCTGCTTTTTTCAGACAAAAGTGTTACGTGGATTCCGATGACAGAATTGAAAACGTGACACATTAGTCCTAGTTAAGATGGGGTTTATGAGTCACCGTTTTGGGAGTTTGGCAGTCACTTAGTAGATTTTCCGCTTGGTTTAAGGAATGAAAGTAGATACTGTGAAACTTTGGCTCACCCCCCCCCCTACACACATCTGAAAAAGTGTTCAAGTGTGTGTTTGTGTTTGTACCTGTGTAAGTCTAGGTGTGTTTCGATGTGCGACACTCACTCATCTGTTGTTGACATAGCTGCGCTAGAATAACTGCTGTGTGACTGACCTTTCACCATTGGATTCCTGGTCTGTTAAGAGTGTTATGCCTCACTTGAGGAGGATGATAATGTCGGCTATGCCTGCCCTCTCGTCCCTCTTCATAATTCCGGGCAGCACTCGGGGCCCGCTCGGACGTGATTATCTGCCAGAATGGAGAAATAGTCTCGCTGAATAGTCTCACTAGTTTGGAAAGTTTCTAAAAGTTTGTTTTCAAGCATTTTTGTTCTTATTTAGTTGTGTGGAATTGAAATTGTGGACAAAAAAAAAAAATTCCACATGACATGTCGGAATGTGAAACCGCGATATGTTTTCTTAAAAAGCGCCATTTTAAAATATCGTGCATCTCCATCGTTGAACTCTACAGATACTGACCACAGGTTGCAGTACCACCAGAAACCACTAGGGTCAATGTTAACCACCTCCACCTGCAACTCAGTCTCAAATTTAGCCTTCGTGATAAATCCTCTTCTTTGTATTAGGCAAGAATTTTGATTGACTCCTCGTCATTTAAACAACAATTGAGCCCAACATCAAACACGGCACGCGTCGCCCTCCTGAAGTTTGAATTGTAATAACCATGTTCACGATCACGTGGGGCAACTTGCAACGTGGGTCGATGCTCCAAAATCCGCACCAATGTCTATGACGTCTGCCATCTAAATCAGTTATGTCCACACACAGGCCTCTACCAAGAATGGGCTTTTCCACATCGGACAGGTAATCTTTGTCCCTCTCGACGAGGGGGGGGGCAACTGTTGTGCAGCGCAAATCATTCGCCGTCATTTCCTCCCCTTTGTTTCCTCCCCTTTTTTCAGTCTGCGTTAATTGCAGCAAAGGGATGGACAAATCTACAGGTTTCCTTTTATTTTGACTCACAAGCCTTCTTCCCTGGTTTTATTCCTGATGTTGTCATAGCAACAACCCTCTTCTTCCTCTGTCTGGCTAATGTGGCTTTCGTGTTGCAGTTGGATGTTCTTCTCTGGGTTTATGGGGTTTCTGATACCAAAGACCTAAAAAGACTTGAGCCTTCTGTCTTGGACGCATGTAAAAACGGTGCTCCTTGCCAGATATAAAAGTGCTGTCACATGATAAGATCCTGATAAATATGTTTTCCATGCAAACATGCTGTTTTGCAACTGTATCAGATGCTCATAAAATAAGGCCAGAGGTTATTTTTGGACATGACTTGAAATCAATACCTTGCTCTCGGTCTTTGACAAATTGTTGCTTCATCATTATTATTATTTGAAATCTCCTCAGCATATATATCGCATTTCCTCAACACTCACTGTGGTTTTCCCTTTTCTTCCCTTGTTGGAATTGTTGTCCGTCCTCAAAAACCGCTACTCCTCCTGATACTTTGTTTGTTCTTTTTCTAGACCAGAGATGATTTTTTGGGACAAGTGGACGTTCCTCTTAGTCATTTGCCGGTGAGTTCTGTGTGTGTTAGTCTTGAGCGGTATTTACACTCCACTTTTCAAGTCACAAAATGCAGATATTTATGTATCGATGCAGTGTTAAGAACAGAACAGAAAAGAAATGGTTACCTTGTCATCTGAATTGGGTCCCTCCCGCATGTATTCAGTCAGATCTTAGCAAATATCTTTGCATCTTAAAAACAGGTTGTGTATATATCCTCTGCCAGAGTGAGGCCAACATCAATTCATTTGTTAAAATGAGCTGACCGTAGTGCATAATAAGATCTATGAAAAAAATAATTACATTTGATTCTGAAGAAACCACCAGGACGGAGGAAAAGGTGTCATTTGCCATACACTTGCGGGCACACCCCTGCAGCCGCTCGTTCAATGGTTGCCTTGGGCCTCAAAGAAGTGGCGGTGGCTCAAGCTGAGAGGATTTAAAACAAAAAACAGAATTAGCAACATTTTTGCTTCACATATTTCACACCTCATTTAGATTTTTAAGCTTCAAACAAATATCGGATTGTGGCACTAAATCGGATTAGGCTACTTAGACCTTTGTCAGATGCTCTGGCACTCCTTATCTTTTCTCCGTTTGGCAAGACACAGAGATGTCTAGAATGTAAACACTCAGACAACTGTGCCAGATTTGGATCGCATGGAAAAAGCCACCTCAGTCAAATTTGCATAGTCTCGGTGGGAAAATGCAGACTTTGGTGATATAACTGGTTCTAAACACACACACACTTATTAAAGGGGAAGTCAAGTCAAAACTTTTCTTTACAATAATATGTTCTTTGCAGCACCACCTGTCTAGGTACGGCATTCGGATTATTTTCACATTTGTTGAATATGAATTAAGCAGCAAAATCCACCCTTTTTTTATCCATCTCAAGGGGCGGCCGTTTTATCACTTCCTGGTGACTGAAATGACAAAGTTGCTATGGTAACAACCAATCACACTCACCTGTTTTATGAGTTTGGTCACCTGACTTTTGCAAGCTTAGCTGTGATTGGTCCTGTTCAATTTAGTGATCTGCTCGATCATTTCGTACGGTCACATGCTTATATCATTGTGAACTCTAATCTTAACACACTTGGTTCCATTGGATCAAAAATGAATTCTGATTTGGGATTCATTTTAAGATAGTGTCATATTTTATCAGCCCTTATGTGTGGCTCTTGAGGGAACTGATTTCTTGTCTTCTTTGTCACACCTCGGCAGAGTATTTGCTGTCGACTGAAAAACAGTTCAACAGACTGCTGAGAATTACAAAGCAGCGTTTCTGTTTTTCCAATGTGTAACCAGAGACGCGTTACACAACCCCATTCCAGCGTGACGCTCAGAGCCACGTCATCGAGAGCCGGGACTCTTATGATGCCCATCAAAAAAAAATAAAATAAATAGGAGAAATAAAATTCAAATTCTATTAATTTTCAGACGGAGGACCCTGCTATGGAGCGCCCCTACACGTTTAAGGACTTCCTGTTGCGGCCAAGGAGGTTAGTATCATCTGAATGAGACAGCAAACAGGATGTGACAACAAAGTGTTGAAAATCATTTATTAATTTTTTTTTTGCCGCAATTGTTTTATTTCTTTCATTCTGATTTATAGGTCATCTTAGATTATTTTAGCCTCCTAGCTCATCCCTGCTCATTGTTATTTCCAAGTCACAAGTCTAGGGTGAAGGGCTACCTGCGTCTGAAGATGGCCTATTTACCGAAACAAGGCGGACCTGAAGAGGAAGCCGGAGACATGAGGGAGGAGGCCGAGGTAAGCTCAGGCATAGCGTTTATTTATTTCTTATTTTCCACATAGAGAAATGAGGTCAACATTTAAGTCTAGACTAAAAGTTCAAGGGGTCACTTGCATATAAATGACCAGTTGAGGATGGCAAAAGAACAAGAAACTTTATTTTAAGTGCAAGAACTCGTTTTGTGGATTTTTCTTTCACCAAAATCATCTCACTCAAAATGTTTATGTTGAGGTCCTGCATGTCATTCCGTTTTACATATTTAAATGTCTTTGGCAAAAAAAACTATATTTGTAATATTTTTCCCCAATGTTTTTAGAAAAAAATTTGAGCTTTGACTATGAAAAAATGTCCAAAATAAACCATTCGACTGCCACCCATTTCATTTGTTAACTTGAAACACTTAAGAAGAATCACATAACTAATTTATTCGACCACCTGTTATTGAAGAGACCATTCAGCATCATGAAGTGCTTCGACGCGGTCCCTTTTAATTTAAGTGCACTTCATCTAGCCATCCGTTGAAAATGATTCTCAAATACCTCAAATGGATCGTCCTGAGATTCATAAATGCGATGTGTCCAAAAATGGATGACTTTTTCATTTCAGGGGTGGGATGAGTCTGCGGATTCGGGTTCGCAGCGACCCCAGCAGCTGCTGCCGCCGTTGCCTCCAGGCTGGGAAGAAAAAGTGGACAACCTGGGCCGCACCTACTATGTCAACCACAACAATCGTTCAACTCAGTGGAAACGGCCCTCCAACATGTACTATTCCGATACTTGGAACCGTCACCAGCATGATTTTTTTTTTTTTTTTTTTTTTTACAAATTAACAATCTCCCGTTTTCCCCTGCTAAGGGACGTGATTTCGGAAACCGAGAGTGACAATCGGCAGCGACAGATCCACCAGGAAGCACATCGCGTTTTCCGTTCAAGACGTCACATCAGCGAGGACCTGGAGAACGAGCACATGGAGCTGCGTGATGTTATTGACAATGTGAGGAAAAAAAAATCTACACACAATAAAAAGAGAACATATTCGAGGGACACCAACAACAAAAGTGAGATTTGGAGTTCAGAGTTTGACCAACATTTTCAGGGGGAAATGGTAAATCGCACAAGATGTCATAGTCTGCCAGCTCTGGGCTTTTGCTTTGCTTTTAATTCATCTTTTATTTTATTTTTTTGGGGGAGATAAGCTGAATCCCCCTAACTTCATTCAATATAAATTTTACCTCCAATTTTAATGGGGGAAAAAAGAAATATCCGAAAAACTTTGAAAGAGTTGATCCCATTGTCTTGGGAGTCATTCCAATCAGTAGCGTTATGGTTGAATCTCTTTCTGTCTGTCTGCAGTCCTGGGAGCTAATCACAGAAGAAGACCCAAATGACAACCTTGCCCAGTCCCATCCTAGCACGTCATCCATGCTTACCCCACAGCCCCCGCCGACGCCCGTCTCCCAGGAGTTCTCCGACGATTTGAGCCTGAGGCTGTCGTTCACCCCAGAGACCAATGGCGAAGTGCCTGGGCCCAGCTCTGTTCTGGTGAGAAATTAAACCAGCTTACATTTTTTTAAAGGAGTATCTTCAAAGTTGGACAGCAATGGGTCAGAAATTGAAAGTAGCTGTTTAGATTTTTCTATGACGTTTTCCCCTTTCTATGAAATATAATTTTTTTTTTGTTTTTGTTTTTAATCGCCTCAATATCGTAAGTTTTCATCTTGTGAGTGGGACTGGAATGGATCCCCCTGCAATAGACAAGAGTTGCAAAATCCAAACAAATTGGAGTTAACCACTTACTGTAACTACTTTCTAAAAACTTTGAAATGTCTCCCTCCCTCTCAGACCCAGTTATCAAACCGACTGCGCTCTTCCAGTATGACGGACGGTGTTAGCGATCAGGCTCAGCCTCCTCCTCTTGCGGTAAATATTTCTCAACGTTCTCATTTCCCTCCATCCGTCCCGTCGCCTCTCTTGCGCTACTTCCTCCCTTTCTGTTTTGTGACTGTTGAGCACTCATCGTCCCCGAGGGTTTTTTTTTTAGGCTTCTCCTTCACGTCTTCATTGTCGGTGCTGTGGGTGTACAACACATTAATCCCATTTTTTCCCCCTTTGCCATGCCGAACAGGTGTTGTTGCTAACGCTTCACTTTTCCCTCTTATTGTAGCATTTCCTCTCTTCTTGCCTCACTAGAATTACCGCAACACTTCCTCCCTGTCCTGAGAGCTGACTTAAAAGGAAACACTGACCACTCGAGTTAGAAACCCTTACATGATTTAAGATGTTAGTCACAGCGTCCGAGTGTCACATGATTCTTGATGCTGTCACACAGTTGAGTCATAGAGCTGTTGAACAAAGGAATACGACTAGTGCTGATGTCAGCAGCAATGACTGGCGATTGGTGGGTGGTGGAATCAGCCAGACGTTTGCTTTCCTCAGCCAATAATCAACATGCTACCATCACTGCAACATTGTTCAGGTTTAGTAGGCACATTTTAAGGCAGTCATTTTTTTTTTTTTGCAAAAACCTTTAAAACTTAAAAATGGCACAACTATGCACATATTGCTAACACTGCTGTAAATGATTTGAGTTATTATAGACCACATTTCCCTTAACTCATTCACTACCAGCCGGGTAAAAAAAAAAATAAATGGATCTTTGACGTATTTAGCCGTCAATGGGAGTGAATAAGTTTAATTTAGTGACAATGGGCATCGTCCACTGAACGCAAACGCAAATGAACATCATCAGGACCATCAGGAAAAAAAAAACAGGTCGTAGAGTAATTATTTGAGTTCTTACGTTTCTGAGCCCATTTAAACTCCCTTGCTAACCAAAACAGCATCACTGACAGACGCACGTAAACATCCCGCCAGATTAAAGAGTGGAGTTCTTCTTCCTGCACCTTATTCAAGGTGATCTGGCATCATGTGGCAACGTTGTGAGTGTTCCCGTAGCTTCTTTTTGTGTGATCACTCCACAGTGCTGTGTGTGTGTCCTTGTTCGGATTACAGCCGGCGAAAGTACAAGACTCTTCCGGCAAGTTTGCCTCAATTTCTGCCAGGACATGACATTGCTTTTTTATCTTAATAATTTTAAACTCCACTTCTCATTGACATAAATTGTAAAAAATAAATATTGTTTAACTCACAATACCTTGCATAATCCAGACAACTCGTACCCTCCAGACAACTCACAATCAATATACTAGTTTACCTCAATTCTTTTCTTTTTTTTTTTGCCCGTACCCAAAAAGGTCACAGCTCCCTTCCCCGGCACAATCACTTCCTATCGCCACCCTTTTGTCTTTTCGGTGTCTCTTCAATATACTGCCCCCCCACCTTGAAGACCCTCCCCTTGCCCACTTTATTAACGCCCCCTCCTGACAATACTGTTGTCTGCCACCAGCAGCGTTCCCATTCCAGAAGAACCAGAGCTCAAACAGTCTCAGGTGGTGAGGATACCACGGTAATGTCTCAGTTTATGTACAATACAAACTCTCTGCACCTCTTTTTTTTTTATACATTCATAAAAATATCCCCTGTACTTAAAGGTCTGAATTCTGTAAATCCGTTGTTGCTAGCTAATGAAGTGAGCCTCACGAAACCGGGCAGATCTGTGCAACAAAAAATGTGCACTTTTTTTTTTTTAAGCACTCATAATAATGGCCTTTATGAAACACTGATGTCATCACTGTCCTATAAAAAGCATTTCCCTCCCAAGTTTTGTACTGTTGAATTTATTTTACAACAGTTTGTATAGAAAATCACAGTTCAGGATGTACTTTGATTTTTAAGGTCATAGTATTATTATTATTTTTTTTTTTTTTTGTGAAACGGCAACAAATTTAATGTAGCAACTGCAAATGTGAAATGTGCTCCAGTCTGTTACCTGACTGGATGGGAGGTTCATCGACAAAAATAATTAATTACAATCTACTGCGACGTCATTATTTAATATATTAAATCGTCGCCTTTTGAGTTTCAACAGTGAATTATTGTTCACATTTGGTACTGCGCTTGTCCCATCTGAAGAACCCAGGAGAAGTCGTCACTGGAACGTCATTTGTTTGCTTCCCTGAAATTCACAAACATGACATGGCCTTTCCAACAAGGCAATCACTTTGATTTCTGCTGTCTAGAGGCTGAACTCCTCCGTATTTTTTTATACTGAGTAAAGGAGTGACTGTAGGAAGGAATTTAAGTTTCCCGTTCCTTACCTAAAACGTTCTGTTACACCTACTGTATATTTCATACCAAATGTTTCAGATTGAAAAATCTGAGTTCAAATACATGATTGCAAGATGTCACCCGATTGATTTTTTTCCGAATCCCTCAACCGACAAAAGGGTTGTGCGTTCCGTACCTTTGAATTTCTATCAAATATATTACATCTCCCTCCTCGAGACGTCCGCTTCCGATCTTCTCTGACTCGTTTATTTTTGCTCTCTCTCCACACCGGGCGGGGCCAGTCTCCCACAGCGACCGCGTTCAACCTGACCACCCCGGGCATGCCCCCTGGATGGGAGGAGCGGAAGGACGGCAAGGGGAGAACTTATTACGTCAACCATAACAACCGCACCACTACCTGGACTAGGCCAATTGTGCAGGTACAGCAGGTCAAGGAGGCGGGAGCTGAACTTCCGTCAACATCGTCGTGGCGTTGATTCTCTTTTCGTCCCCTTCTCAGCCGTGTGTGCGACCTGTTTTTTTTTTATGTGTCCACCTCTGGGTCTTCCTTCCCTTGTCTAGTGTTTTCTGACACTCCGGATCGGAGCCATGTGTTCTCCTTCCCGTGTTTTCTTCCACTGTGTTTTTCTGTCGAGTCTAAATAGCGACTGACGTTGAATATTTTTTTTATCCTGGTGGTTGTGTTGATATCAATGCATCTGTTGACTGTGCTCATCCTAATTCCCGTTTGTCTCCATCATTGATCACAAGGAGGGGATCCCAGTCGAAATCATTCCGTTGCGGAACGAGAGCGTTACTCGGTAGACCTTCGCCAAGGCTGAACAATCATTCATTTGGAAGATTTGTGGGGAGATTTCAATTACAATTATAATTACCAAACAAAAACATCAAATGAAAAACCTTCTTGGCGAAGGTAAAATGTGTTTGTCAGTGGTGCCCCTTTTCCACTGCACAGTATCTACTCATCTTGGTATAAATATTACGGCTGAGACCTCAAGTGTGCTCACCTCATGAGTGGCCAAAGTTTAGGGGTGGGCATGATTGATGAATGGAGCGTTAAAAATTTGGTAGATTGCTGAATTTTGTCGAATCAATTCAAGCTAAATGGGGTTTAACTCCATTCGCTGCCATTGACGGATATAGAAGCCCAAAAAGGGGAGGTATTCATCCGACCGCCCCTTTAGGTAGAACCCAGCAAAATGGGACACTGACGGAACTTTGTGCGCTTTCACACAGTTTCACTTCATCCCACAGTCAGATCACCAGATGATGCCAAGACCATTAAAAGAGGTGCGATGTCGAAAATATTCGTCAGACAACGGGGCGAAGAAAGAAAGTGTTAAACTGCACAGCAATGTGAAGTAGTGACGACGTCCCCTTCTGTTATGATTAAAATGCCAGGCTGATTTTATCCTCACGTTTTGTCGGTGCCGTTAATACAGAACTGCAAGAAAATGCAGACTTTTACAGGCAGTGTAAAAGGGGCTATTGTTGTTTTATTTGTCCTTACAGATGCATTAAATGCAGTGCGGTTTCCCGCTGCACTCGACTGTTAAGTGGAAGTGCGGATTGTGTCACGTTTGCCTCCCACCCATCTTAACCTCAAAAGTGTTTTTCTCCCCGGCAGCTGACTGAAGATGGAGCCAGCACGTCAGCCGGGGCAGCGTCACCGTCGGGAGCAACCTCGGCCCCGACACCTGCCCCCTCCCCCTCTTCCAATGCCTCCTCTAATGCCTCCAACAACCACCTCCATGAGCCCCAAGTCCGACGACCTCGTAGCCTCAGCTCCCCTACTGTCACCCTCTCCACCCCCTTGGAGGTGAGACGTAGTCACCCGTCCCTGTCCACCACAACCCCTTTCGAACAGGTGTGGGGAACCGGTTGCCTGGCGGCTTTACACAGCCTCGGGTGTCATTCTAACCTAAAACCTTATCAACTGTTTTAATTCTCATATGGAATAACAAGCAATTCATCAATTGTAGCATCAGACAAATGTATTTAAAAAAAAAAAAACATGGTTCTCCACCCCTTTTCTTACAAAATGACCCTAACCCTCTCCTGGTTTATTCGGTTATCTTAGTTTTCCAGGGTTTTGTGAACACTGAGTGAAAATTTCCTTTCCTCAAACTTGTTCTCCTCTCTTCCACTGTAATCACGCGTTTTGCTCTGGAGCTTGATTTAAAAAAAATTTTTTTTTTTTAAACAGCAAATCAATTTTTAGTTTTTAGATTTAGTTTTTCTGTATTCGGAGGCATTCCAACCAGCGTTCGCACCTTCGATTGAATCTGGCATTGCGATGATAAATCACCTCACAGAAATAGGGCTAATTAAGATGTATGCAATATTGTGTCTCTGTCAGTGGCTGGCGATACACCGAGGGAGCCGACCTGGTGGAGATTTAATTAAGGTGTGGGAAGGTTTGTGCGATGATAAGACGCCGTCAAAGCCTGAGACGCTAACATAATTACAGCGTCCAGATTAGACTGTTTTAATTAACACGGGTTTTGTCGTGTCATGTTCAGATGGGCACGTAGTCGGGAGTGAGTTCTTTGTGATGATGGAACACTAATTAGCCTTTGTGTAGTTGCTTTTAAAAGCTTAGAAGAACTGGGCAAGGTCGGTATGACTTCAAGCGCGGACTATCTTCATTAAAAGTGTTGGGATGTGAATGCTGTGAATCACTGGAATTTTTTCATTGGTTATTGTCCTCGGCTTTCAGTGAAAAGGTTTTTGTCTTGGGCTCATCGTCATTTGAATCAATTTTAAAATGTAGAAAATGTTTTTTTTTGGAATAATCAGAAATTTTTTTGTGTGTAGTAGAATAATCGCCCCTCACTTCAATGGGGATGGAAGACGCAAGTTATTCAAAATCCTTTTCCTCCCCAACTCGACTCATTCTTCTCTTACCAAAGCTGTGAATTTACAAATATTGTTGAAGATAAATTAAATGAATCAAGGTGACTCATTAATTTCATTCCGCATAATCCTCTATTGCTACAAACGAGTCTGTCTGCTCAAGCAAAGAACACGTAATTAGTGACAAGTTGATGTCAAGCTCTTATCCGTCTGTCCAAACCTTTTTAAAGTTTTATCTTGGACATTTGTGACCGATGTCCCTGCTCCTTTTTTGTCATTTTTTTCCATTCAGGGGGCCAACAACATCCAGGCACGACGAGCAGTGAAGGACACTTTCTCCAACCCTCAGTCCCCGCAGCCGTCGCCCTACAGCTCGCCCAAGTCTCAGCACAAGGCGCAGCAGAGCTTCCTGCCGCCAGGCTGGGAGATGAGGATAGCCCCCAACGGACGGCCTTTCTTCATCGACCACAACAGCAAAACCACCACCTGGGTGAGGAAAAACTACCTGCCACTTCTCTTAATTTTAATGAGATGTAATTAGATTTTTTTATTATATTTGAATTTAAAATAAAACGTAATTAACAAAAATATAAAATATTTCCTGCTCATTCCCGACTCCCTCCCGACTCTCTTACACCAAATCTAGGAGGATCCCAGATTAAAGTATCCGGTCCATATGCGGAGTAAAAACTCCATGGAGCCTGGTGAACTCGGCCCTCTTCCTGTAAGTACTTTTTGCTGCTAGATGCTGATGTTTCTGGTGGAACCTTGAAGAAAAAAAATTCTGAAACAATGGAAAAGCAACAGAGGCCAGGCCAGACCAAGCGAGCTCAGGGTAGCGAGGGGCCTGACCATTCTGCAGCCCGTAAAGCGCCTGTTGTGTTGAATCAAAAAATAAATAAATTTTAAAAATGCAAATATCGGGTCCAAACGGAATCTTTATTAATTTGGAGTTGCATTTTTACGAAAATAATTGTGAGCTTCAGCTCGATTTTATTTATTTATTCATTTATTAGTTTTTAATATTATAATTGGGAGGCCGCTTTTTTTCACCACGAGTATATTGCTTTCATCGACCACTACATCACAATAACGTCCTTGTCCTCTTTGCCATCACTGGTAGTGTCGTGGTGACGTCACAAAAATAAATAGTTTGATGCTCACTGAGAAAGATGAGCTGCATAAATGGATTTTGTGCGACTTTGCGTTGCGTAATGTTTTTTCCGACATCTGACGTTTATGCCGTTTGGCTTTTGAAGTTACTCTGTTTGATGTCTTGAGGCGCTTGATTAACTTGCTGTGCGAGGCATTTCCTTATTAGTGCCGTGAGAAAAGCGGCGACGCTTGCTGTGTGGTCTGGAAGTTATAGTAGTGACTCTTCTCGGCGTGCGTGGTTGGCGTGCGCATGCGTGTGTATGTTCTCTTATTTCTCTCTTCTGTTCTGGTGGATCTAATAATGTCCACTACTTCCTCGGCACCCTCCCCCCTCCGGGGCCGTGTGTGTTTGGCAGCACCTACCAGAGGAGGTTGGTCGGCTCCCTCCCTCTGCCTGCCTACCTACCTGTCTGGTCTGCCACGCTGTGGTCACGTCATGCCTGCAGACAGCACTGCGCTTTCTTTTGTTTTCGTTGTTTTTGTTTTCCTCTTTCTTGTGACCAGCATGAATGGGTTATACCTCTTTCCTAATTTTTCATCCCACTCCAGCTGTCGTTCTCCGCACGGCCTCTGCACCAGCACCCTCCCTTTTTTGCTCTCTCCCGGGGGCCTCTAAGATTACGCCATGTCTGTGTAACTGTATCACCGAGGGGACAACAGAGCACCCTGCGCGGTTTTTAGCAAGGAGGGTGATGAATGTGCAGTGGTGCCTCGAAGGTGGGCATGCAAATTAGCACACTTAAACAAAAACAAAATACGCCACGGAGATTATGTTTGTGGAATAATTTTTTCCAGAGTGAAAATTACAATTTGGCAGATTTTTGGGGGGGGGGGGGCAAATTATATATTAAAAAATTAATGAATAAAAAATAAATACATTTCAGATAACTTACTTTTTGGTCTTTTAATTTAAAACAATAAATTGAATTACAGACAGATAATTTGACTGTTTTAGAACATACATTAGGACAATTGATCAGGGGAATTATTTAATGCCACTAATTCTTTAACTTTTGGAGTCGGAAGCAAACCACTGTGTTCGGACGAATCTTTTGTTCCAATGAAAAGCTCCACAAGATGTGTAACGTGATCTTCACTAGTCGTTTGGGTCGTCATTTGCTGCTGGAGATGTTGTGTGAGCAGCACGTTCTTCATTGTTCAAATTCCATCCATTTGTATCACTTTGCTCCTCTTGGTGTGGAGAACCGCACTACAAAAAGTAATTGAGGGTGTTGAACTTTTCGAGGCACCACTGAGAAATTGAAAGCATCTCAAAGTTTGCTTCAAAGATAAAATTGAAAGATAGAAAATATGTCCGTAAGGCATGCATATAATGTCCGATGGCAGTTTGAGAAACTACGGAAAACTTCAAACCAAAGGTCCGAACTGCCTGCGTCTGCGTTTGTGGACTTAATAGCTTAGGAGTGTAGACTTGGCCTTTTTTAAGCCCTCCCTTGCCCTCCCCTACCGCCCCAATTCCCTCTCTCCTTTATCTCCTTACTTGAATTGCCTGACTTCCGGTGCTGGGTGAGTGCGTGTGTGGCCTGTGACTCTTAAGCGATCGCTCTCCGGTATGAACTGGAAGCAGTTGGCGATAGTCGTGGTAATGAGCCTTCTGTGTCATGTGTGGTTGTATCCGTCGTGTCTTTGCAGTCCTGACTCAAATAGGGGCAATAATTAAATAAATAAATAAAAGTCATCAGGTTTCCTTTTGGGGTGTTTGATTGAGCTTTGCTATTTATTTGGGGGAGGGGGACAAGTTCAATCAATGACTATTTGAGCATGGCCTGTTTTAAAAGGTGATTGTTTTGTTTAGTTTTTTTCTCACCACACACATTTCTCATCCCCCATTTTGTTTTATCTTTGTAGCCCGGGTGGGAGGAGCGAGTTCACACAGACGGACGCACCTTCTACATTGACCACAGTAAGTTGACACCCGAGACTCTTCTTTTCCATTACTCAATGTGGTGATTACTAATCTGCCAATGTACTTTCGGCACTGAAAAAAATGAAGCGCATCGGGTTTTTCCTCAATGCGACTTGTAAAACCATTATTTAACTTCACAGACAAAAAGTACAAGTTTAAAAAATAAGCCATTCCTTCCAAGCAGCAAAACACAAGTGTAAAAAGAAGCTTTTATTGTTTCTTTGTCTAGATACGAAGAACACACAGTGGGAGGACCCTCGCCTTCAGAGTCCTGCTATCACCGGACCCGTGAGTAGTTGATGCTTTCCATGCGTCATAAACGACACACTTTAGCCATCCTCCTGGCCGTGTGTCACTTCACTCACTTTGCATGCCAACACCTTCGGGTCAATTCTGTGCTGCACGACTTTCAGGTTGGCGTGTTTCCACCAAGCAGTGCAGCTCGCTATCCAATTTTTGGTGATTGCGTTGTCTGAACATTGGCGAGCGTATCGCCGTTAAATTGTCCACGCGTAAAGGCTGCACATTCATGAGGATGCTGGTTGATTTTTCAAATTGCTTATCTTGTCTCCTCTGCAGGCGGTTCCATATTCTCGAGAGTTCAAGCAAAAGTATGACTACTTTCGGAAAAAGCTAAAGAAACCGGTAAGAATTGGGATTCTTGGGTTGTTGTTCCAATGGTGAACCTCCATGATGATGCTTGATTGCAGATGCTTCCCGCCGTCTTTGGAGCTGATTGAATATTAATGACATGCTTTGCATTTTTCTCAATCAACACTTCAAGTCATCATTGCATGTTTTTTTTTTTTTTTGTTTCTTTTTTTACTGCTGGGGCTCTTAATTTTGAATTGTTAGGTGAGCGGCTGCTTGAGCACGCTAAAGGTCAATAACATGATTCATAAAGTGGTGAAACGGGCTCGAGGGAAAAGGTTACAGTTTTATATTCGTTGATGCTGCTTGACTTTCTGGTTGTTGAAATTCAAAAGTATTTAGTCATATAAATCCGCTTTAATGCAGTCCATGTCACAATCAACGTTCATTTGGTTAACCATTGAGTAAAATAAAATTTGTTTGACTGTTTGAGATAGCGGTAATGTTAACGCTATTTTAACACAGGTGTGTGACGTCAGCAATTGTTTTTGACGAGACTTTTGAACGTGTGCGACAACAGGCTGACATCCCCAACCGCTTTGAGATGAAGCTCCATCGCAACAACATCTTTGAGGAGTCGTACCGACGGATCATGTCGCTCAAAAAGCCCGACGTCCTGAAAGCGCGCCTGTGGATCGAGTTTGAGTCGGAGAAGGGCCTGGACTACGGGGGCGTAGCGCGAGAGTGGTTCTTCCTCCTGTCCAAGGAGATGTTCAACCCGTACTACGGTCTTTTTGAATACTCTGCCACGTAAGTATGACAAATAGTTTGGCTGAGGTCTTGCGTCCCACTGGGACTTGTTAAGACATCCTTTGACTCAGTCGAACTCTTCCTCTCATTCAAAAATCCATCCTGATGCAAACTGTTTTCATATTCAAACAAGGGAAGGTCCCTGATTGCCTGCGTTGGTTGGCGCCAGCAATTAGCGCACATTTCTTGGCACTGTAGAGCAAAGGTAGCATGAACACAAGTAATGTCATGTGCTCAAGCACACAATAGAACCGTTGCTTTTGAGGTCTGGCGTCTAAAATTAGTCGAAAAGAAGTCCTGCACCTTGTGACCACACGTAATTCATCAACCAACATTGTCTTTACAATGTGCCCTCGCTAGTCTCAACATAATATGCTGATTAATATTGTGTTAATGAAAGAAGAATCAAGCCGCTCAATTCACCCGTTTTCAACCTACTCAGCAGGCTAACATTTTAACCAGCATCACCCCCTGCTGTCGACTGGAATCGACATCACAATGCCCTCGGCCCCGCATTGCGAACGTCACGTGACCATACCCAAAAAACGGGAGCCAACCAGAGGAGGGCATTGGACTGTCAATTGCAGATTTTTTTTTAACGGGTCCATGATGAGTAAGGTCCACGTATTAATTAATTAGCTCATATTGTCCCCGCTTGTTGCCACACAGACTGGATTTACATTGCAAGCTTGGCACATCTCCAATTGGGCTGCTGTGTTTGCACTGTAGTGCAACATTTACAGCGAGCATCTTTTGAAGCGTCTGCTTGATTAGACGCTAGCGTTTATGCGTTTATGACGTCAACGTGGCGTTGGTGATCCTTCCTGCGCATTTACACCATGCCGATACATCTCAACTTTTATTTTAAAGCAGAGATCCGTGATTGTCAATTAAACCATGTTTTGAGAGCAAAAGGTCATCCTTTTGATGGCTGTGAAAAGGTCCACCGAAGAAATTGACAGTTGTTGTGTATGTGCAGGGACAACTACACTCTCCAGATCAACCCCAACTCCGGCCTGTGCAATGAGGACCACCTTTCTTATTTCAAGTTCATCGGGCGTGTGGCGGGAATGGCCGTGTTTCATGGGAAGCTACTAGACGGTGAGCGTCTGAATTCTTGTTGACGGCCCGCTGCGGTTTCTGGTATTCACTCACAGCTCGCTTGTGCCCCCTGCAGGCTTCTTCATACGACCGTTCTACAAGATGATGCTGGGGAAACAGATTTCCCTCAAGGACATGGAGTCTGTGGTGAGCCATTGCAGTCTTGAGGCTCTTCAGTCTGATCCGTAAATCAGTTTTAAGTGGTTCCTTTTTCCCTCCGCAGGACAGTGAATACTACAACTCTCTCAAGTGGATCCTGGAGAATGATCCCACGGAGCTGGACCTGCGGTTTTGCATCGACGAAGACAACTTTGGACAGGTATGTGAGTTTTCACCTTATCAATAGATTTGTTGAACGTTTTTATAGTTATAGTTTTTTGTTCCTGCAAAATAGAAACAAATTCCTCTAACCTTGAGGCTCATCCCCTAATCAGTGTCTTATAATGTATCAAAGGCACATTGTTCACCCCTTCCATTTTTTTTTTTTCGCCCGCAGACGTACCAGGTGGACCTCAAGCCCAGCGGCTCGGATATGGTGGTCACCAATGACAACAAGAAGGAATACATCGAGTGAGCTCCTTAATGCTGTAGCAGTTCATATGTGCAAATTATGCAAGTGCTTCAGGTAGTGACACATTTTCACTCCCGATAGTCTCGTCATCCAGTGGAGGTTCGTCAATCGGGTGCAGAAGCAGATGAATGCCTTCCTGGAGGTATTTCTGCACCATTACCTTGTCGCCGTTAGGGGGCAGTGTAACCTGAAATTGTGTTGGAGCTCACTGTTGTTTTTGTTTTCAGGGCTTCACGGAGCTCATCCAAGTTGATCTGATCAAGATCTTTGATGAAAATGAACTAGAGGTGGGCATTCTTTACTTTTACTTCTTTCGACTAAAATGAACATTTGCCTTTATTTGCTAAATTGAATTTTGCTGTGTTTGTGCAGTTGCTCATGTGCGGCCTGGGCGACGTTGATGTTAACGATTGGCGGCAGCACACAGTTTACAAGAACGGCTACTGTCCCAACCACCCGGTCATCCAGTGGTTCTGGAAGGTCAGCCTGTTGCTCGTGTATACGCCGCCTGCTGTTTTTTTTTTTTTTTGCATCACCAACACGTGATCGCTTCAGCGGTGTCACCTTTGAAGATAAAAGTCTGTTTGAAAGAACAGACTTGTTTGCACTGATGAAAGTCTCAACCTGTCCCCGCTTATCATTTCACTTAATTTGAGGCTTAAAAACAAACACGGCAAATACAAAGAGCTAAAACTTTGCAACGTCACCAAGAATGGCGTCAACTACTCATTTTGGTCATTAGTTTTGCTTTGACGGAAGTGTAAAAGGTAACAACACGGCCTAGAATGAAGCTCAGTGTTGATTCTTTCATTGGATGTCTGTTGTTACCTTTAGATGATGCAATATCAATTCTGTGTTCTTACTTGCCCTTATTGTAGGTTGTCCTGTTAATGGATGCCGAAAAGAGGATCCGACTTCTCCAGTTTGTTACGGGAACGTCACGGGTGCCCATGAATGGCTTCGCTGAGCTTTATGGTTCTGCTTCCTCCCTTCCTCCTTTTTTTAGCTTTCTTGATGGACAGCAACCATATGAAAAACTAGAGATACAAAATAAATGACATATTGTTTTCAAATAAATACGTTTTAAATGGCTAAAACCGGAAAATCTGACCAAATATTCCTGTTCCAGGTTCAAACGGTCCTCAGCTTTTCACTATCGAGCAGTGGGGAACGCCGGATAAGCTGCCCCGAGCCCATACGTGGTATGGCACAGTCACTATTTTAGTTTTTTTTTTTTTTTTTTGTGTGTGTGTGTGTGTTATGTTTGAATTGAGAGATTAAATTCTCCTCTGTGCTTATTATGGAAAAATCAAAAAGTACTAAATTAGCTATCACCAATGTCCTCAGTATACAACAAAAAAGGAATTGACCTTTCTGTTCCAATTCTTCTGGAGTGACTAACATAAAATATTTTTAACCTGTCATTCTTTTGCCAGTTTCAATCGCTTGGACCTTCCCACCTATGACTCGTTTGAGGACCTGAGGGAGAAGCTGCTCATGGCCGTGGAAAACGCGCAGGGCTTTGAGGGAGTTGACTAAACAAGGGGTGCCTTCGTGAGGGGGAAAAAAAACGCATCCGAAGCAACCTTCCGATTTTATCGGAATTGAAAATTCAAAAAATGCGTCCCAACCGGCTGTCGTAGCATGTGGTTAGCCAACGCCGGACTGTTAGCCATACTCGACTGTACAGCGAGTCGACATGCCTGCTACGTCTTTCAACGGGGATGGGGGTCTATGTTAGGGCACGGCCTCCCCGCCCCGGCAGGGAAGGGAGAGTATTTAATCCCCTGGCATGAGCATGAAATACCACCCCGTTACCACTACACCCTGTGGAAGCACTACTACTAACTACTACTACTAACATTTCATTAGCTAGCGCAGCAGCCAAGGCCTTAACAGGGCTCCCAACACCGGATTACCTTAGCAGTCCAACTAGCCAATCACACTTCTGGAAGTCTGCCACGCCCCCCTCTCCAATGTTGCCACAAGGAGCCTTTTTGGTCGACGAGGGGGATGATTTATTTTTTTATTTTATTATAATTATTTTTTTTTTTAATCCTTGGTATGATTCCTTCAGGAAATATGACGTCTTTGTACTGATGTTTACTATTTTGGAAAATTCTCAAAGATCACGGAAAGTTCCAATGAAAAGAAAAAAAAACTCTTTCGTTACAGTGATTAATAGCAAACGTGTTTAAAAGATGGAATGTTTCTTTTTTTTTTTTTTTTTAATTGTTATCGCTACTCTGAATATTGTCGTCGTGTGCAGAAAAGCAGCATGAAAACGACAAAACATACGTCGTGTTGGCTCGTGATTCGGAGATGTGGGGCTACTTTCTGTAAGACTATCTTGAATAGTCCTGGCTTGTTCATCGTGCTGTAAATTGTTCTCTTTTTTGACATCATATAAATGTACATGCATTACATTTAATAAGTATTACTGATCAACACTAAAAATGAAGTGTGTGTGTGTTCGCGCGCGCGTGTGAGAAAGAGACAAGCTGTGATTTAAAACTCTTGAATATTATTAAGCAGCACGTTTCGTACGAAAAATGTAAATGACTAGAACTCCTTTTTTCTAACACCATGGAACCTAAAGGGCACTTTATACATCACTGAGGTCACCTGTGTCATCAACTTTTGAATGTGAGTCTACTTCATAAAAAGCGCTTAGCCGGTGCAATAGAACCCAGACTAATGTTGTTAAGCTGCTAAACCAACCACATTTTGGAAAAAAAATATATATATATTAAAAAAAAAAAATATTTCCACTTTCTGCTATTGCTGCAACCCTCCTTGTCATTTATCCTTTTTTATGTATATGCTTTGCTTACATGTTTAGATTTTTTTTCTAAAACGAGTCACTATGTATGTACATGCATACATATCCATATATATATATATATGTATATATATATATATATGTATATAATAAAATAAAACCTTTCTTTAAAGATGCCACTGCTCTCTTTTCTCAAGTTCTTGTGATTCATTTTACTTGAGTCCAATAAAAGTGAAACTTATTTCTCTTGTGTTGTCTTGTTCTCACTTGGTATGACTTGCATGTATGTATATATATATATATATATATATATATGTATATATATATATATAAAATTTGGTTCTGGTGACTAAGTAACTTGGAGAATGTGCTTTTGAAGCGTTGGTTAATGCAATGCACGTGTTCCAGTGAAGAGTCGTCCGTTCATTCACACACACAATCTCCAAGTTATCAGCTCCAAGGACAAGCAAATAAAAGCCAGCCACCCAGCGCAGGGGACATTTTATCAAAGCCCAAAGGCTCACAAACAAGCCAACAGCCAAATATTGCCATTAGAGTGCACACGCACTAATAAATTAGGTCTAAGTATGGCACATTCACTTTCGGATAAGGTCTTGATATTGTTCTCAGAGATGCACACACACATAGTAATTGATAAGTATTACGCTTTTTGCATAAAAATAAACAACTGAACAAGTGTTTCTGTCTAACTCTTTAACTCTACTGAAATGAACCCAAACTCTCAAAAAAAGAGTAAGTTATTTCTTTTTTTGTTGCTGCTATCTTCAAGAAACTGTTGACCCATTTTATTGTGAGTAACGTCGCAAAAGATTTGCAAAATCTGCGTATATGATGACTAATTTCTCTGATGAGTTCCATGATATCTCACCTGGGGTTGCGCAACCACATATTTCTTTTCTTTTTTTTTCATTTCATTTTCCCTCTTTAAATAATTTTAAATCATTTAAATGATTTAATTGGTCTCTTTTTTTTTTGCTTTTTAATGCACTTTTAACAGGGGTGTGTAGACTTTTTATATCCAATGCATACTATATATAGATGATTTGAAAATACATTTTAAAAAATGGGGTTATTGGGCGCATTGACCTGTTCTGTGTAAAAGACCCTGTTGTCTCAGCGGGCCTTTTTTTTTTTTTTTGGTTCCACCTCAGCTCACCTTCTTTTGGCTCCGGTCAGGGTCGATCAATACGTGCCCTGTAGCTTATCACTAATGTGCAACCAGCTGTTTGTCTACATAAAGACTTGGACCGGGCACGGACCTCCCTCAGCTCTCCGCCTGCCCCATCAGCTTCTGGACTTTTACCGTTTTGGAAAGATCCCGGAAGGTATATGAAGAGAGTGGGATGCGACTTGAACGCGAGTCAGGGAACGACCGCTCCAAATGGAGGTGAGCTGGAAACGAGCGTGGATATTGATTCACGGGAAAATGTCTGGGAATTCCACAGATGTTATCACGTGACCCGGCTGCACACTTCCCACCAAAACGGTCACTTCTCCGGATAATCCTGTGCATTTTCTGTGTCTGTTTTTTCAGTTGCCTGATGGCAGATTTTTATGGCCGAGCCCAGAATTCCTGACCCATCCGTCCGTCAAGCAACATCTGTCCTCGGGAGCTGTGGAGTGTGACAATGGTGTTTGTGTCCTGTCAATCAAACGCCATCATCACACTAAATAGCTACAGGGTGGAAAAATACTCGGACCCAACCCTGCCTTGGATTTTTTTTTTTTTTTTTTTTCAGATTTGAGGTACATTTTCTTAGAAAAAATTGGATAACCTTGCTATTTAAAAAAAAAATCACAAAAACATTTAATATATTACAGTTTGATTTAATTCTTTTCAAATGTAATTCAAAATGAAATGTATTGACTGCGATTGGCTGGCAACCAGTTCAGGGTGGATGCTGTTGCGAGACACTGGAATAGGCTCCAGCTCGCCCGCAAATAAATAAGGTAAATAAAGTCCTCAATTGACATAGGTTTAATGTCCTAGAATGTTGCAGCTCCAAATCAGTGGATACAAATTCAATTGGTAGCCGAGGTGCCACACAAAAGACACACTTTGGGGAGTGCACTAGATTAACAATATAATCTACAAAGAATCATTTTAGTGAATTAATTGGCTCCTGCTGTGTTATATTCATCTTGACCAATTTAAAGTTTAAAATGCAATAAAAATATATTTTACAAATGAAAACAAAATAATGGCCTTACTTTTTGCTTCTTTTTATCGTTTGTATTTTTTGGGATTTGTTGGAAAACATTTAAGTTCTGGTATATTTAAATGTTTTTAACTTTAAATTAAACATTCATAATCCTGAGCTAGATAGATAGATATTGTTTATTACCCTATTGGGGAAAAAAGTATTCTAATGTAAAAATCCAATACATTTAAGAAGCACAAAATGTATTTCCTTTTTTTTTAAATAGGCCTTGCCTTTTGTCTTTCTAATATACGCTATAGAAGTGCAAATTATAAAATGATGTCAGTCTCTGGTACCATAACTGCATGTCTCGTGTTTCTTCCAAATCAAGCCGTGTGAAATGGGTAAACAATTCACTGACTTCTAATGAAATGAATTTATTGGAGCCAAACACGGTTACTTCAATACAAGTGAATGAGAGATCTCAATGCGGTCTGACCAGGGATTCCCCGGTTCAAGATGGCGGCTGTCAGCATGTCCACAACCAGGTAAGGCGGTTTCTAATGGGATGTCTATGGCTTTCTTCTCCGCAAATTAGTGCTAACCCAGCACAGCCCTGCTTTTTTTAAATCTTCGCATTTAGAGAACGCCCAACAGTGGCACTGCCTCACTTTCCTTCCCTGACTGCAAGCCCGTGGATTGATTCATTTCCTTTTACGATAAAATATCAGAGAGCAAACAAACATCAAATTTAAGGTATGCACCCTTTATGACAAATTTTGTCATTTCACTATAATATGATATTCAGTATTCGCCTCCATCTGCATTGAAAGGAGGGTATTTTCAAGTAAAAAAAAATCAACAAAATACCAAAGAGGTCTGACGACAGGGTCATTTCCAAAGTAAACTAAAAACAACTTCAAAAAACGAGTTTTTGTCTGACCACAAAAAGAAAAGTGAACCATTTATATGAGACAGATGGCTTTATAACTTGCCATAAAACATGACTCTTTGTAAGTCAACGTCACAAGCGCAGATTTCGGCACAATTTGTAAGATCTGTTAGACTGCAATAACAGCAACAATAAAAATCGGAATATATAAGCGCTTTATAGAAAATAAATAAATGAAAATAAAGAGTTAACAAATAAAAGCATTCACACTGAAGCCATCCATAATAATTCAGGACGATACTCTGTATTTCATAATCAGTCAACAGTGTTTCCTCCAATAAGTTAATTGACCAGTTCATTAATTTAATGAACACACGCATTTGGAAACATCACCAAAGTAAAAAAATATATAATAATGAAGAAAGAAAGTCAATGTAAGACATGAATGACAGTTGAACACCCCGTATCCCGTCCAAGTTCGAGCGCATCTCGTTGTTAGGACTTGGCCTTCAGAGTTGGTCCAAATGTCTTCTTTTTGGGTACTGCCGAAGGCTGCGCTTTGCTTCTGGGAGCACAACAAGTCTTTTTGGCTGCTTTGGGCTGCAGGGAGGCCAGGCCCAAGATCTCGCAGTATGTGTTGCACTGGTGGAGAACTTTGAACTGGTCGATAAATGAGGTGGAACAGTTGCCTTTGAAGCCCTTGTAGCTGCAAAGCAAGTGAAGAAAAAAAGTCTGAAAAAAATCCCTCACATTTTCAAAGAAAAGGATAACACTCACCCTTTCTTACAGGTGGCTATTCCCACATCAGTGAGCTTCATTCCCACTCCTGCAAAAGACGATCATATTCATAATGACCTCCACCCAAGAGGGAGCGCATCCGACACTTTTGTCCTCGTGAGGTGCAGGACTTTTTGCCCACCTTGCATGTCAGTAACCAGCAGGTTTCCATCCGTCCGTTGGTACACCCAATGCTGGAAGGTGCAACACTTGCGCCCCGCTTCGGAGTCTCGCCTCATCAGGTTGATCTCTTTGCCGTCCTTCACCGAATACTTGACGAAGTTGCCGATCAGCTCCTCCTCCAGCGTGGCGTAAGGTATGTCGCCAGATGGCCGGTGAACCAAGTAGATGGGAATGATCCTGTGAGTGGGGGAGGGGGAGACATGACACTAGGATGTCTCCAAGATCAAATAATATCAACAATCCAACTTGTGGAGTATTATTATTATTATTATTATTATTATTGTAGTAACTTATTGAGGAAAATTAAACATAAAAAAAAGTTCAATGTTTGGATTAATGTAGTTGCTTTGGAATTTTTATTTACTAAAGCTTTTGCATATTTTTCGAGAGTCTAAAGCAGGCACAGGTAAACTACGGCCCGGGGGCCACATGCGGCCTATTAATCGTTTTAATCCGGCCCGCTGAACTTGAGAAAATTCAATGAACAAATTGCTAGTTTTATTTTCTTTGTAATTCTGATGTGTCCCCACTAGGAGGTGCACTCCAAGATCGATATTTTGATGTAATTCTTTTGTTCATTTTCATTTAAAATTAAAGCATGTTTTTTGCTATATACATCCCTCTGTCAGATTTTAAAACCCATTGTGGCCCACCAATCAAAAAGTTTGCCCGCCCCTGGTCTGAAGGCATGATTATTATTCAACTTTGTACAGTTTTTTTATTTTATATTTAGACATTTTTATTCAGGTTACTTAGTAGGCCTAGATCAGTGATTCTCCATTCCATTTCATCTTAAAGAACTAAAAAAGTGGAACAATCTTTAATCAGTACTTTTATGTGCAAAACATTTTAATGACATAATTCCTAAAAAAAAAAAAAATGTTAACCATGCATAACATGACAGTGGCGTCCAAAACCTTTTCACATTTTGGTAAATTTGCTATTTTTTTCAAAAATGTATGCTATTGATTAGTTTACGTGTGTGGGTGTTATTTTTTATTTTTATTTTTTACACATTATTGATCACTGTCTAAAGTGTTGAAAATTGATTTGTTCTGTTAATGGTTGAGGAAAATTGCCATTTTTAGGAAAAGTGACTATTTTGGAGGGACAAGGTTTTGGCCCGACGCCATGGTTTATATATGGTGCTTTTTCAAAATGAAACTTGCACTTCATTTTGGATACACTTAGTCCTACTACGCTACTGTGATTTAATGTTGTGCCATCGTGATGGTACTGGGAGAGCTAAGTCTTGATATAGGTGGTACTTGGTTAAAAAAAAATTAATGATCCATAATCATTATTATGAGCCGAAGTAGTCCAAGAATCAATCAATCAATTGATTATGGCATGGGTCGGTTTGGTTGGAATATAAGACGAGCAGTCACTCACTCCGGGACTTCTCCGAAGGAGTCGACGGACTGCGCGGCGGCTGTGTACTCCTTGATATACTCCCGAGCCGTGTTCTGAACATGACACTCCTGAAAGACATATTAGCACATGCTAATAATAGACGGATTGTGAAGCCCAGCATTATGTCCCGTTTTGAGCCTGGAGAATTGAATCCAACTTTGGACGAAAAATTAGCAAAAAAAAAAAAAAGAAGGCAAGTTTGTGCTTCAAACAACCGCCCTCAGTGCTTTGAAAATACAAATCAGCATAATACAAAAAACAATATTACATTTAATATCACATTTGACTGGAATTGGTCCGCGGGCTTACTTCCACAGCCAATGTGTAGTTCCTTTGAACGAGGTCGTCACTGCTCTTGGTCCCATAGCTGATGGCGGTGTGCACTTTTAGCACGCACGAGGGTCCCGCCAGCGGGAGAGGAAGCCCACCCGTGCGCAGCTGGGTGCGAAACGCCCGCCGGTGCATGCCCTCCCCGAAGTGGGCCTTCTCAGCGACAATGCTGACGGGCTGGTTCTCGCTGAAGTACTGCTCGGACAGGAAGTCGTCTTTGAACAGCAGCTGGGAACACTGGACGTCCTCCGCTTCGGAGCCCGCCTCCACGGCGAGGGCTGGAGAAAAGGCAGACGCTGAGAAAAGGAGCGTATGCGTTATGAGTTTCAAATAATCGATGGTAACTCACATGAGATGTTTGGAGATGGCAGGATGACGATCTCACGGAGCACTGTGAAGAAGTGACGGTTAACAGTGACAAAGAACACTCATGACTGCAAATTGATTATTATTCCCTAAATTGCCCAATATCTTTATCGTGACAAAAAAAAAAGATGTTTTGCAAGGTATTTCAGTAAAAGTGTTGACCTTTGTCATTAAAATGGTCATCTTCTCAGTAATTATTTGTTCGTAAAAATAGATGCATCAAATTTCAACCTAATTTGAGTTTTTTTCTTCATAAAGAACTTTATCATTACCTTTAATTTTTTTTTGAATGTCTGGAGTAGAAAAATGCAGTGAAATTGTGTAGATTAGTAGAGGAGCTTAACTTTGCACGTCATCTTTTTTTTTCTTTTTTATTTATTTATTTATTTATTTCTATTTCTATGCCCTCCTTTATATTTCCGTTAAGATATCCTGAGGCTTGTCTGTTACATTTTATGGACAACAATGCCCCACACCAATATGTTGAGTACATTTTTTTTTTTTAATATTGTTTTAAGATGGCTGGAAAAAAAAACAAACTCAACATTGTGTCCGTTCTTGTTTTCAATTGGAAGATTCTTGGGGTGTGACGAATCAAAACGGACCAAAACGCCAATTGACAGCTTGTGTTCTTCAATCACTCGCGTTGTGTCTGGCGAGTCCTACCTTCATAAGTGAGCAGGTAGTCGAGCGTGATGGAACCTTGCGAGCTGTTGAGACAGCACTGGTACTTGCCGAGATTTTTGTGGGAGGCATTGGAGATGGTCAAGGACACACCACTCTCGTCTCCTGCACTTCAGAGACAAAATATGACGTCACAAGGGAAGAATTGCATACCGGGAGCGCGCCGCGACTTTTTCTGCCCCGTGGTCCTAAACTTTCCTCGCATTATTCAACAGTGGCTGTCTCCTCTTCTGAAGCCGATTAAAGATTTTTTTATTTATTTTTGGGAGGCATGTTTAGCTTCAGTTCAAACATTAGCTTCACTCAATTGCCATGTTTCGATTAGTGAAGGCGTACAAGTTTTATTGCAAACATTTTTTTTTTTGACTTCCCCTTTAATAAACATCTAAAGGCCAGAATTAAAGGGAAGGAATATATATTAAATAGTAAGAAGTATGTGACAATATCTTGGGGGGAAAAAATACACAATGCACACCAGGATTGTAAAAAAACATTATCTCTTTTTCAGAGGTACTCAAGCCGGATTACCTTCGCTTGACCTCCGCCAGGACAGCACCCTCTTGCATCCAGGTGATGGAGTGCTCGCCCGAGACGGCAGCGAACTGACAAAACAGACTCAGACTTTGGGGGTCCCCGCTCACGGACGCCGCCTGGATGGGTTGCGTGACCTTCGGCTCTGTAAGTCATGCCACAGAATTTTAATTTCATTTTTATTTTTGTCTCACACTTTCTACTGAACATGTAGAACTGGACGGTCACACCTGCAGCCCGTTTAGGCAGCAAACATTACATTAAAAAAAAATGTATTTTGTTTTTGAATGCTGTTTGGGTATAAAATGTATGATTGTAAATTTTAAACCGGAGAGAAAATTCAAATTTTTCGTCACAGCATCACCAAACCGTTTTTTGTCTGGATCCAGTTTGAGTAGAAACCACTTTGGTTACAAATCTTGCAAATATTTTTTGTATTCCTCCACTTATTACCCCTCTTTAAAAATTTTCTTAAATTTGCGGTTTAGAGCCATATTTAACATCGTATATATTACGGTAAATGTTTATTAGATTGATAATCCGGCAATAATTTTATGGCGTAAATTGAAACGCATCTTGGTCTTACCTTCGTGTAGTGTGCTCGTTTTGTGTTTGGCCACTTCGCCGGATGATTTTTTACTCAGCGCCCTGACGTCCGCCTTCTGTGCCTCTTCCGCCTTTGCCGGAGCGGAATCGCTCGGCTTAGATTCCATCAACGTTCCAAATTTCTCCTTGGCCAGGCGACGCTTTTTCAAAATCTCGTCGTCAGTCGTCTTGTGTTTGTGTTCTACGTCATGCTGAGCGTGTTCTCCCGATGACGCTTTCAAAGCTTCTGGATGCTTTTTTCCCGCCGCGTCTGACGTCACTGCGTCCTTGCGACCTTTGCCGTGTTTGACGCTCATCTTGGCCTCGAACATTTCGATCCGTCCTTTCGCACCCTTCGCTTTTGCGCCGCTCTCCGTCTCGGCCGCTGGCTCGACAGCCGTCTTCACCCCGGTCACATTGTGGTGGTGTTTCTTCTTCTTCTTGCCGTGCGGCTTGGCGTTCTCTATTATCGTTTTCTCTTCGACAAGCTGACTGCTCGGATTTCCGATGGTTTCTTTTTGTCTGCCGGTTGTGAGGTGAGCCGAGTTGTCCTGTTTTTTGGGGGCGGAAGGGTTGTGATGGTGGAGGGCGGATTTGTCCTTCTTGAGGCGGGCTTTACCCTCGCTCTTGTGGGGCATCTTTCCTGATGCCCCGTGATTCGGTTTCGGCTTATTTGCGGGTGTTTGGTTGTTTAGTTTTGCTGCCTTGGCCGCGTGCTGCTCATCTTGAATGGCGTGCTTCTTCTCAGGGATGATGGTCGAGTTAGAAAGTTCCTTACAGATTTCATGAACCGTCTCGTCGCGGAGCGGCCGACGGGTCCGGGTTCGCGCATGGGCATCATTTAAAGTCCTCGTTGGCTCACCCTCCAAGCTGCTCCTGCGATACTCCAGGGCGGACGTGCTCTCAAGAGGAGCGACGGGCACAATAAAGGTGGGGCACGCCCCCAGCGGGTGCAGCTGCCTTGTTCCATCGGGTTCCGGCTGACTGTCAGGTGCCGCGTGTCCGCCACCGCGAAACACCGGCCCTCGAAGGTTCATCGGATCTTCTTCGGAAGCTTTAAGTCCATTATAGTCGGTGGAGCCGGTGCTTGGATCGGCAACCGGATTGGGTGAAGGGTCGGGCTGGCGGTTGCTGTGCTTCTCTGTCACCTTCAATAAACCATTTCCTGAAAGCTGAGAAAACAAGTGGTGCGATTTTAATGGAGGACAATATTGTCATCCTTCACAATATATTGAAGACGTGCTTTTCAAATTCATCCGCAGCCTGTTTAGGAAGCAAACATGACGGACTCACACGTCGTCGCGTGTGTTCTTAGTGCTCCGAGGTTACGTGAGTCAAAATGACCAGCGCAGCACACGCAGAACCAGACGTCCACCGACAAGTAAAGATGCAAGTTTTGATGAATTCGTACCTTCCCATCGATCCCCAAAGCCGAGCCTTGCGGAACACCGTGCGTTTATATCCGAGCCCGGAGGCCATGTGTGCGGCACACAAGTGAGTCTGATTCTGCAGCGGCGCGACCGACAACCAAGACGGGATTCCTTCTTTGCCACCCTCGCCTTTTCAAACGGGGTGGAGAAAAGGGGGGTCGAGTTACGATCTGCAGCTGTGCTTAACCCCGCCGCCTTCGCACGCCAGCGATGTGTGCTATTATCATCCTTGTCCTGGGCTATTATTAAGCTGTTCTCTTGCCCTCCGCTCATTTTCTGTCGCACGGCACAAGCCAAAAGGACGCATCCTGCACAATCCAAGACCTTGGCAAGGGACGGTGACAATATTTGTTTCGCCACTTTACTTTGTGTTCATCTCCGTGACCGCGGTGTGATGGAGTCGGCGTGACGAGAATGCCTGGAACTTTTTTTTCCCAGAGGGTATGACCGCCGGTTCAAGTCCAACATGTTTGTGTTCATCGGTGCGTCTATTTTTGGGTCTGTTTCGACATTATTATTGGGACACTTATCATTCATTCTACATTTGTGTGTGCAGAATTCTGATTAGTTACTGTAAAATAATCCAAAAATTGTTCCTTCGTAAAAATGATAACAGTTTTTACTTTTTTTTTCTTTTTTTTTTTAAGTGGTATGTAGAGCAAATTTTTCCGTTTCAGTCACTTCTGTAAGCCGCTTAGGCATCAACATATTTATATTTTTATTTATTTATTTATTTTTTTACAAATAGCCCATCTCCAAACTTTTCTCTCTTGACCCAATATCAGCATTAATCAATTAGCACCTGATAATATGCAACAAACTTTGCATTTAATAAAATAAAAAAATAAAAAAAAAGAAAATTTAGAATCCATAAACTACCCAACTCCCAACTTTTCCATTTTATTATTAATATAACAATTAATCGTGTATTTTTCTCGCCTCTATTGCCGTTATTTTTGCAAAAAAAATTGGACAGCAAATCGGCCACAATTCCTGGCGCAAGAGTCAACATTCGTCATCTATTTATAATATCTAATAATAATTTTTGGGTTATTATTCTAACAATAATGATCAATTATTATTCGAGTTAAATCCATTACCTTATTTGTTTCCACTCCCCGGAGTTTAGAGAAAACATTTTAGTGTTTGTAGTAGCCTATTTTCAAAAGTTTTATATACACATATGGCAGGATTATTTTTTTTGTAGTTGGAGTTGACAAAACTGATTGAAAATCTTCTGGGTGGGGCGTGTCCCATTGAAATTGTGGCGTACCAGATTTCTTGGCTGATGATTGCGTTGAAAATCCATTTGAAACCGCCCTACCTGTTCGTTTGTCAGCTCTGCCGAATGTTCAGTCACATCTTCGTCCTCCACGATCTTCAAAACCATCGCGTGTTCTGTCCCTGAAAACTGGACACCTTGAGGAAGCGCCACATCCTCGCTGGGAGTCCTTACAGGGATGACGCTGTCCAAGTCACAGACGGATAGAGCCACCGATTGGTTCTCATAGACAAAGTCGTCGACATTGGTTTCCTCCGGCAATTGGCCATTGTCGGCAATTTGTGGTTGGAAAGTGAAGCAGTCCTGTCCACACTGGATGGATTCCTCGTGGATGGTTTGTCCCACTGGCTGATCGTGGACCCCCATCTCGCTTTGCGTCTGGTTATAGGGCTTAATGTCCGCTAGCGCTTCCGTCAGGGCGTCAATCTCGGCTCCTATCTCTGAGAAGGCGGCTGTGAGCTCCTGCCTCGGTGTCCCGACGACGTTCCAGTCTGAAAGTGCGCTGGCCCAGCTCTCCACTGAGGACCACCTCTCCACCGGCGGCCCCCAACTTCTGGTGTCATCTGTGCCCCAGCCAATCCCGTCACTGGCGTAACCCGACACCCAAATCTCTTCCAACGCTAAGTCGCTGGAAGTGGAAGTAGGCAAAACATCCGTCTTATCCAGATCCTGGCAGGCGTCCGCCCACAGCTCGGCAGGACTGACGCTTCTCGATCCTCGCGGGGCGATCCGGGTGACCTCAGCTGGTGACTTGAGCCCTGACTCAGACTCCAGCATCACCCAGTCCTTATTTGTGGCGGGACGAATGGTCACGCTGTCGGCTGAATCACAACACGCAAAGGGAGAGGCGTCGCTTTTGTTTTCTAGTCTATTCTGTGAGGCAGTTGTACTCAGGATGAAGTCCTGAGTCTCATTTTCAAAAATGTACAAGTCCGACACAAGGCCAGTGGCGGAGTCAGTCTCGGAGCTATCTGACGATGACCTCAGAAAGGCGGTCTGATGTCGCTCTGAGTCTCTGGAAGTCTCCAACGTGGGCGACGCCCCACTGAATGGGTTTCTTGTAACGGCTGTGTAGACGGGTTCAGATAGCAGGGGTGGAAGTGGTTCCGACTGGTCCAAGAAGCCTCCCAAAAGAGAGAAATAGCCGGAATGCTGATTGATTTGAGACTCGGGGAGAACAGACGGTGCCGGTCTTTGTTCGTCTGTGCTGATCACCGTCAGTTCCATCGATGCAGATTATTTTTTTTATTTTTTATTTACATGTCCTGCATTGCCGTCAAATATAGCCTGCTCCAGTTCCTGCGCAGAAAAAAATGTATATACGGTTAGATTTTATTTCTTTGCATTTTTTTTCTCTTTTTCGGGGAGTCGGCTATCGGGTTTTCCGCCCACCATTTTCCATGTTTTGAATTTTTTTTAGTTTATTTATTTTTTTATTTCTATTGATGGGCCTGGCCGATCCCAATTCCCCGTGAATAACAGTGATCGATTGTACAGTAATCCAATAGATTGGTCCATCTTCTGATTGGAATTTGGCATTTATTTATTTTTATAAACTCGCTGACTGTGTAAATTCTACGAACTACCCCCAGGAAACACGTAGCCCAGATTCTAACCCCAAATCTGATAACTGTGAGGCACTTGAGCTACCCAATACTACACCACGCTATCCTCAAATTTCTATTTCTAAATCATTCTGTTTCTACATCATAAACTTCCAAGGGGAAAAAAAATCATTTTTAAGTTGTGAAATTTTAATTTGCGGTACTCAGTATAATCCTCAAGTGGAACAATTTACTTTTACTATAGAAAAAAACAAAACATTAAATTTCCACACAGTTGTTGGGACAGCAGACTGATTCTTTTTAAAACGTATGCTCCGTGTGGTCAAAATGTCCTCCGCTTGCGCCCTCCTAGCCTACATGTGCGTGTTTTGTAGCTCTAGGTGGCGATATGAAGTGTTGAAAGCAGCTCTGTTGATTTACACAAGTGCTCGAAGGACTTGTTGGTGGCAAAGAGGCTGGAAAAATACCAGAACATCTTCACCCATGGCCTGCATTTGTGACATACTCTGTGAAGGGCACCTCGCCTGACACACGCCGACAAAACACACGAGCATGCAATAACGTAGAAAAGGGACACGATGTGTTTAATGACACCTCCTCGCAGCGTACACCATTTAGTTCTGGGCCATATATAAGCTGTACGTCTACGCACAGTGCTAAAAAGGAAGCCAAGAAATCCGTCTGCATGTGTCCTTACAGCTCACCTTAAATATAATTCACAAAAGGTTCAGTCAGAATATTGATGATATTGATATCATTATTATTGATCAATAAAACAATTTTAGTTTCCTCTACTTTGTGCACTTTCACTAAATAGCAGAGAATATTTCTTTCAAGTCAAGGCATTGATTCTGTATTTATGTGTTGTGTATTTGGATTTTCTTTTTATGCATGTTGTAATACTAGTACTAATTTGTAATTATACAAAGTTTTATTTTTTTGGTATTATTTAACTAAATAATTATTTTTTAAAGCGAGACAATGATGGGAGAAATTGAAATTCTTATCTTTTTGATTGATAGTTTCGGAATTAAAAGTAAAAAATCTCCAGCAGTTAATCAAGAGATGGTTCACATGTATAAAAAAAAAAAAAAAAAAAGATAATTTTTTTGTGACTGTCCTATTACAGTATGCATGTTTAACCACACAATACAATGAAGGAAAAACCAACAAAACACTAAAATGCCAAGAAAGTCGACTCAAATTTAGCTATTTGTTGACACAGCCGCCATATTGCACAACATTACAATCCACACAAGAATTTTTCCAGAGATGACATTTAAGCAGTGACCAAATATGATGGCAAGTCCATCAACCAATCATCAAAGCCTGAGCAACAATTTAAATCATCTGCCAGCTAAAATCCCCTGTGGGCCATTTTGGACACAACAATCCTGTGGAGGCCATTCAAGGCTAATAAAAACGAATAGGCCGCAAAGTACGTACCTCTTCCATAGACGTGTTAGACGATTTAAAGCTGTGATGCGCCACTTGAGCGTCAACTCTCCTTCAAGTGCGGGAGGAGGGTGGGGGGGCTATTTTTGGATGTCCCCCACCGTCACCGATTCCTCGCCAGCGCAAAGTTACCCGATAGCGCGGACATGTGCCGATCCTCAACATTTAAGAGGCTTATCTATATTTACAGTTATGGCCTTTTTGCTGGCGCCTATAAAAGTGCTTTTGACGTACTATTTTGATTCGTTCGCGAGCAGGAGAATGGGAAAAAAATCGATTTCTACTGAACTTTGCAGAAATGTGTTGATGAAGAATACATATGTGCAAATCTGGATACAACATACAATCTGCGCTAATATCGTTAGCTGGTCTATGGCATTCGGCATACGAATTGAACAATTTGGACTTTTTTCCAAAACCGTTCCACCTCTTTTATGAGAATTTTTTTTTTTTTTTTTATGGGAAAAAATCTGCGCCCCTGCCCCACCACTCACTCTCTGCCGCAATAGTAGCATTTTAGTTGCAAAACAAACCTAAATAATACTCGCTGCGCACAATGGGCAAGGAGAGCGCTACTGCCAACTAGTGGAGAGGATGTGCAATTACACTTTATTGTAGTACGGCGGAAATAAAAAAAATGTTCCAGAGGGTCACATGCGTCCCCTTCAGCATCGCAATGCGGCCCCCCACCCACAGGGGGGCCCACCCCACTATTGAGAAGCACTGCCTTATATAGACATTTGAAGACGGGAGTTTGTAGACAGTACTTTGACAGAAATTCCTGCATCTTCCTTCCATGTGGCTGTTAACATGTTGGCATTCTTATCGTCACAAAATTCAACTGTGTTCAACAAATTATATCTATTCATATAATGTATGTGTTTTTTTTTTCTGGGAAATTCGCCACATTTTAAGGACATGTAGAAACACTAATTATGAGTTAGTGGTGTCTGGCAACTGCATGAATGGAAATGTTGATCAAAAATAGAAGCTAAAAGTTTAGTGGCAGCTCTCGTACTGACATGTTACGCCTCGTGCGCAATGTTGTTGTGGTGTGTTGGATTGGACTCACGCACTCAATAAGACCGAGTGAGACGCGTGTCCTCTTACAACAGCATGATGTATTTTTACATCGTGTTGTTGCACAGCCTGCCGTCTACCCTGGTTGCGCAGGCTCGGAGTTGGACACTTGGGCCGGTGACGCTGCACATGTCCAACGTGTGCGTCACTGCCTTGTTTGCTCTTTTGATGCTTCGTGGGAGACTCGGCTCAATGGAACATGAAAGTATGGTCATGTTATTAGGAATTTTGAAAATCTTTATATTCGGGTAGTAGACATTTTGACATTTGATAACGTTGCAGTAAATAATTTTTACATGAAAGGAAAAACATGTGATAAACAATTGTTTATTTTTCACACAAAAAAATATGCTGCGGGGGGAAAGCTCAAAACATTCACTGAAAAAAAATCAATAATCCAGAGAATTAAACGGTATTAGTAATTTTAGGAAAATTACAAGAAAATTGTCATTAAGACCAAAAAGTCTTCAGAAAATCAAGATAAGAGTTGGCATCATTTATTTTATGGGGCAAGATTAATCATTCATAGAGAAAAAAAAAGTCATACAACAAGATTGTATAACAATCATTCATTGTATAATAAAAGTGCCATTATTCAAGAGTAATAATTTTTCCAGGTTAAGTTGAAATACGGTATTGTAATCTTAGCAGACTTAAGTCCTATTTTTAGTTAAAATGACACCAAATCTTTCATGAGATAAAAGTTGTAATTTTAAAAGTAGTAGTACTGAAAAAAAAAGTCACTATTTGAAAAGAAAAAGTAGAGACAAATTATCTTGACTTATTTTAAGACAGTTGGGGAACATCTGACCTATCAGTGGCCACTTCCATTTTTATAATGAAATTATGAAAGGATGATTTCATGACAGTTAGTACTTCTTTTTAGCAACACATTGCCCACAATCTCTTGCTCACCTTCCCCGAATGAGGCCGAAGCGTCACTCGACCAAAATATTGCGGAAGTAAGTCATCCATGTTACGTGGTGAGGACCTTCGGCGAGATCAAATAGGATTTAGCGTAAGTAAGCAATGTGAGAGGACGTCATGCGCCGCTTCTGACACATCAGAGATGCCATCATGCTGAACTGGATTACAGCGTTAAATCCCTTCAGCATCTTTTATCACGTTAACTACAAGGGCAAAGACCGCAGCCAAGGTTCAGCTATTCCAAGCCATCTCATTAAAAACACATTCATCTGAGAGAGAGAGAGAGAGAGAGAGAGAGAGAATTTGTGATTTGACAGAAATGTTCAACACGCTTGGTCGTTGATTTTAATTAATGTTGCATCGGTCCATCTTTACGATTCCATTTGAGGAGGACGTAGGGCTTCTCAACCAGGACTGTTAAGACCACGCTCGTCCCCAGCGTGAGCACCAGGTGGCCGAGGAACAGGTACATCTAAAGAAGACCACAGACATCCAGAGATAAAGTACAGTACGACTGTTCAAGTCACTCATTGGGCAGACGGTGCGAAGAAGCCGAGCGCTCACAAAGTTGACATCCGTGTAGTGAATGGGGGTCTCTTGCAGTCCGATGTAGACCAGGATGAAGACGGGATGGATCAAGTAGCAAGCGAAACTGATGTTCGCCAGAGGAACCCACAGAGGGAATGACAAAAGGCTGTTGATAAAGCCTGCAAGAGAGAATCATTTGAGAAATCAGGGATACGGTCAATAGTCATATTCACAGAAAACCTGTCCAAAATAAAAAAAAGTAGCAGTATTATGAACTGCACTTATTGTACTTCCAAATCTTTGTACTTTTATGCAACATGTTTTTGATTTGATTTAAGAACTTATTCAAATGTTTAAAAAAAAAAAAAATTCTCCATATTTACCATAGATTTTTTTTTAATGAAAATACACTTTGTTTTAAAAACTAATACTAAAACTAATAAAAATTAAACTAAAATAAAGCATTAAAAAAAAATTACAAAAATGAATAAAAACTAACACATATATCCCAAAAAATAATTTTAAACTAACTACATTTCAGCACAAAAAATGGAAAAAATAAATAAATAAAAATTCTCCCCAACTGTAATAAACCCTGGTGATTGAAAGACCTGATCATCTTTTACCTCCGTAGCCCTCCTCGCAGGCCAGGATGATCCAGACGATGACCAGAGCCCACATCGGTCTGTGCAGTCCCTGATAAAGCGCATGTGTCACGGAGGGGTGCGCCGGGATCCCCCGAAGGACGTAGGCCAAAGCTACCAAAGCGGCCAAAACTGCCAGACAACAAAACCAACCCAGCAGCGCCTGCCACTAAATCAACAACACCAGACAAGCAGGTGAGCGTGACGACAGAAATCGCGACACCGATTTGAATTTGGGTTTGTAGAAGACGAATCCGACCTTATTCTTTAAGAGTTGGCCTCTTTTGGTCGTCAGGTATATTCCGGTTAATATTCCAATCAAAAATGGTCCATATCTGGTGTGGGGCTTCACATAATAATACAGGACATAATTCTCAGATGTCCTGGAAAATAAATGACGTCAGATAAATAGACGTCAGAAAAATGACCAAGTCATCTTAGAGTAAAGTTGGAATGTTATAAGAAAAAAAAAGTTGATTAAAGTTTTCATTTTATTTTCTACTTTATTAATATCTATTTTTTAAACACTCAGGTTGCAAGATCAAACAAAATAAGACTTAATCCAACTAAGGAGTCCGTTATCTTTATGAAACTTGTAACGTTGTAATTTTATTTTTGTAGAATTTCCAAATTAGGAATAAAATTACAACTTTTTCTGGTAATATTAAACTGTTGTCTAGTGAATATTGAATTTAATTACATAAAATTATTTTTTTTTCCTGAGATAAGATTTAGACTTTTGTCATGATACAATGTCATTCTTTAAAAAATATAACTTGTGCTAATTTTTTAAAATACATGTTAGAGTAAAAAAAAAAGTTACTTTTTCACATAGTATAATCTATTTCAAAATAATAAATTTCTCCTTTTTTCCTAATTTTCCTAAAAGAAATGATGACAGAAATTTTCTCGTACAATTCGACATTTACAGGATTGTCAAGGAAATTCTCGTGGAATTTCATAATTTTTTATTTTTTTTTGAAATCCAAACATTTCTTTATCATATTACAACTTTATTAACCCTAAATTTTTTACTTTGTTCTTTTATTGCAACATTATTCTTGAAAAATACAGAGTTAAATTATGGAAAATTCCAAGTTACCTAAATAACCGTAACATTATGAATTTACTTTAGTAATTTTACAATGATTTTGACTCCAAATTATCAGAACTAGATTATGGTCACTCGGTCTTACAGCGTTGACGGCTGGAAAACGGGCAGCTGCAGGAGTCCCGTGACAATTGAACCCGCCAATGTGGTCATCAACAGAAGTCCTCCGGACACGGCTGCAAAGACATTTCTATTCCTGGTGGGGTGCACAGTACGTAGGTTCAGTTCTGTTTTGATCTTTTGAATCGTGCATGAAAAAGTCCAAACATACAATCTGTAGAAATAGACCAGTATGGGAGTGGTGGCGTAACACTGGAAGTCCAAAGAGAGGTACCACGTCCAAGGAACACACTGCGGAGAGATCAAGTTCTTACAATTGACTATTTCCAGATTACAAATAATAATCCTTGAGAGCGACTGGTTGACCTTACTATCTCATGGACCGGAAGCAGATTGCTAATCAGCAGCAAGTTCCCCCACCAGTACGTCTTACAATCCATCAAGTTGTCTATGAATGGAAACCAGTAAGGACCCCAGTGCACCAGTGAGATAAGGCCAATGGTGAGACACATGACAAAGATATGCAGCGGCTGGATCCTGTCACGGGAAAAAAAAAAAACACTTGACATGTTCTGCTGCCGTCATGACTTTCCACCGCAGCACCTTTTGAACCTCCTGAGGAGGTAAACCACCACAAGACCTGGACTCAGCTGGTCTTCAGCTCTTTGGATGGAGCCCAGTAGAGACCTGGCGCTAAGTAGACCTCTGGAACATACAAAATGCTTAAGAAATCCAAACAGTATTTTCTTTTTATTGTTTGTTTGTGTGGCACTCGAGACTCCTGGGATGTCGGAACGATTACACTCGGATTTTGTCAAACTGACAACCAACCAACCTAATCATTTGTCACATTCGTAAATCTCTGTGCAATTTGCAAGTCAGAACTCCGACTTTGCCGAGTCTTTCCGACTTCCCGGTGTCCTGGAATCTAGTCTCACCCCAGCAAGAGGAAGGTGTCTACGGCCATAAAAACTGGTCCACTGAGAGAAAACACATAGAGAGGGCTTCTTTCGACGGTTTTCTTCCAGTCTTTGTAGTTATCTGTGAATGATATCGGCATCTGAATGACCAAATCGAGACTGGACATTTTATGAGGCGAGTGCTCCAATGGGTGTACCGAGGTTGTTTATGACTGGGAACTGTGCCGAATGTCCACACATGATCCACAACAGGCTAAGGATGCGGATGCCGCTCAAGGACGAGTAGCCGCCTTCGGGGAAACCTGAGGAGGTGCTGAAGATACCCCGGCAGGTCGTCTGAAGGGAGAAGGCCTGGAGGCACTGATATACACAGCTTTTGGGCAAACATGAAGATCCATGCCTGGTGCTGCCTGCAGGATGACATGAGCCAGTGATGCATAATCCGCTACTCAATAAAAACGAGCGAACCAGCTTTTGTTTATTGTCCTCTACTCCGCAAGCAGCCTGAGCAAGATGGCCCTGACTTCCTTGCTTCTGTCCATCCGCTTCACAAAGAGAACACCAAAGAATTATTCCCAGGCCATCAGGAGATGGATTCCCTCACACTTCCAAGGAGCTACCGAATTTCGTATGGTTATACTGCTTCTCGGGTCTCCCAAGACAAGTTGTTCCAAGACCAAAGGTGAACCAGAAGACTCCTATGAACCCAAACCAACATGGGAACGGATCCTGTTCAGTTTTCCGTCCAGACACTGAGCCATTCCCAGGAAAGCTTTGAGACCTGAGAGATCTGCCAAGGTCTCCTCCATCATGTCCAGAACACTTCAAACCGGCCCCCTTCTGTGAATCACCATCTTAGCACCGTAATGGCGTCTGCGGAACCATGCTGATCGGGGCCGTATGTGTCTGCTGGAGTCGAAATATCGTTCCAATAGCTGCTGGTGTTTTTCGACTGAGCTGTGATGATTTTGATCTTAGCTCGCAATTGTCGGGAAATTCGCCAACTCAATGTGTGCCCTTCAATTAGTTTCGGACATCTTGGTTGTTGACCGCAGCATTTAGGGGCGGCATGGCTCAGTGGTAGAGTGGTCGTCGACTTTTTCGAACCATAGGTTCATCAGCGTAAGATTTTTAGACATGGTACTTACTGTTGGTCTCTGGTGTGCTACCATTTACTTCATGACCCGTAGAACCATTGGTCTTCACGGTGCCGTACTGATTGAGGTCAGCGTTTAAACAGGCAGACTCTGTCGTTGGCGTCACCGCCCGGTTCTGGCGCCACCTCATCGTTGCGGAGTACAGAGTGGCGACAAGGGGAATCGCCAGCATTGCGCAACACACAAGACTGCGAGGGAAAGGCGGATCGGCTAAGGTGAAAAGCGAAGTCGAATAACACGATAAGGTCCGCTTACAGGCACGTGACATCCGATGCATCGGGCGCGATGGCGTCGGACAAGCAGTGAGTCATAAACATCTCCTGAGTGGAGTCATTCACCAGAATCGAAGGTAACGGAGGTATAAGGGACGTGCGCCCCATCTTAAATGTATCTGTTCAAACGGGAATAAATGCATTCTTGTTACAAATGCAAATTTAAAAGCAGATAAATGAAATGCAAATGAAACGGACTGACCGTACAGCACCAATGTTTGTACCTCGTCTTCATCACAAGAGTCTGGGACACAGATACCCACAAAATACTGGACGCTTCCCTGTGAATGAAATAGTAATTCAATCAAGTTCATAGTTAAGTCTCTGAGGCGACCCTTTTGAGGAGATGCGGTTTGGATAAAGGATGGAGGGAAAGTTGGCGGTATATGTCCTCACCTGCTTGAGGAACACTTGACAGTACTGTCCAGAGAAGGACGGACTGCGGGCAGAGTGACACTGTTGCAGCAGGCCAGGCCGGTTGGCGTTACCTCCTTCCACATTGCTCCCCAGTTTTCCAAAAGCGTCATACACTGGCATTAAAAAGTAGATATCGGGATTGCATTTGAAACCGATTTTGATCAACTTAGCCTGAGAGAGAGTACCCAGCCACCTCCTTTCTATTGAGGTCTCCATTGTCAAAGAATTATGCTAGTGAAATGAAAACAGAATACAATACTTACTGAGAACGGCATATTCTTTAGGATTGTCCTGGTTTATTTCCCGAAGGAAATTATTGGTATCCGTCACACATTTTTCTGACACAATTAACGACCGCGTTGTCTTCAGAAGTACAATTAATTCTGCGAGGAGAAACAAGTTCACCCAACCGAGGGCCATTATAAAAGTGCTTACACCTTTTGACAGGAGTGGGTATTTAAAGTGGGGGGGGTAGGAAGGGGGAGGGAATAAAGAGCTACCTTGACAGCTGTGACTCATCCACACCTACTTTTTCCACGTTAAGAGGTAACAAAAAAGATCCGGAGTGTCGTCACGTCATTGAAGGATCAACGCGATTAGCACCTTCGCCTCACAAAAGATGACTGTCGCGTAAGGTGTTTCATTTCCAAAATGTTTCCGTTCTGTCTTAATAAGCGTGCCACTGAATTCTTTTTAATTAGCAACATTTTCCTTTTGGTTGATCTTTTCAGGTGAAGGAACCATCTTCAGTAAATCAGACTAAATTCAACGTGGATTCCTCACGTCTTACTATAAGGTAGTCTAAAAAGGATTTCTCTGTAATCTATTCTTAAATTTACGAAGGTAACATTCGCCATTTTGTGGTGACAACACACCTCCATATTTTGCCACAAATTATTTTTCCTCTTATGACGTTCTGTATATTAAATATACTTTGAAGTAATTTAAAAAAAATACAGTACAGTAAATTGTCATAGAATGTTACACAATTAAAAAAATATATATATTAACAATAATCTAAATAAATACAAGGAATTATATTTTTATTATTATTATTATTAAAAATATTAAAAACAAAAAAAAATCCCAACAATTTTCTGGAGTTAAATTTGCTTTGTATGTCATCCCTCATAACAAAGAATTAATAATAATAATAAATACATAAGCACATTATATGATTAATAAAAAATATTGAAAAGAAATAGAAGAAAAAAACCCAAACGATTTTCTGTAGTTTTGTTTGAAAATGACTTAATTGATGATAATAGTTATAGTAGTGGTATTAGATGCAGTTCATAATTGCCCACTAGAAGGTGCGCTTGTTCCAAAACACCACACGGCCTACTGTAGTTGTACCAAAGTTTTTACTTTTTTTGAAACGGTAATTGAAAGACAGTAATCTACTGTCTTGTTGGAAGTTGATGACATCATCTTTTGCCTTGCGTTCACCTTTTATTGACATGAAGACCAGCACAACCATCTGAATTGTCCAATAAAATAAAATAAAAAACAGCAGCAACAGTAGCAGCAACAAGACATTCAAATAAACAATTCACAGATTGCTTCTCACATGCAGCGAGAGACGAAAGTGTTCTCGTCAAAGAGTTCTTTGCTTCCCTTGAACCCGACAGCTTATCGTTACGTGTGGCTGTTACAATGTTGACAACTTAAAGCTTTGTTTTTCATCGTAACCGCCAGGTTTACATTCTCCAACGTACCAAATGTAATGTTGACTGATAAGCGAACTCCACTCATACACAGGTTGGCTTTTTAAAAAATTAAATAATTGTTCACACACAGAGGGGTGTCACTAAATGCATTTTGTTGTCAAATAAAGTTCAGCAAAAATAAGATAATTTTAAAAAATGTGTTATGTTTAAGGGGACTAAGTTAAAAAAAAAAACAGAATTTTCCTAAACAAATTTCGGTGGACAAAATGCATAGAAAATTATTTTTTAATTTTTTTCAAAAATGTTTATGTGGAGAATTGACAACACACTACAGCCATACATTATGTAGCCCGACACGACAGTGCAAACCATTTAAAATAAAATACTCTACTATATATAAAAAAAAAATCTATTCAAGTTGTTAGAAACATGAAGTACAAAAACTGTATTCAATTAAAAACCAAAAATGACTCTCATATAATCAATCTATTGTCCAAGTGCCTCGTGAACAGCACATCGAAAAAAACTATATTGCCATTTGGTCGCACTCCAAACGTTCACATTCTAGTTGACTCGTTTCATTTCTCTGCTGAACTGAGTCGTTTGGCCTTGATGAAGGCCATGCCGTGCGTCCTCATGTGAGCGTTGAGTTTCCCCTCCGTCTCAAAGAGCTTGCCGCAAACTTTGCATCTGGTCTTGGGCGTCCCGTCGTCACCGTCGGCCGTCACGTTCAGCTGGTTCTCCCTCTGGCTCTCGTCGTCATCCTGACCCCTGAATCGGGTGAGGCCTCGCTCCTTCAGCCGATGGACAATGAAGAGGTGTCGGGCCTTGGAGCGGAGCGACGTGTAGCACAAGCCGCATTCTTGGCACTGAGAGGACGAGCCGTCCGTCTTGTGCTGCAGGACGTGCTTGTGGAAGGCGGCGACGTCCTCGGTGGTGAAGCCGCAAACGGCGCACCTGTGAACTTTGGGGATGTTCACCTTGAGCCGCTTCAAAGGCTGCAAATCCAAACTCCTGGAGTTTAAACCTGGGGACGCTTCGTCCTCTTCGTTCTTTCTCTTGGGGCTGGCAGCCTGCGAAGGACATTCCAAGGATATCTTAGCGGTGACCGCGAGCGTGACGTACAAATAAACGTTGGATTTCCGTACCGATTTCTTATGCGGCACGTCCTCGGAGGTTGTTGTCTTCTCCTCTGAGGTGCCATGCATCAGCTGAATGTGCTGATCCAGCAGGACTCTCTTCGTGAACGGCTGACCGGGAGTCGGGCAGTGTCTGTTAAAGCGCAATAAAAATCAAAGTGACACTTCCAACAAGCTGCGCTAGTTCTTTTATTAGCATCGGCCTGGTTTAGTCTCATTTTCTTTTTTTAATTGGTTTATGGTACCTTGATTGACAAGTCCCCCAGCTTTCTCTTTATCCATTGACACCACTGGTGTCAAACGCGGTGCCCGGGGGCCAGATCCGGCCCGCACATAATTCTTTGTAGCTCGCCAAGGCAAATCGTGCATGATTTAATTTTTCTTGCCAAAATACCAAAATTGCACAAATTGTCAATTTTAAAAACGTAAAAAAAAAAGTGATTTTTTTTCTTTGTTACCAATCACAAAAACTTGAAATTCTAAGTAAAGTTTCCACCGTGAGAGCAGGTTAGTCGATCCCCCTCACTCGCGAGCATCACTCCACGTACGAATTGGCGACCAATCCCAGAACAGCAATCTGGAACTGATTGTATTCAGGTTCTGGGGTTCCACTCCTTGATGTATCTTTTCAAAATTCCCGCTTTTTTTTGTTGTTTTTTTTTTGTTTCACTGCTCATTATCCACTTCCGCGTTGACTTTACAAATCACGTGTAGCTTGTACTCACGGGCAGGTGTAGACTTTGCGCCCTCCCCTGTGTTTGAGGCGGTTGTGTCGACAAAGACTGTGGGTAGAACTGAAGGATTTCTCGCACTGTCGGCACGGGTGCTTCTTCAATATCTAAGGCGAGATCGAAAGATTGTGAGGGCCGGCGCGTATTATCCTTAACGACATCCAATATACCTTGCCGTGTTCTCGTTTCATGTGAGCCACGAAGACGTCCCTGGAAGTGACGACAGTGTTGCATTCTCCGCACGTGTACCCGGAAGCGTTGGGGTTCTTAAGATCGCCGGAGTTATTTTTGGTGGGGTGTTTTGGCGATTGAGGCGCAGCTCGAGTTACACCCTTTTGGCCAGTGGTCTTTGCTCCGTCATTATTTTTGTGACTGGTTCCGTTGTTGGTGTGGTTTGAATTTGCAGGTTTGGTGCTGAGAGGGAAGTTAAGCCCCAAGTTTGGTGGGGCGTCGTTGGTCTTCAAAGTTCCATGGATGGCCTTGAAAAGACAAATGTATTGAATTGAAGGGGCGATTGGGTTATTTCATAGATTGGTGTATGTGAAATATTGCGCTCCTACCTTGATATGGTCCGTCATGAGCTGTTTCTGTGCATAGTGCATGGAGCAGTCGGGACATTTGAAGACCGGAACTTTATGATTAGCGACATGCTGGTCGAAATGTGAGGAGAGCAGAGACTGCAGTGTGAACACGGTATCACACATGGAGCACTTGTATATAAGCCTGTTGGATCAAAGAAAGGGGAAGTCAACCCCAAAAAAAAGATTTATAAGAATATGTTCGACGCAGGTCCACGAGTGAAAACATTCGGCATTAATATTGCGTTCGGGGCGGCCATTTTTGTCACTTCCTGTCGACTGAAAATGACATCACAGCTGCTCTGGGCTCAGATAACAACCAATCACGGCTAAGCTTCAGAAAAAAGGTGAGCCGTGATTGGTCGTTACTTGAGCCCTGAGCAACTGTGATGTCATTTTCAATTGACAGAAGTGACAAAATGGCCGCCGCCTGAGATAGCTAAAAACAGGTGGATTTGAATGCACATTGCGCAATCGATGAATCAGAATTTTGACAAGTGAAGGCACATAGAACATTTTATTTTATTATAAGGATTGTTTTGGGGGGGGTTGACTTCCCCTTTAACAAAAGTAAATGACACAGTACTTTTGAGTTTTAGGAATACAGGATTTGTTAATTTGCCACACTTGCTAAAGAGGAGCTATTCAAGTCAGTGGTTGCCAAGTGCAACAAAAACGTTAAATCCACCATGTCTAAAATCTTCGTGGTGAAGCAGAAAGGTCGATTTTCCTGCGATTTGATGACGGTTCTCCGGTTTCAGTGGTCATGGCCAATTATTTATGCTGTTGATATTTGAATATTTCTCTCGACTTAGATTAACCTGAAGTGGAACACTTCTACAATAACGTTAAGTGCCTTTATCACCACTCACTTGGGCTCTCCTGCTTTCAGTCCCGGATGCTGCGTGTACGCATGCGAGTGTGTTGCCGGCGCGGACTTGAAGGCCATGGGACAAAGGGGACATTTATAGAAGATCTCACAGTGTGTCGTCTGGATGTGCGACTTCAGGGTTGCAACGTCAGCAAAAATCACACTACAGTGGGTGCAGCTGACGCGGGGGGGACAGGATAGAGAATTAAAAAAGAAATGAATGAGTTATTCAAAAGTCAAACTTGAAAAAGCATACACGCAAGGCTTGCTTTTGATCTCACTTTTCTGCGCTCACATCATCTTATTCAAGACAATACAACTTTATCTGTATAGCGCATTTCAGTAAGTGGTCTCCCACCGTAAAACTTCACATGAATTCATTTGAGTGGAAGAGACTAACCGGTAGCCGATTCTCCGGGTGTAGTGCAAGCAGTTCTTTGTGATGTGGGACAGGAAGTGGACCGAACGACAGCTGGCGCCACATTCGGGACAAATGTAGGGAGACTTGTGCTGGTGGATTCGTTGATGGGATAAAAAACTGCAATGGTTTGGGAGGAGCATTTGGCAGACGCTGCAAGTTTTCTGATGGGAAAGAGAAAGGGAGAAGACACATATTGCAAAGTTTTCAAAGTTGTTTTTCTGCTTTCCATCTCAAATGTCCGGAATAATTTGATGTGATGTGTTTGTGATCGTGGAATTTCCCCCCAAAAGCGGGATTTGCGGCCAAAATGGAGTAATCTTTTGAAGAATGCCATAATTTTGAACAGAGTTGAAGCGACCTGACGAAAACGACTAACTTTTATATCAGGCGTGGGCAAACTACGGCCCGGGGGCCACATGCGGCCCGTTAAACATTTTAATCCGGCCCGCCGAACTTGAAAAACATAACATTTGTTCTTGTCAATTTACGCTTTGAACTCATTCGCTCCCATTGACGGATATAGACGTAAAAAAAGTACATTGATTATTCCTGGCCAGGTGCATTCCTGTGTGAAGTTTTGTAAACATATGTTGAGAAATAATGACGTCATACCGGCGTTTTTTTTGACCGGATCTTCGATAGGCAACATTACATACCTGCCCACTGGTCTCCACAACTCGCTGATAATGCGTTGCTAGCGAGCTGTCATCCTGGAACGTTTCATCACATTCCAAACACTTGAGGCTGTGCCTGCAGAGCTTTGAGGCGTCATCCTCTAAAGGCATGGCTGCCTCGTGAACGGTACCGTTCGGAGTTGAACTCTGTGACCCACTACTTGAAAGTTTGGGTGAGGCCTGAGCGTCATCGGCGGAAGAGATACCGTCTGCGCCGGTGGGCGGTCCGCAAAAGGGCGACGACGTTCTCATCTGGTCGGCAGGGATCGGTTTTAAGATGAGATGCGAGCACTGCATGACAACGCCTTTGTCCTTGTGGGCCCGAGCGTGCGACAGCAGACTACATTTGTTGTAAAAGACGAGACTTTTCGAGCAGTGGTTGCAGGTCACCTCGATCCGCACGCTGCGCCGTTCATAGTGTTGGGTCAGGCTCTTTTCTAGAGCGAAGGAATCGCCGCACTCCAGGCACTTGTAGCCGTGAGCGGGAAGGGAAATACTGGCTGAGGTGGGCGGGGAGAGGTTTGGCACGTACACGGGAACGGGATTTATGCTACTCAAAACTTTATTGAAAGCGTCAACGACAGAGCTTTGAGAGCTGCTGAAGACTTGAACCCTGGAGAGTTTCTTTGACGTTTGCGGTTTAAGGACTTGTGATTGCTTGGAGGAGGACTTTGCTTTTGGGGGCTCGCCAGCAGTAGACGACACATTCTTGGAGAGAAGATTGAAATGGCTAAAATGGAGTTTGGCACTCGCCAGACTGGAAGCGGGGACCATGACGGTTTGTTGTTGCATGGCGTTGGCCGCTCTCAGGATGGCGCTGCTGGCGCTTTGCACCGAAGCCGCTGGAATGACGGTGGCTTTGACGGTGGTGTTGTTGGACAGTTTCAGGTTGATGACTTGAGAACCGGCGGTCTTGACGGCGGAAACAGGCAGGAAGGCCGTCGCGACTGGTTTGATGGTCATCTGCTTGGCGATTTCAATCGATGGTCCTCCACAGGTGGCAACGACGGTCGCTGGCAAAGACGACATTGCGGGAGATGAAATAAATGCCCCGCTCGTCGCCTTTAGTGTTAAGCCATTTCCAAAGTTCTCTCCTTTATTCACCCTCCCAAGTTCCAAGTCTGGGATGACTCGCGTCACTGTGCGCTTGATCTGTCCGGAAGAGGTCTTGATTGTTTTTATCCTGACTTTTGGAATGACCGGAGCGGTGTCCGTGCTGCTGTTGTCACTGTTGACACTGGCGGGACTATCCGGCGGTCCTGATAGCAAACGCTTTGCCAACTCCAATGCTGATTCCTGCTCACGTTTCTTCTCCGGACTTTTGTGATTTTCATCGTCTCGGTTTGAGTCTGTCGGTGGAATAGGAGAATCTAAAATTGCGTCTGTCGTTTTTTCCTTTTTAGCGCCGAGAGCGGCAATGGCTGCGATACACGAAGAAAGTTTTGCCGACGTCTTTGACTGGATTTGGGATGCTAGCCCATCATCTTCTTGGAACAAACTCGATTGTGGGGTGTTGTTGGTCTCGGAAGCTTCCTGAGTGATATTTTGATTGTTGTTCTGATCTGGTTTTATGTGCTTTGTTTTGGACTTCAAAACTTTCTCAGCGGATGCCGGATATTTAGACTTGTGTCTCTCTTTCTTGGTCGTGGACGTGTGACTTTGGATATTTTGATCACTTCCTTCCTCCTCAAACTCTTCCGCACTGGAGATGGGACTGAACTGATCGCAGGGTGATGACTGCCTACGTGGCGCATGTCCAGAATGATTCCGTCCGTTTTTAGTGCAATGAACTCCCGTCGGCATGGAGGCCGAGAAGCCATTTTGAAATTTATTTGCAATTCTTATAGAATGAGGCTGGGAATGGAACTGCAAATCCTTTTCTGACGGAGTTCCAACATGCTGACTCGTATCCACATTTCGAATGTTCTTGACGATGACGCTTACGCCAACGTCGTCGTGGGTCATTGACCCACACTTTGCTTGCTTGACTTTGTCGTCATGGTCATCTGGTTGGCCGGATTCAATTGCGGCTTTCGGATCCACCATGTCAGGAATGTCGAAGGCCGCCAGGAGGTCATCAAAGTCGGGTGTCTTCATATCTCCCATGTTCCTTGCGCTGCTGTAATTTGGATCTCACCTGTAAGCGGTAGAAAATAATAGTCATCGGGTTGACCGTCACCAGGTGGCACTGCCGCCCGCTGAGTCTTTTAATTCCATCAAATGGTCATTGATTTTGGGACTTGTGCAAGATGAAATGCAATATTCATTAATTGTGGACTCGATTTCACTTTTAAAAAGAAGGGCCGTTCTGGGCTTGTTGCATCCATTGACTATATATGAACATGCTTTGCACTTCCTGTACAGTAGGTGGCAGTATGCACCAAAGAGATGAAATCTGCCAGTGAACCAGGAAGAAGAAGAAGAAGAAGACGATGTGCATACCTAGACGGGACTTTGATTGTATTTTTTGATCCTTGGTCACCAATAGTCGAGCCGGATTCTTGTGAAGGGCGCACATTTTACACTTTACATTTTTAGGAGGTAAAATAGCTGCCGGCAGTCCAAATTTTGGAAATTGCTCACTTCTGTTGAAATACACGATTTCATGTTTTATTGTTTACTATGCAGAAGCTAAAAGTTGCAACTTCTTTATCAAAGTGTTTCTCAATATAAACAATTGTCATTTTTTGTTCCTCTCTAGAAGCTCCTCATTGGTCAATGACAAAACGTAGGACACACATTTGATCGTGGTGTTTTATTTTTTTCTAGCTTTCATTTTTTTTCAAAGTCACAATGAAATCTGAATAGGGTCAGTGCTTGTGTTGTTGTTGGCGACAAATGGCAGAGGTGTGAGGCCAGCCACATTCCATCAACACCCCCCAAAAAAAAAAAAAAGGTTCCAACACCACTTCTGCTCTTTGTGCCACAATCCGCATACACAGATTTGTTTAATTATTTATTTATTTTTTTAAGCTCCAGTTCTATTAAGCCCTTCTCAGTCCAGATGACGGGGAGATTTCAGTGATGGCACAGAAGGGTTGGACGAAAAAGGAATGAAAGGAAAATGGCTGCTGCACCAGCAGAGCGAGAGAGCGAGCGAGCGAGTGAGCGAGCGAGGCCTGGTGGGAGCAGCAAGCCAGAGATGTCTGATGCTGAAAATGAACATTTAAAAACACACAAATATGACAAAGAACCAACGCCGGACCGACTCACGCATTTCCGCACACTGCGAGATCACCGCCGTGTCGCTAAATTGAAAATTAGTCGTAGAAACATGCAAGATCAAAAATCAGCCACGCCTCACCCTCTCGCCTCGCCTCGTCTCGTCCCTTCCTCCTCTCCTCTCTTTTTTCCCCCATCCTGCAACAAACATATTCACTATACTGCTCACCCTCAAAAAGCCATACACCCCACCCTGACTGGAGCAACAACAACAACAAAAAAATCCTGCCTCTTCACAAAAGGACCACAAGTCAGGGTCAGGTTACATCCAGTCTGGTGTTAAGAGCTGGTGGTCCTTGGAAAGATCCTCTTTTGTCATTCTCTGAAGCGCTGGCAGCACACTGACATACAAACAAGACACATAGATCAAGCCCTGTGTGTGTGTGCGTGTGTGTGTGTGTGTGTGTGTGTGTGTGTGTGTGTGTGTGTGTCAGGGCTGCAGATTCACAGACTTCCAGGCAGCCAACCCCCCTCTGCCCTCGTCCCTTCCCAAATCTCCCCGCTTTCCTTTTCTCCACGTCTTTGCCGCAGGGGTGAACGATTGCTCCGTGCTAGCCGGCGGCCGGGATGCCGTTGGAACGGCGCGGAAGAACGTCGATATCTCCCGGAGGAGCACAGAGACGGCATTGTTCCCGTCAGCGCTCTGTCTGCCTCAAACTGGTTTCAGCTAGTTCTGCTCGCGCCGACATAAAGCTCAGCGCTGCATTGCGGCCTCAAGAGCACGCAGGCAGGAGACGCCATGTTCGACTCCCTGTCGAGCATTTTTTTTGTCGTATGGAACATGAGGATCAGATGGACGTTGGCGAGTGAATTAAATCTGCAGTCGCAAATGAAGCACGAAAGGAAACACTATTTGCGACTTGTGAGGTTGAGGATATCGAGGAAGTCAAGATGACGCGGGACGACTGCAGGTCTGGATGTTGGACAAATGACTGGAAAAAAGGCACAATGGTTCAAACAACGTCCATGCGTTCCGAACACCGATTTTCGTCCGAGTTTCCGAAACGATTACTGCCAATCTCTAAATAAGTAGCGTCATAATCAAACGATCCATGCATCCGGCAGCTTCCCTGAACTCTTAATCCTCAAGCACGTCCATGCACCTTGCACTCCTGCCTGCACCGCTCTAAAAATTCCCAAAAGTTTAAAAATCGTCAAAAGAAAGTGGCCCTTCCAAAGCATCGGTACACGTTACACATCCGAAATACTTGAGCCTCAAGAAAAGCTGGCATTGGAGACCACGACATCGACCTCACCTAGATGGCTTACCAAACGGATGCCATCCCTCACCACATGTGTCCCCCCCAGCCCCCCCCCCCAAACACGGATGCATGCATATACATAAACATGCAAATACGAAACTAAATATGGCATACCCAGTAAGATCTTTTGATGTCTTCCTGTCGAGGCCTCGGCATCTACCTCGGTGTCTTAGCTCAGCCATTCCAGCCTCCATCTTCTTCCTCCTCCCCCCCCTCCCCCCTCCCCCTCCCACTCTGCTTCACTCATTCACTCCCAGTTCGGGCCGCCGCCGCCACCTTCATGGACATTCATGAAGGGAACGATGGAAAAGAGGGGGGGGCGGCAGTGTTGAGCAGGCAAATCAGGCCTTTTGTCTCTATCGTTGGAGGGGGCGGCGGCGGTGGAGGGACTCTCCACTCTGGCTCTGGAGCAGCAGCTGGTGCAGAGGAAGGAGAGAGAAAGAGAGAGCGAGGCAGATGGAGGTGGGGGAGACGGAGTGCAAGAAATAATCGGGGAAGGTCTAATGAGGGTGTCGATAGGAACGCGTCGCGTTTCATCTTGTTGCCATCGAGTGCGGCGAGAGGCTCGATTTCAGGTCGGATTAAGTGAGGTCAATAGTTCTTCATGAGTCCTTTAACAGGTTTTTGACAAAGTCTACCGCCAAAGCGGACGGCCCGGATCATTTTTTGGGCCGTGAATTCAGTGTTGAAGGGAGACAAAAGCCTCACTCTGTTGTGATTTTCATTTTCATGTCGTTATTTGGGAAGATTGGCGTGAGGACGAATCGAAAATGACGAAGATGCTAACCTACCTGGCGGTCGCCTCATTGGGCCTCCTTTACCGGTCCTCGACACACCTGGCAGCCTCGCACGACTCCCAGCTTTTATTGTGCGAACGGGCCCATGATGGATTCATTTGCCAGGAATGAAACATGCACGGGAGTGTGTTGAAAGGCCCTAAGCGGTGCTTCCTGCCCCACGCCACTGTGACACGTTTGTTCTGTGCAGGAGAAGAGCCGCCCCCTCCCCCCACTGACACAGTCATGTGACGTCATTAACTGATCTTATATTTCCGTGTTTGTTTGCTGTCTTATATTTTTAGCACATTTCTGCTCCTTGTCTTCCTTTTGTCGTACATTGTAGTCGTATATTTTTGCACCTTTGTCGTCCTCTAGTTATACAACGCATATGCCGTTATTTTTACGTGGCCCTTTTTTGCGCTTATTCTCCCATCGACTTAAAGAGGAAGTCAACCCAAAAAACGTCTTCCCAAGATTTTGCTCTATGCCGGCCCGCTCGTCAAAATATGGCATTATGATTAATATTGCATTTGTGGAATACGGGTTAAGATGTAAAATTCACCTATTTTTAGCCATCTCAGGGGGAGGCCATTTTGTCATTTCTGTTTATCGTTGCTCAGGTAACGACCCAACATGGCACTACTTCAGAAAACGGGAGCCAGGCCATCTTTGTTGATTTAGTGCTCGCGCCAAAGCATTTAAGTACTACTTTGGCGCCATCTGGTGGAATCTTGGTAGTGGTGTTGTTAGGTTTTAATTCATTGCCAGTTTTTTTGGGGGGGGGGCACAAGTTTGGGCATTTTGTGGCAGGCTTAGGGAAACATCACTTTTTCACTATTCATGTAATTAATCTGGGATTGATTTTAGCGAGTGAGTAGAGTAATTTAATGCTTTTCTTGCATTAAATTAGGGCTTTATTTCAACCGTGGTGGCCCAGTAGAATCCAAATACTGTAGTTTTGGTGCTAATGAACGCACTCAAGTTGTCTAGGAGAAATTAAGTGTACTATACCAATATAAGATGCAGCCAAAAAGTGATCATTCAATCAGAATTCAGAAAATGATCTTAGAGAGATAAATTCATAATTTGAATGATGATAAATTCAAAATCTATTAATTTCCCAATGTTATAGTTTTATGTACGTTGTCTGAAAGGGAATCATAATCGAGTATCTTTTCTGATCAGTCTTTTAAACAGTATTTTGATCTCATTAAACGTAATTAGTTTTTTCCCCAACAGAGGGCGCTCAAACATCGACTTTGCCTCACAAACATTGACAAATTAACCAACGAGTTTTCGTTAACTTTGGCATTATATATTCTCATACAACCGGAATGAAAGAGCAAAAGTCTATCGAAACTGAACAACGTTATGTCTTTAAAGGCATCTTTTTTCGTTTGTTTGTTTGTTTGTTTTTCAGCTGTTTTAGTGATTCTCATACGTGTATAGAGTTTATGTGAGTGGTCGATGACTATGCAGTAGCAGTAACTGATTGATTTCAGCAGGGGGCGCAAAAAAATCACCTTGAAGATAACGTTTTAAAAATGACAATAGACCAGGGAAGCATGTATGTACGTATTTAGTTCAGTTTTCTGAAAATAAAATGCTAAAAAAATAGAGGTCTTCAAAGATGAATGCTTTCTCATCAGATACCGGGAACGTCTCTCTTGCTCTCTTTTTATCAATTTTGTATCTCTCTCTCTCGTATAAACACAGAATGTATAAAACAGTAGGGTACACATTGACGGTAAATGTTTTGGTCCCTCTTGGTTTTCACACAATGGTGAGCGCTAATTGCAACAAGTTGGTTGCACACGTCTTTCCTCTTAATGCCAAAAGGAAAAGTTTCCTCTTGTGTCCTCATCCCTCATTTGGTTCAGGGCTGATTGCTGAACAAAGGGGCAACAAGCCACTTTCACCCCACGATTACACTCGTAATCCGACCGATTGATGGGATAACGTTTACTGAAGTTAATGAGGGGGAAACAAGTCATTCTCTGCGCGGCCGGGAGGAAGTCAGCCAGGTTAAGCTGCTTTCGGTGTAAGAAAGACCCTCAGTGTTTATTTTGTGTTGATGGGGAAAATGGTTGCGAAAAGTTAATTCTATCAACTACTTGGGAAAAAAACTTTTAAACGATTATTTGTGTCTTTTTTAATCCCTCAAATCCTTGCCTTTGTTAATGTTATTATTGTACACAACCACTAGGGGGCACTTGCCGATTATTTTCCATATACGGACACAGGGGCGACTCAAGTTTATGAAATGTTGATGATCTCACAATTGTCCGAATAATACCCGAATAGAAATAGAAAAAAAGTGGATCATGACTTCAGGGACTGTGTAAGAAAGCGTTCTCATTAATTTGCTTTTTAATTTACTGCTTTTGTTGTCTTTGTTGATTGTTGTAATTTTATGTTATACTTTATGTAACATGGATTTCCATTGGTTTCAGTTGGGAAGCATGATTTAAGATATGAGTGGTTTGAGTTACGAGCGTGACAGAAGTGATTAAAACTCTTATTTCAAGGCACCACTGTATTTCCAATGGAAGAAATGGTTGCAAAATCCAAACATATGAAATGTCGACCGACTCTCTGGAAAGGAAAGGTTCCACAATTTGCACAAGTTCATCTCCATTGTTGTTTTGTTTTTACAAAGTTTGCAAAATAAAGTTTATTGTCTTGAAAATATTCACATTGGACGGATTTTACACCCCCCCCAAAAAAAAAAAAAAAACATCAGAAAGTGATTTTCTTTACATGTAGAACTGTAAAATAAATAAACAATGCTTGTTTGCAACAGGTAAGAATATAACAATGAACAGAAATCTGAGCGCTTTAAAAAGTTTTGCACATTTTCTGCCTGTCAGGTTGTTGCTATGGCAACATCAGCCTTCCAATCCCATCGTGCTTCCCAAAGACGCAGCAGCCGTCCTATCCATCACCACGTCTTGCCAATTGACTGAATGTGTTCTTTGGCCTTCATCCTCAACGAGGCGATGCTGGACTTCCTTGGGTCCGACGAGCACTGGTAGGGGGACAGCGGCGGCGGGCACATGGAGCCCACCCGAGGCAGGTGGGAAGGGTGCCCCACGGTGGGGGCGTTCAGGAAGGAGGGCGACCCGGAGGGGGGTGGCGAGGCGGTGTAGGCGCCTCCTCCTCCTATGAAGCCCGGGAGCGACTGGAGGGTGGCGGAGGCCCCCATTGGCGAGGCCAACCAGGGGTCCAGGGAACTTGCGGCGGGGGGACGGCCAAAGGAGAGCAAAGAGGGAGGGGCTGTGGTCTCTTGGAGCTTGATGGAGTTTACTTCCAACTTCTCCTGCCGACGCCACTTGGCCCTGCGGTTCTGGAACCAAACCTGAGAGCAACCGAGGGGAGGTCAATGAATTTGTTTTCATCAAATTGAAGGTTAGATGTGCGAGGTAAAATGAATGTACTTTTTGACGTCACTATCCGTCGATGGCAATGAATGAGTTAAGTACGCCTACACAATCTAATGAGATGTAGTGGAAGATATCACGCGTCGTGGCTTTAGGGTTCATCGGAGAACTCTTTCTATTGTACATAAATTTCATCTCCGGTTAAATGAGGCGGCAAAAGAATAAACAGCAACTTTTTAAAATGTTGCCACTCTCAAATTAGGGTACCAAAGTATTAAAAATACCGGCACGGTTACGTTTTAAATAAGTACCTCTTGAGTGACAGTCAAACCTATTTTCAAGACATTTGAAAACCAAAACAAAAAAAGATTTGCCAATAATTTGTTCAAATGACCTTAATGATGTGTTCTCATCAATAATCTCTGCGAAGACACTCACCATATTGATTTCTCACGAGAATTAGTAAACTGAAAACTATCACTAAGCAACACTGTTTCAATAACGCTCTGTCAATATCTGCATTTTTCAAATGATCATAATGCCCCACTGCAGGTGAGCGATTTTTTAATTTTTTTTTTTTACAACAGGCCTGTTGACTACTAATGTGGTCCTTGAGGGCTGTTGTGTTATATGACGGCGGGAAACACATTTTTTCACCGATCTCTTAAAAAACATGATGGCGACGGCTAATTGATTTATTTATATATTAATTTACGTTCTAACCACCCGGGCGCTTCTTTAATTTCTTCGTACATGAAAGAAAACAAGATGACTATACCTGTACTCGGACCTCTGGCAGGTTGACTTTGAGGGCCAGTTCCTCTCGGCTGTACACGTCCGGGTAGTGGGACTTCTCGAAGGCTCGCTCGAGTTCGTGCAGCTGGAAGGTGGTGAACGTGGTTCGGTTGCGGCGGTGCTTCTTCTTTGGGTTCTCGTCGTCCGATAGTTTGCAGCCCTCCCGGTCCGGCGAGTCCGGACAAGGCCGCGCGTCACCGACACCGCTCGGGCGGCACATGCCTGCGGAATTAAAGTCGATCGAATTTATTATTGTCCTTGATGGATTTTTTGGGGGGTTTTGTTTTTGGGGGAGGACGAAAACATGAGAGGAATGCTTAAAAACAAATTAAAACGAATGAAATTAGTTAACAATAAAAAATGAACCCAAAATAAATTGAGATCTCGGTTAAAATAAATTTGTATAAAACGAAATTACGTGTTAATAAAATAAAACGGTTTGATAAAACACAATCAAATACATAATCTTACAAGTAAAGAGAAATTTAAAAGTAAAATCACAAATGAATTAAAACAAAATTAAAGGCATAAAAATGAAAAGACATTCAAAAACTGACAACAAAATAAATAGCTCAATAATCAAACCCAGCAAAATGGTAAAAAAAAACGTTAAATAGATCAAAATGACGTATAGAAAAAGATAACTTAGTAAATTAAAAATTAATACATTAATAGAGTAATATATATATATATTCAATAAAATACACAAAATAAACTCACTGTATTGAAATAATGCTACAATAAATAAAAAATAAATAAATAAATCTAACTCAATCTAAACCAAAACGAAACGAAATTAAATCAAATACATTTAAATAAAAAAAAGAAATAAAAATAAACAAAATAGAGAATGGAGGTGATATAAAATAGATAAAGAAAAAATACGTTTCAATTCAAAGAATCATACTTATGGATCAAATAAAACAAAATTAAACAAACCCACCACCACCAACAACGATAACAGCACTTAAACAATACATCTCACACCGTTTGAACAAAAATCAAATTCGATTGAACGTACCGTCCAAACTTTCTGCGAAGTGACTTTTGTGACTTGGTTGAAGTTGGCGCTGCTCCTGCGCATCTTTGCCGCCAAGTTTGGCTGGCAGGTTGTAGGCGGCCGACTTGTGGAACAGGAGGTCCTCCTTGAAGCCCAGGATGGCCTCGATGCTGTGCACCCTGGCCGGGTTGCCCGGCTGCTGGTGGACGAGGGTGCGCGCGGAGGCGGACTGCGGTGGTCGCTCGTCCATCATCATCATGGTCATCATCCTCTTCCTCCGCTGAGAAGGCGGTCCAATCAGCCACATGGGTCGGCGCGGACGAACAAGGATGTCACGAATGTTGCGTGGAGCAGCCTCTGCTTTTAAACGAACGACCACCCACCCCACCTGCTCGCCCCTCTGACGTCACAGATAGTGGGACGTCCCGGATTCTAATGAGCAGCACGTGTAAAAACCTACTTACATCAATCTTCCAAACGTCTTTCCACTCCTCCAGATGTCATGTTCATGTTAGTTGGAGGGGGGGGGGGGGGGAGAAGGAAGATTAAGATTAAGGTACAACAAAATCATAATTACAAGATTTCTGGCCTGCTTTAATATTGCATCCAAATTGTTGCCAAACTGAATGTTTTTTTTTTTGTTTGTTTTTCCAGCAGCCTCTTCCATCTTTTCGGTTTTGAGTGGATGAAAAATAGGATTGAGCTCATTTGCATGTTCAATGTTTTTTTTTTTTTTTGTTTGGTTAATGCCAAGTTGGACAAGTCAGTTTCGTCAGCATGACGATTCTCTCTGGTTTCCAAAAGCCAAGACTAAAAACATCCAGGAAGTCTGCAAAAAACAGCCATTTTGTCCGTTCTCGGGGGGGGGGGGAACCTATCCACACTTTTATTTGTCATTTACTCTTTTGTGTTCCGGCTAAAGCAATAAGTATTGCTTTGGCGCCGCCATGCGTATATTTTACTGCCAATGAGTTGAGGCAATTTATTTCAACAAAATATTCCTTTGCCACCTGAAGTCTGCCTGCCTGGTTTGAAGTGGCCATTTTAGCCCCCATGATCACATGACTGAGTGTTACCAAAAAATAGATGAAAAAAAAAACTGCTAATGTTCTCATTAGAAAAACATGCAGGATTGGTGCCCTCGAGGACCGGCATTGGTGACCCCTGCTCAAATTTAATTTCGACAGCCCTAATATACATACATATATATATATATATATATATATATATTTATATTTATTTATATATATATATTATATATAGAATAGAATAGAATAGAAATATATACTTATATATATATATCGTTCCTTATAACTTTCCTTTCAATTAAAAATCTCCTAGTGGGCCAGCGCCATCTCTGGCCAATGGGCCACGTGTTCCTCTCCAGTGCGTCGTCATTACAGGAATAGCTTTAATTTTTTTCCCCCTGTGATCCATTAACCAAGCCTACATTTTAAGTGCGGGGCAACCCCCCCCCCTCCGTGAAAAACACAATAAAGACAAATTTTCAGTGATAACCATTTAGGAGCAAACAAAGATTGACAGCAGTGTGGTAATCCCGCTTAAAGGGGGATTACATGATGTTGCTCAAAAGGGTTAAAAGCCGCTAAAACTATTTAGCTTTTCCTAATTGCGCAAGGTGACCTCATCCTTTGTGGGCCTGCAAGAAGAGGAGGGGGAAAGAGATGCTAATTAACGCCACAGGGCCAATGTGCAACTTCCTTTTTAGTGCTTTTATGAATGTATCGTTTGTTTTGCAGGCCAACCGACATTTGGTGACGCACCAAAGTGAAAAGGGATGAAAATATGATGACTAGAACCGCTTACACTCTTTTCGGTAAGCAATTTCGGTAAGCTTTTTCAATCTTTGTACTGTTTGTAATGACGATGCTATTACTGACCTTTTATTATGCACTGGGACACACAAAAAAAAAAAGCCTTCGCCAAACTTGGAAGCATTCAATTGTCCAGAAGATGCTCCTACTTGTTTTTTGTTTAGTTTTTTTTGATTGAATCATGAATTGATTTATTAATTGGTAATTATCATTTTTTAAATCTTTTTCATCCATGAACTCTTTAATTAGGTGCTTTACTTTTAAATGCCTTTCAAATCACGGCAACTTAAAAGGCTTCAAAAGTCAAGTCAAGATGATGTGCTAATATGGTACAATATTTGCAAAATAGTAAATGAGAGAGAGAGAGAGCACTTTTATGGAAACCTTTGAGGAGTCACAGGTCACCTGTTCCATAATATTAATAATACGAATAATAATAACGCCCATGGCTTGATGAATGAAGTGTGAGGCGCCCGTCCGACAAGCTGGCCCTACGTGATCCTATTAGTTGTTAATCTTCAGACTGCAAATCCACAGCCGCTCAAACTTGGGCTGCTGTGAAACTCTTAACGGTTGATCGTGTTGTAAACGCCCCCCCGCCTAAAACCAGCCCCCCCCCCCACCTCCTGTTATCAGAACTAACCCCTTAATCGTCCCGTCGTTGACAAGTGTTTGGATAATGCCCAATTATATTAAAACCGTCCCTCCAGCAGGTATTAATCGCTCTTATTTTGATCATCGTCAGCGGTGGTGTGGCGTCGTCTCTTGAATGCATTTCAAAATCCAATTAAGGATTTGAAATGTGATCGCGTCATCAACAGAACGCAATCACGTCATTGTTGCAGATTCTTTTAATTGACTTATGGGAATCCCGCATTAAGTGTGATCGTCGAAATATTGCGAAAAAAAAAACAAAAAAACAATGTTTCCTTAAGTGGTGTCGCTTCGCTCGTTGTCAAAATAAAATAAAAAAGATATTTGATGTTGGTGTTTCGATAATGTACCTTGAGGGGCGAGGGGGAAAAAAAAGAAGCAGTCGACACTTTTTGATTGGACGCACGCTGTCATCGATTTTCATTTATTGAACTGACATTGTGAAGTCCTGCAAGATCTGATTTCTTTATTTTGCATATTTCAAACGATGGCGAGAAAATGATGAGAAGCGCCTGTTTTGCGTTGACAACAGAGAGAACCGCTAAATGTTTCAAGTCACTCAAACACCACAAACAAAAACAAACGACAACCTAGCGTAACCACGGACGTGAAAGGGAAGTCAACAAGACTGTAAAGATTTTTTTTTTTTTTTTTTAGGAGACGTTTGTTACAGCAAACAAAAATAGTCATGTGACCGTAAAAGGGACAATGAAGTGAACTTTTCAAAAAGGTCATTTTGGTGTCCATCTTTTATATTTTCTATATTCTATTTGTTGGGGAGTTTCTGGAGTTTTTTTTTTTTGTGTCTACAGTTGCGATTCATAATGAAAATAAAAAATCTGATTTTGAATCTTTAAATTCAACATGGAAAAAAATGAATTTGAAAAAGTCTTTAATGGTAAATGAGGGCTGTTTTTTTAAATCACATTTTCTAAATGTTATTTATACTTTATAACATTTAATTTTTTGAAAGGTCACATTTCAATTTTTTTGCGCTATTACAATTAATTAACGAGCAGGGAAGCTGTCTGTGATTCTGTAAAAAAAAAGTCACATTTTGTTTAAACGCTAAAAATACTTTTTCTAAAGTTCTCTATTTATGAAATGACATTTTATTGTCGATATTTAAATTACATTTACAGCATATTTTTAACTGGGTTGAATTCGGTTTTAATGAGTTGTTGCGATCGAGAAAAAAAGAAATTTACACCCCTCCCCCCCCGCCCAAAAGAATTCAATTAAACATATCGTACTATGCAAACATTTTTGGACCACCACGAGCTTTGTTGTTCTTTGAAAAAAAAAATATTTTGGACACATGATATAAGTAGTAGGACAGATAGCGAGCGGGATTAAGCCAACAAGAAAACAAATCCGATCAAATTTACGTTACATTTTGGTGAGGCTCCGGATAAAGGTGCGGAAACAGGAAGATTTTTTTGAAAACTAAATCGTAACGGTCGCGCTGATTTGTTCGAGAACCAGGAAGTAGCATGCTCGTCAACAAATGGATGGACAAACAAACTTTTTTTTGTTGTTAAAAGTTCGTCCTTGGCAGCTACTTCATGATTGTCTGCTCCTGAGAGCATTTCTAAAACAACAAATCCAACGGTGACTTTTGCGTCGTAGCTTAATTTCTTCCTCCCTTTTTTTTTTTTTTTTTTTTGCGCGTGCTTTCCTCACATGACGGCGCACTTCTCCTCGGCTTTGGTCTTGAGCTCGGTGACGGTGGCTGACGCCTTCTCCTTCAGCTGGTCCATGTCCATGTTCTGCAAGTTCTGAATCTGGCCCATGAGGGAGTCTTTGCCCTCCTCTTCGGTGGCGTCCTCGTCCACCATCTTGAGCAGCTCCTCGGGCACGTCGACGTCGTCGCCGGCCATCTCGATCATGTTCTCATCCTGCTCGCTCTGCATCAAACGACAACAATAAACGCTTTTGCGACATGATCCCTATTTTCTCAGTAAATTATGAGAGTCCAAAAAAACGAAATTGGCGGTCGTCTCTGATCAAGCGTCCAAGTGTTTTTTTTGTTTGTTTTGGGGGGGTTTTGGCGGAACTGGAATGTCACTGTTCACTGCCATTGACGGCTAAAGACGTCCAAGATCTTTTCTTTGTTAATAGACTTTTTTTTTTTTTAAATTTGAGCGTAGGACCGTATCTGATTTATTAAGCAAATTTTCTCAAAGGAGATTCTGGTGAATCCTGTTTATTTCTATTTGTCGCTTTTGTTAACATTTCCGATAATTTCCTCGGTAATAAAATCTATAAATATTTGTGAATCTTCAAGTCAAAATTCAGCCACGTGTCGGAGTCTGAATTGCCGCAGAGATTGGTATTCCAGTTATCTATAGGAGGAGGCGAACTTTTTTTTTTTTTTTTTTTTGCTGTTCATTTCAAAGCTTTTAGCAAAATTTTTTATACGTTTTTGTTTCCCCGAAACTGTGAATTTTCATACAGATAAAAAAAAAGGCACACGTTCACTTATATTATAATATGAGTTACCTCTCCCAAAGAGGGTATTGCTTTATCTTTGTATATATATTTTCTTGGTATGTTTTGTTCATACGGACGATGCAAAAAAAAAAAAAAAAACATTTTTTCCTTGAAACTTTACATTTGGTTATGCATCAGGTAAGAAATGCAGATTTCACATCTGTATAAAATAAATCTCCCAAGCACAAATTTGTGATGTCATGTGTTTATACTGCATCTGTGAAGAAGTTGTGAATTAGGTGATGATCCAACTTCAGATCTTTTGGCGTCGGCAGAGTTTAGAGAGGTTATACGCAGGCCTTGCGAATATGTGAGGGAATTCCCATGAGAAAGGTAAACAACTTTTTTCCGGATTAACATGATGTTTTTCCGCAAGTGACGAATCCGCTGAAAGATTGAATTGATTGAATGTAAGATTAGACACGCTGTAAACAAGTGGATGAACCTATTTTAATCTGTGTCATTACTAGAGTGACTCTGTTATTGTGTAAAAAGCAGGTGGGAGTCAAAGTCGAAAACACCATTTATTGATACTTTTTTTTTTCAAATCTATTTTACAAAGCAAAAAAAACAAAACATGTATTTTTATTTATTTATTTATTTTAATCTTTGCGTTTAGGACAAAAAAAAATCACAAAATGATTCAATAAATTTGGCGGTAAACAGTATTTTTTTTCAAATTGACAGTTGATATAATTGGCTGTGATGTCATTCAAAATTTTATATTTAAAAAGAAAATGTCCAGACTTTGAAAAAAAAGAAAAAAATTAAAACGTCCAAAAAATCTTCTTGATAATAAAACATAAAAAAAAGACATTCTAAATAATTGGGCCATAACCTTTGAATTATTATTCAGTATGTTTGATGTTCATCTTTGAGAATGTTGAATTGTCAATTATGACATCAATTAAAAGCATGACATGACATTTCAATTTTTACTTTTATTTTTTCGTTTACAAAGCATATTTTTGGCTTGCATTTGTGCCGTGAAAGTATTTCCAAATATAAATCTATCATTTTGTCTTAGCCCATCTATTTGAGGCGATCATGCCTGCACAGGCGAGGTCATGTGACTTTCAGGTCCAATGATGGGGATTATCCGCGGTCCGCGGTCTAAAGATAACGTCCACAGAGTCGCACGGGAGGCTAATGCCATAAGACGAACGGCAACTTCCTGTTATTCCGTGAAAGTATTTACCTCTTCATTTAACCCCCCCCCCCTGCATTCAGGAAAGACTCCATTTTATGCTTTTTACTATTGTCACGATGCGGCAAATCAATTTCGCTTGAAATAAAGACACGTTGGCCTTTGTTATTATGCGTACAATGTAAACATCATTAGAGCGGAATAATTCGATTTATACATAGATGTGCTTTTAAAAGGCCACAGAGCGGCCATTGTTTTTTTTTTCTTTCTTTTTTTTCATCACACAATAGCAGACAAGGTCACGAGCATGCATTAAAATCACACTTTTTAAATAGAGTCTCCCTTTTGTTATAAACGGTTCATTAGAAGCTGTATTCAAATTAGTCATGACATACCTTTTGTGCTCCCTCCATGCTTAATAATGTTCTTTATTAATAGTCCCCTTTTTTTATTTTAGATAAATATGGAAAATGCCAAGTAGGAGAAGTCCGATCACATGGACTGATGCAATACCGAGTGATCCTGGGATTTCTGCTCAGTGGATTTTTGGCTTCTACAAAAGGTAAACACCTTCTTGTCTAATCTGGTGACACGCTTTGCACCTCCTCTTCTAATCATCATCATGTGACTGCTTGTTCATTTTCCTATATTAGTATTTAAATGTTGTTAGGAACACCTAATAGCCAATGAATGGCAGTGTTATATAGATTTAAGATATCAACAAACTTGAGATTTTTTTATTTAATTTATTCAATAAAATTTAGATTTTAATTTATTAATTTTATTAATCTTGTGTCTGACAATATTTTTCTTTTTAATAATAATAAAAAATCTATATATAGTTTTTTATTGCTAATGTATGAGATCGGCTGCAACGTGACTCAAAAGCCTCTATTTTCGTAGACGTTGAGTGAAATTGGCTGTGATCGCCCCCACAATGGCGCAGATCTCCTTCTCTCTGTGCCACCGGCCTGCTCTCGTCTGCAAAATTACGAACCCAAATCCGGCGCAGGATTTATGCGTCGTTCATGCAAATAGAGCCCAATATTTATTTGAATTTAATTTTTTTTTTACTGCGATTAGAAAAAAATATATAATAAAAAAAATAGACTAATATAAATCATAAAAAGTAAATTTGTCTTGGTTTATTTTTTGGTGTCACAAAAACTGAGCCTTGGAACATGGGTGTGTAGACTTTTTATATGCAGTGTACGTACTTTCTTTAATTAATAATTGATGTGATTTATTGTGATTCCAAAGTGAAAACTAAAACCTTTGAGACATGAAAATACATCCTGGATTTCAAAATAAAAGTGCACTTGATAAATTCCATGTATTGTTCCAACTTTTCACCATTCAAACGCGACCCATTTACACCGAATGGTGATCTTCATTAATTTAATTAGAATATTAGGATGATGAGGACGTGACTCCGCCTACCTTCGGCAGCCTGTACTTTTCCCTGAGGCACACCCTCAGCGTCGCCCTCTCAGCCTTCTTATGCAAGAAATCTGCATCTCTCTCCATCCTGAAACACATTCATTCATTCCGTCATTCATTACTCATAATCAAGTGCGTAGGGAACCTAATTCATAGCCCACAAAATGCTACATTAGACATTTTGTCATGTTTTTATGTCCTACGTGATTCTTAACTAATTCAATACCAGCGGAGTAAAAAAAAAAAAAAGGGATCTTTGACGTCTTTATCCGGCAGATAATCAGTCAATAAAATGTCATTGGTGCGGTGGATTTGAAAAATTTCTTGGTGGCACTTGTGAGACAAATTTACCAAATATGTGCATTTTATATGACAATTTTGTAAAACCTGATGTACTGATTAATTCTGAATCAGAATAGTTTATTGTCATCGTACCACAGAGTGCAATGAAATAAAACAAACAACCCGTCCGATATCATCACTGTCCATCGCGCATGGCCAAATATGGTCAAATTCACCCCCCCCTCCCCAAAAAACAACAACCCAAAAACACTTTCCTAAACAAGAGAGAAGGATAAATCCTGTTATGTAATTTGGGTTGACTGGATTTGCGTCATGCTGCGGGATACCACCCCCACGCCCACCCCACCCCACCCAACCCGCCTCTTCACACGTTTTTTTTTTTTGTTTGTTTTTTCAAAATACTAATTAATATAAAATTTTTTTTTTTTTTGTCAATATACTTGCAGTCAAATGTGTTAACCGTACAACAACGCTACATGCTTGAAACTTAATTTTCCGCACATTCATTGCTTACTAAAATAACTTTTACGATTATTACATGCAATGACATCCGGAATTGCGAAAATCATTCAAATAAAATGACATGTTTGAGGCAGATTATTGATCAGAGTGCAGCCCTCAGTCACATGACATGTAAATAATCCCATCCGCTATAAAATCCGTCAAAACGTGTTGAATCGTATTTATTCATTTTCACGGAAATTGTTTTTTTTTTTTTTTTTTGGGTGAATGTTCACAAAGAAAATCAGATTAATCCATTCGTAGCGTGCACATTGTAAAATGAAGTATTTATGTTATTTTATTTATTTTTTTAGCTCATCTGATTGACGTAATCATTGTTTACTCAAATCAAAAAAGTCAAATGTCATTCAGAACTGCAAAAATAAATAAATAAATAAAAATCCAAATAAAATGACAGATTAAGGCAGGTTATTGATAACTAATACACACGTAACCCGGACAAGTTTAATATTTTCTTCCACTATAAACTCTTCGACTCGTTAGAGATGACAATTTATGATAAGATGGCAGATGTGAAGTATTTACTCAAATCAACGTGAGATTGTGCTCGACAAGCCATTTTTTTCAAGGTCAACCCGCGCTAATCCAAAATGGAGGCCCTCACTTACTTCTCCTCCACCAACTGTTTCTGGTACTCCTCGTACTCCTCGCGCGTCATGCCTGCCGCCTTGGCCGGGTCCGAGGGGGTGGCCTCTTCCTCCTTATCTCCGCCGCCGCCCAGGCCCATTCCCGAAAGCGGGTTCCCGATCATGCTCTTGATTAAAAAAGCCATGGTGACTTTTTGGTCGGTTTTTTTTTGGGGGGGGGACCGAGGAACGAGGATGAACGGGTCGGGTTGCTTTCTGCGCTCCGGTTCCTTTAGCTCCCCTGTAGCTGTCGAGCTAACCTGCTGCTTGTCTATGCGGCCAAGGACGCACTGATGACAAGCAACAAACACACACAATCTCTCACACACGTACACACAAGGTTGTGTGTTTCGGCCATAATCTGGATTAAATCCTCCCCGGCTCCACTATGCTAAGAGACAGATGGCCTGTTTCCTATCTATTTTTAAATCAAGCAGGCATTTCAGATTGCTTGCACATTTTCTTTTAATTGATTGTGCACTGAAAAGCATGTTTTTTGAAAACAGAATCCGAGATGGTCGCTTTATTGAATTAGTGGCGTACGTGCGGCATTACGGTAGCGAGAGGAGCGGGATTACTCGTTTATCCCCCCCTTTGGAGCCTTCCGCCATGCTGTGCTATTGTTTGAGGGGGGGGGGCATGATTGACAGGTGGGGGGGAGAGAGAGAGAGAGAGAGATATTTGTAATTAAAGGTTTTTTTTTTTTTTACAATGAACCGAATGTGAGTGATTTTGTGTTGTTCTCGAGATACTTCAGCAGACGTATAAAAGTCAGGTAAGTTTTCATCTTTATTCATACAAAATTATACATTTAAACAAATGACACAGGTTTGTTGTCAGCAATGTCCGGAAACAACTAAGGCAGCGTTTTTCTCTCATTTTTTTTTTTTTTTTACACAAAAAAAAAAGATGTGGGCAAAAATACTTTCAGGATGAAGTTTTGCGCATCGTTTGTCGTAAAAAGCACCAATTGAAGAATCTGCAAACAATTCATTAAAACTAAATTCTTGAACATAAATCATATTTTACTTCCAGGTACAATAACTTAGAAAGTTTGTGAAGGGGAAAAAAAAAAAATCATGTAAAATTGACATTCCCTCATTTACATATTTATTGGATTCAATTTGTGGAGCATCAAAAGAATTTCTTGGCTGCTGCTTCCTGTTGGCTTCTGTCAGAGAGAAAAATGACAAGTTAGCATCTTATTTAATTTCTATTTATTTATTTAATACATAAAAAATATGAACTTACTTGAACATGATATAACACATGAAGACAAACGACTGGACGACGATGAAGATGACAAAATAGACAGTCGACAAGCAGGAAGGCATGGGTGGAACTTCGGGGCACTTTTGGACCTTCTCACCAGGATTCTGCAGGGAGTCCTCATGTGAGTATGCAGAAGTCAAACAACGCTACCGTGTTAACGCAAACTTTGCATTCTGACCTGAGCGCTGCTCTGTACCAGGTGCTCCAAGTCGCGTCTGACTGAGTGCAGGTGCTCCTTGATGTCCTTGAAATGCTGAATGCTCTCATATGTGGCCACGCCCCCCTGCTGAGCATGCTGCTGGGCTAAGCCGATCTGCTTCAGAGACTCGTAGAAGGTCTTCCTGGTGCGATAAGAACGGAATATGGGGGAAAAACAATTTAAAAAATTATTTTTAATGTTCAAAATAATTTTTCCAGAGGAAACAAATTTTTTTCTCAATATTTCTTAAAAAGAAAAATGCAATTTCCAGGAAAAACAAATAAATATTCTGACAGCAGTTTGAGGGCCGTGACAAAAGTTTCAATGTTATTCAATGGAAAAAAAGTGACAAAAATGTCAGGCTTTTTGAGAAAATTTGAATATATATAATGAAGAAAATCATAAACTTGCCTAAACAATGCCAAAGTTATCAAGTATACTTAAAAAAAAAAAAAAGGATATTGGGATTCGTAAAAAGGCGATTTGGGGCGATTTAAGGCCACTCAAAAAAAAAGAAAACAAGTCCGATTTTCATGTTGGCAAACAAGGCGCACAGTGGGTATCACTTTTTTTTTTTTTTTTAACCAGTGATACAAAATGTCTCCAGCGTAATCTTTTAATCCCTATTCACCAGAGGATCTGTGTTGCCAAAGTTTGAAACCCCGAAAATTACCATCTGATAAAACAGGTCATGATTGCCAAATTAATCTCTTCTGAAAACATGTTCCAACATCAGATTACAAGGGTTGAAAGGGTTAAGGAAACGACTAGCCGCGATGCTAGCAGACAGAATTAGCAGGTCAGAACAATAAAGTCAGCACATTTGTTCACGTGCATTACCCCCCCCCCAAATTTTTTGAAGTGATACAAGAAAAAAAAATGCATTGTTGCAAGTTAAAAAAAAAATGTTAAAAAAAAGTTACAAAATACGCAACATGAACAAGCATTTACAAAAAGTTTAACATTCAGAAGCAGAGAAAACAAAAGTAGATGACAAAAAATACGACGACGACTAAAACTTGCTATTTTAATACAACTTCCTTTATTTTAACAGAAATGTTATGCGACCACAATTATTTTACTCTAAAAAGTTCCGTTACAAATAAAAACACTGTAATGCTCCGAGAAAAAATGAGTTATCATAATAGTGTTGTAATAATAATGATATGAAATGTAACATGTAGTTATAAAGCTATGAGAAGAAAGTCATCAGGAGATTAAAAAAAATTGTCTTTAAAAAGAAAATATGAAATAATGTCATGATTAAAATTGTAACATTATTAGAAACTGTTGCAACATTAAAATTGTATTCATGTGATAATTTAATTTACTTCCTTGTTTTCTAGTTTAAAAAAAAAAAAAGTTTCAACCTGTATTTTTATTGGGTTGCCTCGGTTAAACCGTAAATCAGAAGAAAAGGACATTTCTTCTACTCGACGAGAGACAGGCAAGTAAGCAGTAACTTTCTCTTATCATCTTAAAACACGTCTAAGAAGATTAAGATGGAGGAAGGGGAAAAAAAAAATGGACAAATGAAAGGAAGTCCTGCAGAGCGTCATTTGGAGTAGCGACCGTGTTGAGGCCGTGTATGGCAGATGTATTTAAAGACGACTAATCTGATACGACGCTAAGACGCGGCCTTTTCTTTGCCAATCATCAAAATGTAATTTGTTTTCATATATAATAATAAAAAAAAAATCTCCCTTGAGAAAGTAAGTGAGTGTTTAATAATAAAGCCGGTGTCTAATCTTCATCTAGTGACCCATTTAGAACCATTTTCTAATCCAGCCATAAATCAGTTAGCGCGCTCCTCCAGGCTGGACTGGCCTTTTACTGCCGTCAATCAAACTATTGGCGCGACACCTCCAACCCGCGAGTTGTGGGTCAACGTTCTAATAAAAAAATAAATAAATCATGTACGCACATGGGATTTGGGCCACGTGGACAGCTTGCTTCTTTTATGATACACGACGCAGATTAATGTGACATCAAGTGAAATCTTTAAAGAGAGACATTATTTAATCATTAAAACAGCACGCCTCGCGAAGGAGTATTAGGGCCACGCTGAAAAGGAAAGAAATGATCAGATCTTTAGAAAGGGAGGGGGATGAAAATTGCAAGAAAAAAAATGTAACGGGAATCAAAGTTAAACTAGAAAAAAAAAAAAAAGGTGCAGTCTGAAACCAGTTGGCTCAAAAAGCCAAACTGACCCAAGTAGCGGCCAGCGCCTTTGTGTTACTCTCGTCACACAAAAACTCTTCCGGCGTAGCCCCGCCCCCATCCTCGGACACCCATTACGGCCATGTTGAGATTCGAGTGCGCTAAATTTTGTTTTTGCACGGACAGTTTATTCAACTCAGCTCGCAAGTCAGCGGCATACTGTAAGAATTCGAGACCATCCTCATGCCGAAGTGTTTGTTTGGATTTTTCAGTTTGATCATGGCTTGATTCACCGCTCGTGACAGCTTTTTGGATCTCATGTTGGGAGTTGATAGCAACAAGTTTCAAATGCAAATAGTACAACAGAAATGAACTTTTATCTGCAAATTAGCAGCCAATTGTTTTGTGGTCCTGTTGTAATTCTTGCACTGTTCACCTGATGTGGATTTGAATTAAAAAAAAAAAATGGAAAAAAAAAAACGTTTGGTGGTTGTTTGGAGCCAAAAAGATGAGAATTTTCCATGTTCCAATATTTATTAACTTAATTATATATCACACAGCACTTTTTGTGAGAAGGAAAAAAAGATTCTCTCTTGTATTATGCTAATTTTATTTTTGTAATTGTTCTATTTCCACAATTTTTCTTTCTTTTACTCCTTTGCGGTGCAATTTGTTAAATTTGAAAGGGAATGATGGTCAACCACGCATAAGAACATGCAATATTTCATGACCGGTTATTTTTTATATGAACTTTTTCAGGACAAAAATTACACAGCTGTCCAGAGCTTCAACATATCTTTTTTTTTTTTTTTTTTTTAAAGGCAGGCTTTCACTCTAATGCAAAGAAATCACTTATTGTTTTTTTTGTACTATAAGACCCCTTAAGTTTAAGAAGCTTATGAGTGGGTGGGTATTACTGCGCGTATCATGCCTTGTACGTATACCTCTAAAAACAGACTTACTTTCTCATGCATGTTCTAAAAACATGATCACGGGATTATCAGGGAAGCCAGCCAGACACCTGAGCTGTGCGCAGTTTGAGATTAAATATGATTTTTTTTTTTTTTTTTTTTAGATTTAACTGCCGGGATTTCCCCTTTGTTTTGATTTTCAGCGGATGCCCAAAAACAAAAGAGACTCACCTAAACTCGTTGAGGTTTCTGAGCAGATCTTGTTGAGAGGATAGAATCGTGCCCAGCTGCTGGTTCGCCATGTTCAGCTAAAATAAACAACAGCAGGGTAGGAGGGGCTAACGGTGGAAAAATAACATTCGACGAGCAACTTTATTTGTTGTTTGAAAACGGGATTTGGGTGTAAACAGGCTTGGCTGCGAGGTAGGTCTTGGAAGCACAAAAAAAAAATGGCAACAGTGTGTGAAAAAAGTCACGGAAAAGTTATAAAACAACAAGAGAAACTTATATTATCGTAATTTAAAATACAAATTTTACAAGAAAAAAAAAAGACCATATGTCATACTTTTACATTTAATGGTTTTGGCATTAAAAGAGTTATAATCGCACTAAAATTGCTGCAAGAAATAAAATGTTAAAAGTGACCAGGAAGTTGTAAAATAAAGTTTTATTTATTAAGAAAAAAAGTTTCATTTTTATGTTACAAAAATATAGTCGTTGTGACACGAGTAAAATGATTTATAAGTTGGCAAAATCGCCATATTTCACAAGAATTAAGTTGCCATATTAGGAGATAAATTACAATATAGTTGTAATGTGATGAGAATGAAAACTAAATATCACGTGGGGGGGGGGAAGCTATAATTTACAAGACAAAAAAAATGTACATGGTAAAAATATATGTTGATGTAGAAGGCATAAAATTCTGAAAACTAAAGCATTTCAAGCAACTTCAGCTCGTCATATTGAAACCCACCTGGCCCGAGCCGGTGTTGGGCCCCCTCTTCGAGACCTCATCGGTGACGATGCCCACGTAACGGCGCTGTTCGTCCAGAATCATGGCCAGCTGCCGGTTGAGCTGCTTGATCTCCAGGTGGATGCGGTTCTGACCCTCAAACACCTGACGGATCTCTCGATCGTTCACACTCTCGTATATCTCCTCAACTGCCAAGAAAGAATTTCGGAAAAACAAGCTCATCATTCATTTTTAAAATTGTCACTTTTGTTCAACTAATAGATGGTGACGCACATTTAAATTTGAAGATGGTGTTTTCAGAGTGATGTGAGTGAGTATTACTTTTACTTCTAACGTTCATTGTATCAGTCAGGTGGTTTTCGGCAAACTTCAAATGAAAGTTTTTACGACGTCTTGTCATTGAGAAATAACATTGTTCTCGCCCCATTCTTCCAAAGGACAGAAGCCCTCCGCCCACCTTAGCTTTAGATCTTTGCAGCTCATCCAGAGTGATCATGGGCGTCTTGGCTGCATCTACGATCAGCGCTCGCCTTATTTGGGCTGAAAGTTTAGAGGGATGGCTGGGTCTCGGGAGTTTGGTATTGGTCTCATACTCTCTCCATTTCAATAAGCTTGCTTGTACATTCCTACACGAGATGTTTAAAGCTCATGAAATGTGTATAGATCAGCAAATATCAAATTCTACGGTATTATATATTTGACGCCTTCAATATGGCAAAAGATCAAAAGGTTCAAGTGGGCCGAACAATTTTGCAAGCCAATCTATTAAAAAAAATTTAAAAATAAAATAAATAAATAAAGCGTAATTTTACGAGACAAAGTCCTAATAATGCGAGAATATGACTAGGCGAACTTATTTTACACGGATATATTTATAATTTTAATGTCTTAACAACATCCAAAAGTGCCGTTGGCCGCCACAACACTAACTTGGCTCTCCTTGGACGTCGGGGTGCTCTTTCAGGAACTCCTCTTTCTTTTTGTCAAGCTCTTGCTGGAAGTTGGAGAATTCCTCCTGGTACTTGTCCTTGTCTTCTTTAGGAATCTCCGCTTCTGGTGGGGGCTTCAAGAGGGCCAAGCAAAGACAAAAAAAAAAAGGAGAAAAAAAAAAAAAAAGAAAATGGTCAAAAAAGAAAAGCTTGAGAGATTTGAAAAGAGGCTTGGAATGATTCATTCACACACACACTAGCAAAAGGATTTGGAAAAGGAGTTGGAGAAAATAGAACATACCGGCAACTGGCTCGGTTCCGTGAGTTGGAATAACAAGAAGGACAAGACGTCGTGGTCATCTGCGAGGGGGAGAAGACGAAGAAGAAAAATGGCAGATTTAATTAAACAGGTTGTAATACAACGGGAGAGTAACACATCGGAAATCACGACACTGATGTTATGCAAAATAATTAATTCGATTAAACACGGATGAATTTTCTGTAATTAAACAATATGAATATAATTTAATTTTTTTTATTTAAAGGATCCACTAAGCAAGGATTGAACCGCTTTAAGAGGGCGGACGGGGACGGAGGACGATTATTTTTATGAATAAGTACGAAGGGACGATGACGAAAGGGTTCCCAGATCGAATCCGGGACGCAGAGCGGACCGTCAAAATGGGGTAAAGTGCCCATCTCAGCTTGAAACACAAACTCCATCGTCAAAAACACAAACACGGGCTAGATACCCTAATGGGAGACCCAAACTCTAGCGTGAAACCCAAATTTGAAACCAATAAGCCTTTTTTTTTCTCCACAATACCGTACCTGCTAATCCGCCAGTCGCAGCAGAGATCCCGAAGTAGCCCTCATCAGGTAAGATCATGTTTTCCACTTTGGTGCAGAACTCAAAGTCGTCTTTGTCAGGAGTGAATCCGTTGTTGAACATCACCTGCCAAGCACCATAGGATTGGCGTTAAAGCCGACGTCGTGAGGCCAAACATGCCCCGAAAACTCAAGTGCATGACCACGTACCGTCAGCGTCTTTTTGTAGTACGTCACCTTGGCTCTGACGGGATACGGTTTGTTGCGGAAGTCTCGCAAACACGTGCCTAAGGCTTGCGTGCGGCCGTCACTGCCAACAGAATTGAAAACGTCACTGCTTTGCTTTCCACCGGGGTGGCAATCAGAAATGGGCGTCATCCACAACAACTTTCACATTTTGATGCAGGGGAAGAGTCAAAAGCCCGAAAACAGGTTTGACAGCTTACACATTTTTATAATTATTATTATTTTTTTAAAATATATTTTGGATTTTATTTGTATTGTATTGTAAATGTTTTCCCCCCCCTCAACCACTGAGTCGTGATCTGATTGCGAGTAGAATATCGTAAAAATTTGATTTTTTTTTTTTTTTAAAGAAAATACATATTTAATTCTTGACTTTAGCAATTAAAAACATTCAAAAATGCAATCTTGTTCAGCAGATACCGATCCGTAGAAAATTTGGTGAATTTTAAATGAAAGTGAATAAAAGCATTACAACAATATATATATATATATATATATGTCGTTGAAAAGAAATGTATTTAGAAAAAAAAACATTAACAAGTTCGGCGGGTCAGATTAAAACGTTTAACGGGCCGCATGTGGCCCCCGGGCCGTAGTTTGTCCACGGCTGCTCTAGCACAATCCATAAATATTGTTATATTGTGAGTTAATGTGTGGTTCCTGCTACTATTTTGAACCAGAAAATCTTGTTGAAATGGTCTTGCACACAATAATCATTCAAAGAGTGAAATAAAACAAAAAACACCTTCTGACCCGTATTTCTTTTTTTTTTTTAAAGCACAATACATTATCATATTAGAGAGTAAATTGAAATAAAACTTGCGAACAACGCAATACATTACACCAGTTTTTTGGGGGGTAAACATGACCCCGTGTTGATTAAATACTGCACGTGAAAAATATTGACGAGGATGTGCTTGCATAAACAGCGCAGATTCCAAGACAAACTGTGCAACGGCAGCGTGAAGGGGAGGGGGGGGGGGAAGTCATTTCAAGTTTTCACTGGTCTGCAGGAGATTAGGGAAAGATAGCGGATTATTTACTTTCCAGCAAATATAATCATATTTCCTAATCTTCTTTAAAGTTGCTCAAATGTGAGGTGGCGACGTCAGTGCAACGGAAGTGTTTACCTACCGTGCGTGGTCGTAAGCATATCCGCCGGTGTTTCTCGCTACGATAATAACTGGGTTATTTTTCTGGAGGGGACACACGCAAAAAAATTAAAATACTCATGTAGAACAAATACACACACAAATATCTTACGTGAACGTGATCAAGCATGACCTTCTGACAATTTGTGGCAGGAGAAGCAAACAAATGTAAAAACAGGCGGTCCTCGGGTGACCAACGAGTTTCGTTTCGACGCTGGCGACGCAACTCAAATTTCCGCGTAAATCGGAATTAAAGCTTTAATAACTTATGAGTCTCTCCCCAAAGTGACCTGCATGCGAGGACGTAGAGACGGCGTCACTCGCAAGGTCGCATTTACGTACAGAGATGTGTCGGGAGGAGGAGGTGGAAATACTGAATTTTGGAGAAGTCAGTCGAGGCTTTCTGATCTCATAAAAAAAAAAAAAAGAAAAGAAAAATTCCGATCTGGGTCGCATTTACCAGCAGTGTGAACCAAAAATGGCGGGTGTCGTAAAACGGTGTCGGTGGAGTACCGTGCGACATGAGGACCGCCTGCAAATCAAATGGGAATTGGAAAATTGTGAAATTAACTTTCAAAACGACAACCACAGCTTGCTAATGTTCTGATCTAAGAAGAGGAATGTTCCCTGAATTCTTTATTCGACAACTTCGAAGCCACAAACTAGAAATGAGTGAACGGGCTTCACACCGACCTTTCCGTCATTGTCGAAGGAGTCGAAGAAAATCCCGACTCCATTCCACTTGTCAGAGGCGCCGTACACGGGCCCGCTGCGGCCTTGCGCTGCAGTGAACCAGATGGCCTGTTCGTTACAAAACGAGACAAAATTCAAGCGTTTGGTTAAGAAAAGGTGACTTCAATAATCGCAACAAAACAAAATGTCTTCATTTTGCCTCAATGAAAAGTCAAAATGAACATTTATTTCTTTTTAGAAATGGCTGAACTTACAACAAACAAAAACGCATGTTTCACCTAAAACTTTGTACCATAAATGGTCTTGTTACGCAGGTACGAACACGTATTGTCAACTCCGAAAAACAAACGATATATTCTCACACAACCTGTCAGGCAAGCAAACGAGTGAAGAAGAACCTGCTGCCTTTGGGCAATTTCAACTCGACACTCCTGCGTTTGCTCGCGCTTGTTCTTGCGCCGCCGTTGCGCGCCGCAGGCTAAACGCCATTCCGCGTTGCTCGATGCCGTCGGAGGGAACACACTAATTGTTCGCTTTAATTGCAGATAAAAATGCACCATGAGGAGCGCGTTGGCCTTTGCGGAAGTTAGCTCGGGCGGCTTCGAAAACAAGCACCACCTTCATCGATGTTACCACCATTTTAGATTGTCGGCGGACATTTTTTTTTAAATACAAACAAGCAAACACCACCGAGGAGGACATTAGAATAAAGTCAACATGAGATTTATGGCCCAAAAAGGTCAACAAGTTCTTTCCTACCAAGCCGTCGGCTCCCATTCGGCTTCTTCCGGACACCCGGAACGTCACCTCGGCCTCCCAATGTTGGAAGGACGCCTGTTTTTTGGACCATAATGCCCCCCGCTGACTCTTGAGGGATGGCACGATACGCACTTGGTCCGCACTGGGGATGGCATCTAGCATCGAGACGAGAGATACACTTTAGAGAGAGCACCTTATACTATTGTACTTTTCTCATGCCGGGACATAAAACGTCAAAAGAATATCGCATGCAAACAGAAAGGGGACTGATTTTCAAAGATATCAAAGAGCAAATTGAAGCTTGACGTGGTGGAATTGGAAGCGTTGGCAGATGAGGCGAATAAACATATTTGTAATTTGGTTGTTGATTTTTCAGTGCGTGGCAAATATGCCAGACACACGAAATGCAAAGTTGAAAGGAGCTTTGTCACAGCAGGACTCTCCAATTCAGCCCTTTGATCATTCAGCAGCTCCGTAATTTCATGACAAAATGATGGGATGTCGCAATAGTTGTTTGGCGCTTCCCCAATGTTTATATAAGCAGAAAAGGATGCGTTCCATCAGCACTGCTGAGTTGAACCCTCTCTCAGTCGCCCGACTTGAAAGGGGGGGGGGGGTAGTTGGTGTGGGCCAGCGAAAGGCCATGAACGATCTGAATTGTTATTTTACACTTTATGAACAGTTTGGGGTTGGATGAACGTGATGTATTTCGATTGGAGAGGAAGATTTTGTTTAGTTATTTCTTACTGCGGTATTATTTATAGTAGTAGTCCTATTTTTAGTGTTCATCTATGCATTATGCTTTTTTTTTAAATACAGCTCGTGCACATCAAATTGCATAATTTATCGTATATGGTCGAATTTATATTTGCTTTTTATTTAGCATTGTTTTTATTCGTCTGTCTGCAGCCAAGTTGGCATTGCAAATGAAAATCTGTTTGTTTTCCCTTTCGTTTATCTACAGAAGCAAACTGTTCCTTATCAGTACTTGATGATCGGGGGTTGCACACACAGTTACAGTCGGGTCGGGTCGAGTCCACTATCAGATGTATGACGCAATTTATGGGGTGTCCAACTTCGACGTTTAATGTATCCCTACTTTTCGACTCATTCGTGGACTCATCCAAAGATGCAAGTTAACTGGAAGAGTTCAATTAAGCTTCAATGTTGCTTTTAGCGTCGCTAGCACGGGGACGTTTCAAGCCATGCCGGAGAAGCTGATGACATCTGGACTTACTGCCCAGGTGTACCCAGAACGGGATCGTGCCATCCGCCTGGACCAGATGGGGTCCCTTAAAGCTGTACTTGTACTCGAAGCGGCGGTGGGGAGCCGCGTTCGCCGGGTCCGGCGTCTTCGCGACGTCGTCGGCGGCCGTCACTTGGACGACGCCGCTGTGACAAAGCAGTCCAACGAAAAGGGCGACGGATATCCTCGCCACCACCGCCGCCGAGGTCGAAACCCCCCGCCTCCGCCGCCGCCGTCGCCGTGTTGCTCCTCCGGGCACCGCCATGTTTCCGTGTCAGTGCTGACGTAGCGCTCAGTGCGGGTGCACACGAGCATGATGGGATTGCCTGGAGGCCAACAGGGCGCCTTCTCATTGGTCCACGGCTCTCGCTCACACACGTGCTGCAATCGCCAGCAAGGATGTGACGCGCGCGACACGTCGATTTGACGAAAGCCAACACGGCGTGGTTGACCGATGCTGTACTGTGGCGATGTCAATACATCGTGGGACAGAGGACAAGGTGACATGTCCAACACCCCCCTCAAAAATAAAACAAATAATCAGTAGAGCCTCAGCTGAAGGGATAATGACATTTAGTTTGCACATTTAACAACTTTACACCAAGTATCACCTCAAAAAAATGTTGAGATCTTCTGAATCATCATAATGACTTTTAGAACATTGAAATACAGTTGGCGTGGGGTAGGCCAGCGTTCGGTCGCCCTTGGTGGGACACGTGTGACCCTGTGGAACATGCTTTTTTTCCCGCCGTGCTACAATAAAGTGTAATTGCACATCCACTCCAGTAGTTGTCAGTGGCGCTCTCATTGCTCATTGTACACAGCGAGTATTAACTTTACGTTTTGGTTTGTGTCGCCGGAGAGTGGGCGTTGGGGTGGGGGCGCAAATTGTTTTCTTCTTGCTAGGGGGGGTAACGGAAAATAATTGAGAAGCTCGCATCTAAATCGTGGCAGAAACATATGTATTTTGTAAGCCACTATAACATTTTGAATATGAATAGTGTGCTTGTACAGAAATAGAAAAAAAACTTTCTTGTCCAGTTTATCCATACATTTTCCCATTCTTATCCTTACTATAAGGATGTTGATGGAAAACTATGTTGTGATATTACATTGTTATTCACTGTTTTCAAAACAGCTGATGTGTGTGCATGTGTCTTATTGCTTCATAAAAACAGTACTATAAGAATAAATCTTGTCTTTTGTGACATAAACCAGTAAGAAAGTTCACAGACTATTTACAGTGAACCTTACTGATCTACTGATAAATAGGGATGTTCAATATCATTTTTTGTAGACCGATACAACTACAAATATTGACTCTACTCATGATACAGAGTACCAATATCGCTAATACTTTTGATGTATAAAACTCAATGACAAAAAAATTGTGATCAAAGACAGCAAACGATGATTCGCTGACGTGTCAATCTGTCGTAGTCTAGTGACAACTACCGCAAAAGAAAACAATGTTTTTGTTTTTTTGATGTGATTTTTGTGAATTAATTTATGTTCAAGTTATATTTTTCCCAAGTTTTGGGTCCACAGTGTGTTGTGAAAGCCTCGGCGGGAGACACAAGGAACTGAGCCACTTTCTGTTGACTTTCACCGGTTCCACCCCCCGTGCACCGAGGGGGCCCCAGCGGCCTTCCACTCGGTGTGGCCTGCTCTTGCCGTGCCCCGGCACAGCTATTGTGGCAACGCTAATCTGGGGATTTTGACTCTTCTGTCGCATGATCAGCAAATGGCAAGAAGTGATCTGTGAGGCTTTAGACTGATAAGGTTTCATGTGCTCTGCCGGTGTCATTTCATGTTAAACGCTGAGATTTTGTTTATCCGCAAAATCCATCAACATACATGGCAGATGTGATTTTTTTATTTTATTTATTTATTTTTTTTAATCATGAAACAAAAGTGCTCATCCCTTCACATTAACGGAACATAACAATTGAGTCAAGGTAATGATTGGTAAATTGCTTGGTCCCTTTCCCACAATAGATTACATACAAATATATTTTTTTTTTATTCTACTAATACTTATATTATAATGATCCAGTATCTCCTGCCTTTTATTATATTTGCTCAAATATTTCTCTCCTATATAAAATAAAATGAAAAACAAAATCATTTGTAGAGACCAAATGTTTTCTTTTTTTTATAGGTTTGGGGGTCATAATTTGTGACCTCTTGAAAGCACAGTTTAAAAGCTCAGTGGTTGAAGACAATAAAATAAATAAGAATCCTCTATGCCTTTGTGACCAAAGTCCTCATTAGGGAGTTAAACCTGCACTCCTTTTGCAGGCAAACATGGGCCTTTAAATAACAAAAGCCATGCTTACGGATCAATTAAGCCACAACAATGACAACCGGCAGGATGTTAATGGGTCAGCGGTGCCTGTGAAAAGCTCATCCCAGTAACCAGCGCAAATATTTGCCCAGTCAATTGTCAACTTGTCATGTGTGAACCAATATATAAAATAACGTTACAATTATAATAAATATTTGATCCGTTTTATTTCCCACAGCTAATATATGGACCAGTGGTAACAGTTTTTTTTGTTAAATCCCAGAGAATCACAATGTCCAAAATAATGGTTCTCCCGTCTTATCTGAACACTTTTTCATAAAATTTGAGGTCCTATTGATAATCTCAGAAATAATTTCAATATAGTGCTATGTAACACCCGTGACAATATAGCACCATTACAATTACACTAACAGACTGGTTTACGGTTGAGACACGTGTTAGAGAGCAGTTTCCAATCCTGCGGCCTTTTATTCTTTATATGTTAATTTATCCCGTACAGTATCCGTATCTTTTAAAACAGTTAACGCAGACTTTGATTGAAAGCTGCAATGCACAGGAGCTTCACTTTCTACTCGCTACTGCCACCTGTGGCCAAAAAGTGAAATGGCACACTCCTTGCGTTGCATGCACTATGCACATTCTCAATGACTGAAAATCATCACGACGTACTTTTGGAGTGGAAAGAAAGCCATTTATGCATCGCTTTTCAAGCCCAAGTCCGAAGTACTCTTCACCGTCAAATTTCTGGTTGCAACACTGTGAGATAACGAGAAAAAATGCGCACATCCGCAACGAGCACGAGAAATTAGAACCCGATTCTAGTCTGAAAATGATTTTCCCTGTCGTGAGGTTGTCTCAATTTTGGCATGCTTAAAGTGATAACTAGTATTGTTATTCTTTTATCGGGAGTCACTCCGTGATTAGTCGTGTTACTCAACCTTGATTTCGCTTTTTGTGTATCGGAATGTTTAACAACGATTTGGAAATTCAATTTTTTTCATGGTGCTTCTATGGAGGAAAGCAGACACAAAATGATTAGCCCCATAAAAGTGGCTGAGTGTCGCACATGCTCCGTCCTCACAATGTCCAAGGGTCCCACCTTTGAGGGGGGGCCGAGGGGGGGGGGCTTCGCTCCAACGAGGTCCAGTGTGGTCCGGCCTTGAGTGGGTTAGCCCACTCATTGGACTTTGGCACATTCATTTCAGCAGCGACCTTCTCTCTCATTATTTAAGCAACGGCGACAATAGTGTACGCCACCCCCTCCCCCTCTTTTATGCGCACAAGTGTGGTGCCCCCACCGACCCCCCCTTTCAGTGCGCCCCGCCTGGTCTTTTCAAAACAAGATACCCTCAACTTTCTCTTTCTTCCATTTGCCCAAACAGATTTCTTTTTTACTCTTCAGGCCTCTCATTAACTCCGCTCATACTCGCCATGGCTTGAAGTGGGCGGGCCTTAGGAAAAAGCGACCAATTAGGGGCCTCATCAGCTCCAATTAGACGAGACAAAGCCAGAGTAAAGATAACTCAATGAGTGTGTATGTGTGTGTGTCAGTCCAGTGTGACAAAACTTTGCCATTCACAACATGAGGTGAGGGGGGGAGAGGGGGGGGGGTGTTTGGTGGTTGGAGGCGGCTTCTCTCCGGAGCCAAGTGTTGTTGTGCTGGCAGGGCCCCCCAGGAGTCCCAGAAAGAGAGCCCATTCAACCCTCTTTTACCTGTTTGCAATCTCTTATTATTGTCCGCCTCCACTCTCTTCATACTTCCTTCAACAAGAGGAGAGGAGGGGTGGGGGGTGGGGGGTGGATGGCTGTTAAGGGGGTGCCTTTCACCTCATTAGAAGTGCATTTGCACTGTCTCCTCCCCGCAACATCGTATTTTTCCTCTTTTTTATTTTTTTATTTTCTTTGTACGTCATAATCTTCCCTGAAAGGAGGATTTTTGGGGCGCTTAATTTGCCGCCCACGCTAAACGCATTCATTAATGAATTGGGTAACACTAATTTTCTCCTATTCAAGGGGTGCATCTTTTTCCGGGGGTTGGGGCTGAATAACGAAGGGAGGTGGAGGTGGTGGGGGAGATATAATTAGGATACAAGGGTCCACTTCAGTAAATATTTGGAATCTTTTAAGGCTTACCCTCGATTAATTACTTCCACAAGAGATTTTCGCAGGGGGGAAATGAAGTGCCAACTTTCCTCTAACAAGATAAGCTTGTTAGGGGGACGTTCTTCAAATTAAGGTGGGGGAGGGGAGGGGGGTTATGTGGTGGGCATTTTAATCAAACGCATGCTCGGAAAATGGGCTCATTACGGACACAAAGGCACGACGCGCAAACAGTGATGTCATGTTTTGTCGCTTGTTTACACAAATAAAGACGACTTGGAAAAGGCGGATCGTGTTGATCATTACGCTGACGCCATTGTCGCCATAATGGCAGCTGACAACCCTGCCAAGTTGTATAACCGCGTAAAATGAACTAAAACAACTACTTAAAAAAAAGATTATTTGTATTACTGCGAGGAAGTTTTTTTGGTTTTGCAAAAAAAGTCATTTTAAACAAAATAGATTTATTTGTATGGAAAAATGTTGGAATGAGAACAAGGTCGTCAAACATTATGAAAATAAAGTGGTGCTTTAAAGAGGAAAAAAATATTGGTAGATTTGTCATATTGCAAAGAAAACTGTAGTAACATTTCAGGAAGACGAAAAGTGGTAAAATATTACGTTCATTAATTTTCATCGGAAAAAAAAGTCCCCGGTTTTCCTCATTATCCCTTCATGATGAAACATGTCAGAAATGTAGCTTATTAATATATAAATGGCATCAAAATAAATGTTTGAAATAAATGCAACTCTATTGTAATCAAGCTACAACTGAATTGTACTCAACAAATTTGTAGTACCAAATAAACAAAAAGTGTAACATTTATTTGAGGGATATATTTTTTCTTACCACTAGAGGGAGCACACATCCCCTATGATATTAAAGAGGCTGACGGGCCCAAAGCTTTTGGAAGTGCTTGAAATTAATTGCTTTGTGAGGTGCTTACATGTCACCATCCAGTTTGTTGTGAGCGAGGACTGCTACCTAGTGGTTTCAGAGAAGTACTGTGACTCTCCATACATTCGAGGGCAGCCCGGGTGCAATATGATGACGCCATGGCACAAAATATGGTGTATTTAGTTGCCACAGCAGCAGTAAATTTGACGACTAAAACAAGGTTGGATGTCATTACATAGGACAAAGTTTCCGCTACCTAAATCAAAGAAGTCTTGCAAAAAAAAAAAACTGAAACATGCTGTAATGTAGAAATATAGTGTTGGAAAAACACATAAAGCACAAGTAGGTCATAATTTTAGACTGGCGTAAAGGAGAGGACATGCTGCCACATTATTTTTATTGTGACAAATGGCAACAAACTGTGGACTTAATTAAAAATAAGCAACGTTCCAGTTGGGAGATGATTCCTGTCTTTTTTGTAACAGTCACAAAACATTGCCACGGCATGTATACAGCAAACCTCACTTCTATCTAGGATGAAAATTTGCAAAAAAAAAAAAAATGTAGAATTTTGAAAAGCAAGAATATAAAATAAATGAATACTGTTACTGTAGTGTACTTCCAAAATGAAATTTATGTGGTGAAGTTTGAAAAAAAAATCTAATTAAAAACTATTACCCCAAATAATGTTGAGAAAAAAATTAAATATTTTTTTTAAACTACATTTTTTTAAATGTCGAATTTGAATGAAATGTCATTCTTTAATGGCATGAAAAATAGTAATATTAGAATGAAGTATTTTTATCAGGGAAAAGTTGCAATGATGTAAGAATACTCATAGTATTACAATCCCCCAAATTTTTTTGCAGGAAACACGGTAAAGTTATTTGTAGGATAATTACGAATATCAAAATGTTACTTAAAATCCCGGCGCAGTTCAAAGTTTTATCGCGTTGACAGTTTGACCCCTGGCACAGACTATTTCCATTATTTTCTAAAATCTCCATTTTGGAAACGCGCAGAAGCGCAAGTGATGAACGACACCAATGGGACACTTCAGTTTTCTTACCGCGCCGGTGGTTATTTTTCAAGAAAACAACAACGGCATTGAGCTCCTAAGATTAGAACTTTTCTTCATCCAAAAGTGAATGAGGTCAGCAAAAAAAAAAAAGTTTTATGAGTTCAACGCTGCTGGAAGTCCAAAAGAGGCCCAGCACAGCCTCTTGAACATCAGATGCAGTAAATATAAGATGTGAATGTGACACTAATGGATGGATCAGATTTGAATATAAAATAAAACTAAACAAATACGTCTGGGGTCAGCCAGTCCTCCCTCAAGCGCCTCCAACGAGACTGTCGCTATTCCGATGTCCTTCTGGTATCTACAGTGTTTATGTCTTTTAATTTGTGTTCTAATTTCTCGCTAATTCAGATGACACCAGATGGAAAGTGCTTCGTTAGAGCTTCCACTGTTGAGCAACGCGCTTTATAAAGTTGTATATTGTTACAAATTGAAGTTTTATGAGAAAAAAAAAATTGCAATAAAAATTCAACATTGCAAGAGTGCAACTTTACTTTGAAAACATTTTTTTGCTTAAAAAAAAAATGACGTTGCCTGAAGAGTCCGTGCGAGATATTTTTTTTCCAAGGGAAAAAAAAAAAAAAAAACTAAGACAGATGAAGGAAGCAAAAGCAAAGACTAACAAAACCTGTCGTGTTATATGTCACACTATTAGGCTGAAGTGTGTGTGTTTATAAGATATTCGTCATGTTATCATTTGCACTACGAAGAGTCCAACGTGCGTAAACGATTTACACGTGTGATATGACGTCAGTCGGTCTTAAGTGGAGATTTACCGCAGCACTGGAAAGTATGTCAACAACGCTTAAAAAAAAAAAACATTTACATTATCAACCGCCAGTTGTTGTGCTGTTACCATGGTGACAAAGCATCACAGTGGACTCATCTTACACATGGCATCAATCTATCTCTCGAGTTAATATAACGTAATGGTTTGACCACTTTCAAATCGAAACAAATAGAAAAATAAACGTCTGTCATCCAAAAGGCATATGATACATTCTGTTAAGAGAAAAAGTTAAATAATAATAAGATATTTACACCTCACGTTGACTATTTAGAATCCATTGCTGTCTGTTCTGCCTCGTGGTGGCTTCCTCTTGCGGGTCCTCTTGGAGTGCGGCGGCGGCGGCGGCGGCGTCGTCTCTCCAACAGCTTCGCCCGAGCCTGCGTCCTGGCTGTCTCGCCAGGCGCCGGGCGCCACGGGGAGCTCCTCCCCCGGGTAGAGGGGCACTCGGCCGTACACTTTGATCTGCAGGTCGGCGATGTCGTTGCGGATGTCGGCCATGAGAAGCAGCAAGAAGTCGAAGGAGCCAGGAGGTCCCTACAGGTGGACAACGGAAAACAAGTAAATAAAACGTCAGAATATCCATCCAACTATTTCCGATGGCGATGGATTTTTTTTTTTTTTTTAGCAATTTAAACTTCACAAGAATAAATTGCTAATTTTCAAGCAAATAATCTGATTTATGAGAATAAATATTTGGAGAAAAAATACTCGGAAAAATGGCAATTTCTGAGACTAAAATTGTAATTTGTAGTAATTAAACTTTAGCCTTACAAAATATAGTGTATGTTGTATTGTTGTAATAGAACTGTAATTGTATGAAAATTATTATTCATTTTTACTAGAACATTTTTTTCTTGATAAGATTTTTATTTTAAATTAATAGAATTGAACTTCACAAGAGCACAATATTTTTTTTCCACAAATTCTACAAGTAAAATTAAATTTTAAATTTTAACCAAGAGTAAAATGAATTGTAATTTTTTTTTTTTTTTACATGAATACAACTTTTATTTTATGACAGCAATTGTAATTTCACCACAGTAAAAATTAAAATGATGCTCCCTTAAACAGTAATTTTCATTGCCCCAATTAAGGATGGCCAAGTGGTCTAAGGCGCCGCGTTTCGGTCCCAGTCTCCCAAGGAGGCCTGGGTTCGAATCTCGAATTTCCCCATTGTGGGACTAATAAAGGGAATCTTATCTTATCTTATCTTAAGATGGTAATTTTTCTCCCAATTAAGTAGCTCGACTTGATGTGTTCCACTGTTTCTCCTCCTCACTAACGCTATTTATTTTTGTGTCTGTCTGTAAGCGACCCTGAAACAACAGCGCTGGATTTTGGCGACAGATTTCATAAGAGATGTAGGTGCCGATTTTCTTACTGGAGGTCCAACAGGTCCGGGTGCTCCTGGCTCCCCCTGTAGGGTAAAGAAACAAATATTTAGTTTAAATGAATTTGAGTAAAGGGGCGCACGATAGGAATTCATAATATTGTATTCTTTTTTTTTTTTTTAACAAGTGTAAGCGCATCGGTGAGGAATTGCTGTTGCTATACGGTAGCGCTTGTTCGCCCGACCGCTGAGTTGGGGAGGGGGGTCACACTGGGGCTGTGAGTGTTTTGGCAGATGGTTTGGATTTGTTACTCGGAGAGACAGATTAGCATCACCCGCCGATCTATCCACACAAACATCCCCGTAGCGGGAAAATTGAAGGATTCTGTGTATACTGTAGCGAAGGCACCTGAATTGGACCACACCAGCGAGCGGCTAAGCCGAGCAAATCGGTTTTAAGCTAAGTGGCGCAATTCCAAAACATGTCATAACTTTATTAAAACTCAATAAAGAGGGAGTGTTTTTGGTTATGCTGCAATCTCAAGTAGTGAGAAACCATTTGCCGCATTTGAACACGAAACAATTATAATTATGACTTTGGCGCAGAAAATGTATCGGAATTGGAGCCGAAAAAGGCGACTGACAAAATCGATGCCTGCAAATCGGACTTTTCAGTCATTGAAATATTGTCAAAGATCACAATGTCTCCTCTGGCAAGTTCAAAAAGAAAAAAAAAATTGTAACGCACATGAAAAATACTGAAACTGGAAAACAAAAAATCAATATGATATAATAGTCGTATTAATAGAAAAAAATGATGAGAATTCAGAAGAGTAAAAAATTGTCTTAACATCCCAAAGGGAGAAAAAGAAAGACAAATCGGGACATATTTTTACAAAAAAAATTGCATCCCGTCATCCAGCATTTGTGTATCTGAGAAAAATCAGAAACCAAACAGAAAAGGCAAAACGTTAACAGACGTGTCGATCTGAAATTTGGAGCATCTTGAAGCCTTTTGGTTTCCTGTCGAGGTGAAAGCAAAGCAAACCCTGACAAACCCTTCCTGGAAAAAAAACCAAAAAAAAGCCTGAAATATTCCAGACGTGCCGAGTGGTCCGTAGAGTTTTCTTAACACCGATCGTGAAAAAGTTAATGGCCACTTGAACAACTGCATGCTGTTCACCCCCCGGGGGCCTTACTTTTGATTTTCAACGTGTTTGCACTTGAGTGGATCACAGACGTCACCAACAATCAGTCATACGTCTTAAATCCAACTTAGCAACTTTGACTGTGAACAATCATCGCCTTGTAGCCGACACTGGACTTCTACTGAGCGCAGTTTCCAAAGCGAATCTCACCTGGTGTCCGTCTTTTCCCGGCGCTCCCGGAGGCCCCTGTCGAATAAAGACAACAGCTCGTATATATTCAAGCTTGTGCATTTTAATTGTTGAGTAAAGATGATGCGCCAGGTTAATTGCAGTCTGTGTTTCCAGCCCAGCTGAATTAAAAAAAGAAAATGGTGACCTGTAGTGTGCGAACAAAAATATTGGAAACAGCCAACTAACGTAAGGTAACAACAATTGAAATCTTGAGTTCTGATAGACTCTAGCATTTCATCACGATACAAATAAAACTGTGTTCTCCACCCAAAAGCGAGCAAAGAAACGCCGCAATAATTCACAAAGACGTCACGTTACAATAATTGTCATACTGTGTATTTGCGAAAAGGTCGTGAAGGTTACAAAGGCTAGTCGCTGATTTGTGAGAACCACCTAAAGAAAATTCTCATTTCAGTCAAAACAATTATAAGACAAATTTCTCCACAGAAAAACACAGCTGACAGTTTTGCAGGAAAATAAATCCTGCAAAGCAAAGAATTTGCAAATTTTACAAAATGGAAGTGTTTATGTAGCATTAATAACCGCTTTATTACAACAATAGCGACAGTATTACAAGGAAAACGTACTCAACTCATCTTTATTTGTATATGGCAGCATGTTTTGGATGTCTCCCTCCTCCAACATGCTTCAAATGATCGGGCTTGTTATACGGCGATGGGCTGATCATTAGAATCAGGCGTGTTGGAGGAGCGAAACATCCAAAACATGCCGGGCAAGGGTTCTCGAGGACAGAGCTAAAAACAACTCACAGTGAGGAACACGGGAGTTAAATGGGGATAATTTCAAATAGTACAAAGAAAACATTTAAGAGGGTTGGAATAAGATGGATGGTGTGGAGGTAAAATTAAATCACCTTAAAACAGGATTATTAAATGACCAAAAATAACCTAAAACGGACAACCTTCTATCAAGTGAAACCATTAGATAGGTGCGAGTAAAATTAATTAATTATTATTTTTTTTTAATTATTTAAACATTTTTTAAATGTTTAATTTTTTTTTTCCAAGAAAGAAACATCATGTAAGTAGAATTGTTTTAGTATTACACGAAGAGTCACTTTTATCAAAATAAAGACATACATTAAGAAGGAAATTTGTGAGTTAAAAAATGGTAAAAAGAGACAATTATCCCACAAAGTAACTTAAATGACGTTTTTTTTTTTTTTTCTTCTTTATGTTAACCATTTTACGCGTGCGTGGACTAGCGTCAGTTTTCCAAACAACACCGACACGCCGCTAATGAGGATTAAGAGGTTTTCGGAGACGAACATATGTAATTAAAACCCTCCGAATGCTCACAGGAGAACTTTGGGAGGTTTTGGCGCCGTTAACGCCGCAAGCTCGTCTGATTGCAGGTGTTGATAGTGTCGTTCATCAACGTGGCAATGCGCAACCGCATCCCGCACATTCTTGGTCCACGTCCCGGTCGCACTAATCAACATGAAAGGATTCCGCTCGAGGGCAGAGAACGCGAGTCGGCCAACCAAAACCAAGAGCACTTGTCAATCGATTAACCCTTCATTGTTCTCACTTCAAAAGGTCAACGTTTTGGCATTTCAGGTTTAGTTTAAATGTATTCGACCTTCATGATTGTATTAATAATCGTAAATCAACTTCACGTATTTGGAGGTGATCTCGTACCAAAAATGAGTCGTACAAAGTTTGCCGTGTAACGATCACTAATTTAATCGAAATTAAGTCGTGAGATCATGAGAAAAAAAAATGAAAAGAAAAATCAAAATTCAAAATGTATGTTCGTTGTTTCAGGAGTCAAGTTAGATTGTTGAAAAACAAAATCTTAATTTTAAAAAAGTTGCATTACGAGAAGCTGAAGGTGATTTTAAAGGAGATGAAATTTTATTTTTAGAAGAAAAAAAAAGCAGAACGCTGCAGGAACACGATCGCATTGTGAATTTGCCGAGCCGCTGATGTTTAATTTTTTAATTTTTTTAATCCAAAAATATCCTCTATTATCCTCTGAAAACTCACCTACATGCATTTTTGCCAAATCCCAGTCAGATCTAAAAAAAATAACACTTTTTGGTGCTAAATAACTCGAGTGGCTTTATGAATACATGAAGAAAAGTTTTATGAGTAAAGTGTAAAATTGAAATGTTGGAGTTGAGAAATATGCGGTAGGATTCAACTGACCACAGGTCCACGAGGGCCTCGTTTGATGTGGGACAAGTCTGGTGTGGGCCCCAAGGGACCAATTAGGCCTCTTGGTCCAGGAGGACCCGGGGTCCCCGATTGTCCATCAAGACCTGGCTGTCCCGCTGGTCCGGGATCTCCTAAATAAAAACAGACGTGCTGATGAAAGTGGATTTCATTTCCTGCTTCCTCTCTTTAGCCGAGAAGCAAAATCAGACACATGCGCAAAAGACGGAGGGAGTTATTCAGTCAGACTGACGGAATGGTCCGCCAGTCCGTCAATGAAGGACGCCCGTTTTGCTGATGATGGATGGGAAACACGGCCCACTTGTCTCGTGTTTGTTCACACGTTTTTTTGTTTTTTTTAGAGGACTACAATGACGATATTTGTGTGAGAGGGAGTGCTCTCTATAAACGGTATCAAATTTGTTTCAAAAGTACAATTTTACTCAAGAATGATTTGAATTGTAAATCAATCATTGTCCTCTAGAATTAATAAAAGCAAATTTTAATCAGAGACGGCTTTAGGACTCTATAAACATTTTTAAATGGATTTCAGAAATGTCTAGAGCACAGGTGTGGGCAAACTACGGCCCGGGGGCCACATGTGGCCCGTTAAGCGTTTTAATCCGGCCCGCCGAACTTGGGAAAAAAATATTTCATTTCATTTCTTTCATTTTGGTTTTAAATTGGAGGTCTGAAAGCTCGTGCCGAGAATACGTCGAGAAAAGTTTACTTGCATTTCTGATTTAGAAATCTGGTAAAAAAAATTGTTGACTGGAGTGATTCTCTGATTCTCCTCTGTTGCGTTCCAATAAACGAGGCTTTACTGGTCCAATAAGTTGCACGTTTACCTGGTGGGCCTGGTGGTCCCGTCAAAAACGCAGCTGGGATTTTGTCTTCGGTCCTCTGCTCTGGAACATCAGAACTGCTTGACAATATCTTGAGTCAAGAAAGAAAATCACTACAAATTGATTTATGCTCTGAGCATTTTGCGGTGAAACAAAGCTTTTACAAAAAGAATTAGAAATGCATTTTTGTCATGATCATCATACACTCTTCCCGGGCAAAACAAAGTCGAGAAGCGGAGAAATAAGAGTTTGGTTGCAGAGTACAAGTAAAAAAACAGATTTTATTTTTCTTAAATGCTGCACCTCAATTTAGTATCTGTGACACCCCCGAGGAATTCTACAATATTATCTTTTTTTTTTTTTTTTAAATCAGATCTTAGACACTGAGTGACCTTTCACTTTTCAAATCTAAAACAACCACATAATATAAATAATAAATAACTACCTCTCAGACAAAGTCAATTATAACTGGGTGGTGTACCTAATATAATGTCCGGCGAGTGCAGCGCTGGAGTACCACATGACTGGAAGCAATTAATCATGTGACTCAAAGCGCCACAAGTGGCAAAAAGAATCCTGGCGGGGAAGAAGCATTGGAGTAACCCGTCGTCACGGATGACAGCTGAGATTAGAACGCGTTTACGGACACGGCAACCGGAATATTACTCCATTACCGCTCACCTTCTGTTTTAGCTGCAACACGGTGGTCTTGATCTGCTGGAAGTCGTCGCATGTGGCCGAGCAGGTCCCCGTGTTCATCACATTGTCGGATTTCTCCGATACATGATGCAGCGCTGTTAATGAGATCGCTGATTTATTTTCGGGTGTTAAGAGGACATCTTTTATAAATAAGACAGATTGTTATGATTCAGAACGTGGCTACAAAACAAAATCTTTGCAATTGAAACACACCCCTTAGTATCGGCGCCTCCCATTCCGATGCCGACGAGTATGATCAGCGTTTACGTGACAAGTATGGAAAGCAGGCAGTTGCACAGCGCCGTGTTGTCCAGATGTTTGGACGTGGGACGTCACACCTCGCGAGCCTGCCGCCAGTCATGCGTCTCCCCCTTAAGGGGACCCGTATGGCGGAATTTTTTTTCGACCGTCATTCCCGTTTACTCCACTGCTTGGATAATCAGAGTAACAATCGTGAAAAAAGGTCAGCATACAGTGCTTGCTCTTGTTTCCACACGCATAAATTAAATGGCAGATTGACAGTGTCGGGACCACGTTGCTTTTGCTTCACCGAGGAGACACCCTTGGGAGGAAGGACCGCCTCATTGGCGACGGAATGGGCGTGAACATCTTTATTATTATTATTTTTAATCTTCTGGGTCCTTTCTGATGTTTTCCTCAAGAGCATCAAGGCAAACCAGGGAAGGACCCCGGAGTCGAGGGGTTCAAAGTTCACGCTCGGGAGGAAAAACTGTTCTGACATGCTATATGTAATGACTACCAGGTGCACACACACACACACACACACACACACACCCCGTCTCCACCAATGAGGACACAAAATGTCCCAACATAACCCTAACACTCACATTATTGTAAAATGAACACGCTTTTTGACTTCCGTCTCCGTCAATGGCAGCGAAAGTGTCAGTGTATTAAAACGGGAAAAAAAATAATAATGTACACACAGGAAACGGTCGCGCCCCACAAACTCTGCTCAGCAACAAGCCACGAACCTCTCTCTTCTTTACTGCATGTTCGCCCGTCTTCCTCCAGGAAGAAGCCTGGATCGCACTCGCAACGGAAGCTCCCCATCGTGTTGATGCAGAGTTGGGAGCACGCCGTCGTGTTTGTGTCACCGCATTCATCGATGTCTGCATAAAGCACACAAAGTCAATATATATATATATTGTGTGTGTGTGTGTGTATATAGTTGCAAAATGGAAAGACTCACCCAGACAGTAAGGCTTTTGGCGGTTCCGGTGGCGCTCGCGGTTGTAACGGTAGCCAGGGTAACAGGTGCACACCACACGGCCAAAGTGATCACTACACTGCTGCTCGCAGGGCGCGCCAGCGCACACATCATAGTCTTGAAAATACATGCGAACTTCGTTCAGCCAGAGGTAGCAAACAATTCGCGCCAAAAAGGTTGCCAGTTTGGCCGAGTTGGACCAGCTGAGTGCATGTCGCGGCGCTGTGGCAATTTGGCGGCAGAAACTCATCTAAATTTATAGCTGCTCAAACCGTGCGGACGTGTGTTGGATGTCAGATGTACGGAATAAAAGTGATCAATTCTTCAATTCATTATGATCTTAATCAGTAGTAGTAGTTGTATCATAATTATTTTTTTAATCAGGGTTCTCCAACTAGTGCAATGTCTTTAAAGGAAATGAGAGGACCTGCTTCGAAAAGCCATGAGTAAAGTCAGTTGTGATCACTCCCACAACAGCGCAGACCTCCTTTTCTCTCAGATCCGCGCAGGAAATGACACCATTCCGAAAATAGAGCTTAAAGGGACGCCTCATTGACGTTAACATCAGCACTTATAAAATAGGTTTGCATGTAAAAATGACATCAGTACTAAAATGCTCCCCCTAAAAGACTCTGTCGTGATTTATTATCATTTTCTGGGTGATTTACGACAAATTGGAACATTGGAGCTCGGTTTGTTATTTTTTTTTCCCGTTGAAAACTGATTAATTGATTGACTATTCAGCGAGACTTGCCTACCTTCAGGAATGCACTGTCCCAACACAAACTTGAAGCCCCGGCAGCACTGCTTTCTGAAAAATACCAAACGGAAGCAAATAACGTTGGCTATAATAAGTCTATTAAAGCCGCATTACGTCTGACATGTATTATTAATAAAACACAAACACGCGCAGCTGTCCGCAGGTCAGACACACGAGTTTCCCGCTGACTTGGACCGGTTCCCTCGCAGCGCACTGTTCTGATCCAAAGCATTACGATTATTATTCATCACCAAAAAAAAGCAAAAAGTGCTTCCAGGTGTTGCTGTTGTTTTAACAGGAAATGATGCACACTCAAAAAGTTGAAACGAGCGCAGCAATGCAACATGCTCACTCCGAGAAGATGACCGTGAAATTCTTGTAGCGTTTATTTAGCCATTTGGGACACTGCCGTGCTTTTGTACTTGGCAGCATTCAAATATGATTTATGTCATTCTTTTTTTTTTTCCACAGATGAGCTACTTGACTTGAACTAGAAATGCTCAAATATTCTAAATTGCAAAATAAATGTGTATCAAGAAGGCTTTTATTGGTGAGGTACTACTCCTTTGGAGTTGGATCTAAAAATATGAAGCCAAAAGTAGAAGTTTAGCCGATATTTAAATCTGATTGGTCACAATTGGAATTTTTAATACCAGTATTTGTTTTCAAAGCTTTTAATTTAGTTTCAATTAACGTCACACTGTTCAACAATGTGATGGAAAAAAAAGGAAGTTTTTTTTTTTTTTTGGTGATCGGTGATCTTTTTTAAAATTAAAAAAACATTTAGTCTTCTCTTTATATTTAATACATTTTTAGAGAACCGATTATAAAAATCATCTGACTGCTCTCACCACTGCATTTCCAACAAACCATTCCATGTCAAAAATCGGTAAAGAATTCAACACGTTGTGATGGATTTATCGGAGCCAAATACAGTCTCAAAATCTATCATTTAAAAATTGACAACGTAAAATACATAATCCCGCATCACACTCAAAGGGACGCTTCATATTCCTAATTAGAGACCTTTTCTCAAGTCGTCACTTATTTTCTAACTTCTCCAAAATGAAAAGATAAAAAAAAGTTTTCCTGATCCCAAAAATATATAAACCAAGCTTGTTAGTGAAAAATTGCGCCACCTTGGATCTTGTCCTCCTTTAAAGCAATCCTTTACAAACATCAGAACTCTATATTAAAAAAAAACACACAAAAAAAAAACTATAACCTAATAATCCTATCTTTCACATGTACTGTAATTAAAAAACAATTCTGGAAAGTTACAATCTTAAAGCAATGCTGTCATTTTATAACCTAACGTATCACAAGGACCTCAAAGAAGTCGTCTAAAAGATTTGCAGAGATCTGCACTTACCAGAAGACTTTTAATGGTAGCGATGATGGCTCAATGATGATTATGCAGATGACAGATGTTAAAGAGTTATTCTTACAAAAATGTATTCCTTTTCAGGAAGCCAGTCGATGAAAAACTGTAAATCAACCACGTGAGGGGAAACCACAACGTTGGCTTCCAGACATTATTTTGGTTCAACGATGTACTTTTAATGTATGTTTTCTTTAAAACGAACGCCGCGAGACATGCTCACTGGAACAGAATGCAACGGAATATTCGCCAGACACCGTGACGACTTCTCTCAGCGCGCTTGGGGCGCATGAATGTTAAAGCGTGACCATGGCATTTAAAGATGAGGCCACGTGGGGGCGCTCAAGAGGCAGCATGGCTGATTTCAAATTCAATTATTTGACCAGCTCGGTATGCAGAACGGCTGGCAATTTTGTTTAAAAAAATAAGTCACGATATAGCAAAATGCAAAAAAAGTGGAAGAGAGATGTAGAGGGAGATCATTGAAATCTTTTCGAGCTCAGTACAAGACAGTGCAAGAACTTGATGGATTCTAAAACAGCTTTGCATTCAAAGTCCCCCCCCCCAAAAAAAAAATCATTTTTCATGATACGTCTCGATTCCTTGAAGATTAACGTCATAGTTTTTCACATTTTAAGCACTGCATTGCCCCAGAAGTGGACACCCTGAGAGAGTTGACACAAAGACGACTTCCTGCGTGACCCGAAGAAGAACAAGCAAACAGGCGGTGGGACGACGGCGGCAAAAACAAACATCACGAGAGAAAACAAATCCATATCCGCGCTCACGTTCCCTCAGTTGTGCATCTTTTTATTGAATTAGCATGAAGGGAAAATGTTTGCACATTGCAACATCTTAACTTTTTGCCTCTTGTGGAAAAGCCAAGCGAGGTTAGGAAACATCCAAAACTATTTGACAAGACTATATTTCCCATCTTCATTCTGTGTAAGAACAACTAAATTGTCTTCAGGAGAAGGAAGTCAAAAGCATGAAACTATTAAAAAAATTAATTAAAAAAAACTCGAACTTATTAAAGCTGAATAGAAAAGACCCGCCGTGACCACCCTTGACTAGACAAAACTTAATCAGACTAAACTTGTGTGTGTGTAAATCTTTCAAACTGCGTTAATCAGAACCAAACCCCCCCAAAAAAATCAAAACAGAACATCCTTTCATATTAAATTGTTCAAAGTAGGCACCTTTCATCGAGATAACAGCTTTGCACAATTTGCAATTTCCTCAGTCAGCTTTTATGAAGTGGATGATATTTTATGAGCCCGAATGACTTTCAGTTCACATCTGTGCATTATCAAACGTTAATAGTCTGCAGCTCTTCACCTCGTAATAGTTTCGACGATTTAGAAGCCCTTTCCTCACTTCTGACTCGGGAAAATATATAACAATGTTGATAAAGAGCATGTCAACATGAAATATCCTAAATTTGACGATCTGGGGAATTCCCTCGGTGGAGTCAATACAGGTAACAACCCTGAAAATTGGCCCGAATCCGGAGAAAACAATCTCCCTGAAGCAACAGATCAACGCTCGTATTTTTAGATGATTTGTCCAAAAATCTACTAGCGACACAAAACATTAAAAATTCTCCCAACCCGATTAACCGGCTCACTTTAACATATGACATAAAATATACAACCAATCTAATTCATAATTGAATCATTTGCACAAATATGGTGGCTGCCATTTTCGTCTCAAGCATCTCGGTTGTTTGTTATTCTGTGAATGAGATCCATTACTGTACTAAAACAAATGTGCTTTTTGAAATATAAAGGCCATTCACAATTGATTGACGCCAAGAAAGCGATCGGTGTCCATTCCTCACTTTCTATACTTTGGTCGTGCTGTTTTTCCTCAAGTTCACTCATCTTTTAGAGAAGTCCATATTCAGGCCAAAAACTATCAAATGGAATTCAACCAACTGACTTTTCTTTATGGCTTGTGCAGGTATTCCATCTATTAAAAATCTCGACGGTATTGTATGCACTCCTTCCACTCTCCCACTTTTCATACGCACCGTAAAACAGTCTGTGGCTTCCAATGAATCTTTTTAATACCCCGCATAAAATGGCAATGATGAGGTTATACAAGCGACGGCGTGTTGAAGGTTTATCTTCGAGGGGAACGCAGACGAAAGTATGATGAGCCAGCACGTTACGTAAAGCACAAAAAGGAGGCTATTTGCTCACGGAACGTGTCGACGCGTTGTCACAAAAACAGCCGGAATAAAATCCCGGGGAGCGGAAATATGAAAAGGTTTTTGTTTTCAATCAACAGAATATGTTTGATTTTTTAATATGTTTAGGTGACATAGACTTAAAGTCATGCTGAAACATAAACGCATGATGGAGTTTTGCATCATGTCGGTGGTAAAGGCTCAGTTTTTCTGTAATTTAGTTCCCGTGAAATCACGCTCGCGCATTGTTCTCTCGCGTTGTTGTATGTATTGTCCTGTTTCCGGTTTAAATCAGATGCATCCTATACAGTCCCGCTCAATATTAACCTACTAGCAAATTAATCCTTATTTCTCACCTTATTGATGCTGATTTGAGCCTTGAGTTGATGACAAAAACGTGAAATGTTGAGTTAATTACGGTTTGTATGTTTGTGAATCCGTTAGCCACATTAGCCCACCAGCATTCGTCTTCGGCCGTTCGCGGTCATTAATATGTGACTCAAGGGGCATGGATTCGTCTTCGGCCGTTCGCGGTCATTAATATGTGACTCAAGGGGCATGGATTCGTCTTCGGCCGTTCGCGGTCATTAATATGCTACTCAAGGGGCATGGATTCTTCTCATATCGGATCAGCGTTGTCTCCGATTGTCGCGACGGTCGCTGTCCCCTTGCTACGTTGACGAAGGAGTGATTAATTCGCTTTGCAGGTGTGCCGTTCTTTCCTTGACGTCACTGAATGTTGTTATTTGTGTGGCCCCTAGATGGTGCTGTTGTACTGTTATTCCGCTGATTCATTCGTGTACGTTCATATAGTTTGGAATGCTCACGTTTAGACAGTGTATTTCACTTAATATATTCGGAATATTGTTTGCAATATTGGAAGTTGTAACTAATTCCTATTTTCCCTTATTTATTTGCAGACTCAATCAATCAACCTATCAGTCAGTCAATATTATATGTGCATCAATGGCTGTTTGCTTGCAAGACAAGTTCAGTAAAAGATACTGAAGCACCTCGGAACACCATCTTGTTTACAGTTTGCCCTTAAACGAACTAGTCCCGACACCTCCCCAACAATGTCACTTATAAAAAAAATAAAGATAAGGATGTAAGGAACAATTGAATAAAGATTTTGCCATCTACTGTCTGGGTAGTTCTAGGCACGCGATTAAAATGAAGTCATTCGTTGCCATTGACAGATATAGATGCCAAAAAGTACATTTATTTTACCTGGGCTGGCAGTGAATGAGTTCACTTGGGTGACTCCTTTCAGTTTGCGTCAGAGCGGGTACGCATTACATATCAACCTTGGAGCTGCCTGGTGAAGAAGACAATGCATTGGGTAATCAATCAAGTTGTCACCATAAACTGCCTCTGGAGATTTTGGCAGAGTCGAGGAAAAATATAAACACCTTGCTTGATTTACACTGAAGGGGGGGTTGACATTATGTCACTTACAAATTTTCCTCCTACATGACCGGTAAAGACAATGTTATGGGATATTAAATCAAGAAACTGTCTTGTAGTGCTTAGTGAACTGTAGTAAAAACACTCTTTGGATCCTCCTACCTGAACGGTACAGAAGATGAGTTTAAGTTCTGTAAGTTTAAACCTACGACACAATGCACACCTGAGGACCAAGTGTTTATAGGGACGCATCCAAAAATGCAAAGTAATCCGAGTCCATTTTAAGAATGTCCAGAGAACCACAAGAATAAAAAAAGACAAAGGTCACTGGTTCATCTAAAAATACCACAGGAGTGATTTTTCCCTGTTCTCATTGTAAAATTCCCATGACGTGCTGACGTTCCTTGGGCCGTGTCCTCATTATTCCCTGGAATTATTTGATTGCGAGCTACCTTTGAGATGCCAAAAAAAAAAAAGGTAAAACAATGTTGAAGAATGATGTTTTTCCAGCAGATGATATCTTTCTGCGGAGCGGGAGGCAGCTGGACAGCTTGAGATGACTAAAGGCACATTTCGCAAACTTGATGACTCCACAGAACATCAAGTTTTGCAACTGGCAAGACTCTCTGCAACCTAATCGACCTTTTATCTCAGCTATCAATCAAAAGCACGACAGTTTCTTGCTTTGTCTTGGCGAAACTAACGGCTGTCAGTTGGAAGCTGTCGAAAAAATGCTTCCGGTAGACTTCTTGCAGAAAGCTGAACTTTAACTCTACTACTGTGACTGTCTGGCGTCAGAGATTCAAAATCACTTGGGTTCCTGGTTTTGTCGAAAACTGCAGTCTTTACAGAGCTCCTCACCCAAAAAAAAAAAAAATCCCACGGCACACTAACAATTAAAAATGTCACAAAATGCACAAACGTGGGTTAATTTCCATCGAGTTGATTATGATTCATTTAACGCAGCTCAAACAGTGGATGGATGAAATTAATGTAGGTTTATAAATAAATTTAAAAAATAAAATAATAAACTAAATAAAATTAAATTTAAATTAAATTTAATTAAAAACTAACCAAATAAAATAAAATTAAAATTGAATAAAATAAAAAAACTAAATAAATAAAATTAAAATTAAATACAATAAAAAAATAAAATAAAATAAATGATGTTCAGACCAAATAAGCAAATTTGGATATTGTCATCTGGTTGGCAATCGATGATAGCTATTTTCTGCTAGTCCGGAGAAGAAGAAAACAAATTCCTGATTTGAGCTTGACTACTTCCATCCACTTGTGTCAGTCATTCAAAAATAAATTAGAGCTACCAACGTATCAACCAAATTCATGAGAGTTCCTACCGACAGTTTTTTTGTTTCCTAAAGATTGCATAAAATTTGCATCCAACATAGTGCACCTTTCATCTAAAAAATAACCCATGCTCTGAAAGACTGGTCTATCTGGAACTTCAGGAATGAAAAGTGTAAGTCAACCTGAGCCGTTAACGAGATAAATGTCCTCCAAAGGTTAGCGTAGTCGTTCACATAGCTGTCACGGTGTTGGATCGATTCACACTCAACCGTCCATCCCCAATCACCCTGCGGCGATTCACTCGCGACCGAGCCAGGGTGAAGTCTGCCTTTTGTCTTAAGTCAACCGGGATCGCCTCCAGTCCCTACCGTGACCCGTGATGAATCCGAAGCCTTTGCCAAGGAAAGCTAAGCAGCAATTTAACCTTAAAAGAAAAACAACTTGACAATGGAATTGTAAACGGACGTAGGATCTGCTTTGGTTCCCAACCGAAGATTGGGAAAGAAAGGACCAACTCAGAAATCGCAATGAGCTTTTCATCAGGTTTGGTTTCCAAACGATGGTCAAATTCATCATTTGTGTTGACAATGCTATTGCTAATAATCATAATGACGCCATAATGCGATCAGAATGATTAATTAGTGTAATTTATGAACAACATAAGCACCCCAAAAATCACTAATTATAATTTGATAGATTATGATTTTTGATTATGATTTTTTAATATTTTGGATTTGATTATGATTTTTTTTCATGTAAAATGACATCCAAATAAAAAAAACTGACCCGGGACCTGTTTTGGTTTTCAACCTAAATTTGGGAATGACAAATCCAGAGAAACTCCAGGGACAAAACCACAAACTGGAAACCAAACTTGATGTCGTTCAAGTGCTGCTTTGCATCGTAACCGTTAACAGAAAATTATGATCATTATTTCACTCGTTTACCAATTTACAATTGTTGCAGTTTGTCATGTTTAGGCAAATCCACTTTCACGCTGAAAATTTTCTCTTTATGTGCGCTTACAGCTCAGTTTGGAATGTTGCCTGGTGGTCACTTGTGTCCAAACAAGCCAACGAAGCAACAAACGGCGTGTTTGCCGTTTGCATGATGTCCACGTCTGTCACGAAGGAATGCTCTTGAACACTAACATGTCCTCCCTTCTACTTTTGTGATGGCTTGCACTCCTTCGGCAGCTTCCACATTTTAGGAAATGGGCTTAGATTCTTTTTTTTGTGGATTTTTCTTTCACCACTAGGGGCGCTCTATAGTTCAGAAAATATGCTAAATAAATCTTGATTTTTTTTTTTTTTTTACTCTTGAGTCTGTACTGTTTTAATGAGCAAAGTTGTTGCCGTGTTAAAAGGCACTGTTTTAACTTTTTTTTTATGTAACTTTATGTGCATCCACAGTACAAAATTGTTCAGTACATGCAGTAAACAACTCATTTTTGAAAATATAGAAAACTGCTGGTGCGGTTGGTATATCGTTTATTTTTTTTATTTAATTTTTTCCCCAAAAAAAGAGTTACTATATACAGGTGCGCCTTAGTTCGGAAAATATGGTAATCATAAAAATAAAAATGCGCGATCATAGATGCCACAATGCTGTTATGGAAAAAAAAGAGATGTAGAATTATGAGAAACTTAATTTTGTAACGCCGCCTCGTAAATCTACAAGAAAAAACTTTTACAAGCTTATAACTAAAATAAAAACATATTTTTTAGTTTGTTTCGCAATATAAATACTATGAAAATTGCAGCGTTATGATAGAATTAAGTCATAATATTCAAAGAACAAGACTCAATTGATTAAAAATGAGCTGTAATTTGACGAGAATAAGTTTCACTTTTATGACAATGATCATAGGAAAAAAATTGGATGAGAAAATGTAGAAGTCAGAATGTTGCAAGAATGGGCCCATAATAAAAAAGTGTTTTTATAAAGTCGGGTTTTTACAAGGAAAAGTTGCAATGGCAATGTCAGCATAGCACTTGCAGTAGCATTACTGGGGGGGGGGAGTTGTAATGTTTACTTTAGTGAAGACGTGCAGTTGCGTAAGCCAGACGCGTTGCACTTCATCCTCTTGTTTCTTTTTTGAAGTTTGCAATGATCCCAAACTTTGGACATTCTCTGAGTCTTTTACTCACTTTTTCCTCTCCGGCTTGCTCCTCTTGCTATGCAAGTGCAGGACGAGTGCGTGGAAAAATGATCACTGCAAAATCCTGCGACAGCGAAAACTTTGTGATATAAAATTTGATATGCACAATTTCAAAAGCTGCAATACGGTGAGACCACATTAAAAAAAAAAAAGTGAACTGCGTGATGGCAAGGAGTGACTGTACAGAGTTGTGGTTTAAAAAGAATAAAGAGAAAAATTGCAATGTTACGAGAATAGTCACGGTCGGATTTGAAAGTCGTAAAATGTAGAAATGTGTACTGTTGTGCATAGAAAGAAATTTGATAATTATTGTAACAGGATAAGAAAAGCCCAAATTTTTGTACAATAATTTCTCAGTTTGTTTCGCTAAGCAACTCATCACAACGCAAAAAAAAACCCCCAAAAAACTACCAACGCCAATCGACTGTTTTCCTTCCTGATTAATTGCGATGATTTTAATTAATCATCACGCGTATATTTTTGAGGCGAGCGAAGATCGTCAGCGAGCTCGACCGCTTCGTCTTCCTTGTGAGCCGCCATTCAAATCTTTCCAGCTTTCAACTCTGCAGGAGCCGTCATTTTCCCGACACTTTGTGCGCGTTCACCTTACAGGCCTCCTCTTGCGCTTGACAGAATGGAAAACACATGTTTATCTCCTTGCTTTTGACACGTACGCTGCTCAGCGCGGGCGCGTTTTAAGTAGTTGATGCAGATTGCATCTAAAGTGTTTGCCAAACGTGCGCTTGTTTGGTCCTTAACTCATTTACTACCATTGACGGCTAAAGACGTCAAAGATCCATTTGATTTTTTTTTTACTCGGCTGAATGAGTTAATATTGTTGGTATGTGCCGGCATGTTTTCGCCTCCCATTATTGGATATTGCCGTTGTTTAGAACTGCAACGCCACCGTGCCAATAACATTTTTTTGAGTAGCCATGATAGCCAACTTTGGCATTCTGAAGAGTTTAACCCAAGGTTTGCATAAATTGGCTGAACAAAAGGGGTCCAAGGACTCAGCCTTGGGGGACCCCACATTTGATTAGATTTAAAAGTTCCAATGGTTACAAAATAAACCCTTTCCTCCAAGTAGGACGAGTAACACACTGGAATTGCACTATAACATAAAAAAAAAAAATCTAAACTGAATGTTATGGGAATAAAGTCACTTTTATGTGCAAAACTTGTGATGGCATGAAAATAGTCAAATTGTTAAAAAAAAAAAAACATTCAACTTCTCTGATTTTTTTTTAAATATAAGTTGCACTTTCAATAATAATGTTAATGCAAAAAAAGGTGGATATGAAAATATAATAAGTTGAAACTAAAGTCACATTTTATAATGACCACATTATTTACGGGAATAGTTGAGATTTTTCCAGGAATATCGTTACACTTTTAAGATAATAAAGTCCTAATATGCTTTGCCACACTCGTAATAGAGTGTGAGGATTTATTGCATCTCAATTGTCGAATGTGATTGTTTGCTTCGTTTTAATGTGACCATGGCGAGGGAGACTGCCAACCGGTGGAAATGCTTTTCAGGCATCTCAGATTGGCATGATTGCTGTGTCTACATCTGCTCAAAGAGATGTTGAGAAACAACCTGGACTCGCTCCATTATCCTTTCTTAGCTGTTCAGTAGCACCAAAAAAAAAAAAAGAAAAAAAAATTCATTACACCGTTGTTAAACATATCCGAGTAATACTTCCAGATGTGTTTTTTTTTATCCTCGACAATTCAATCCACCATTTTTTTCATTTTCCCATGAAGCTGTAAAAGCAAAATGATTACACATTTCAGATGCAGATAACGAGATGAGAGAGTTGGAATGCAGTTTAGAAACTAATTTTACCCCATCAAACGTAAGCTTTAAAATTTGCAAACATCAACATTCCAAAAATTTCTCGTAATGCCATGAAAAGTTAATGTATTGTGAGAAAACATCACAAAAATAATCAGTATTACGACAAAAAGCCCCAGCCAGCCGGCAAATCATATCAAGCCATGAATATGTCACCTTTCAGCAACAACCTCCGCCTCCAAAAACAAAATAAAATATATTTTATTTAATTAATTAATTAATTAAATTTTGTTATTTGTTTATTTATTTATTTATTTATGTATATATATATATATATATATATATATACATACATATATATACATATATATATACATACATACATATATATACATATATATACATACATACATATATATATATATATATATATATATATATATATATATATATATAAGAACAAAAAAATAACTCAAAATCCAATGCACAGTATCTCCGTGAGATGCAATTATTTCCTACAGTTGCTTAAAACAACAAACTTGAATTTGAGCTTTGCCGTCATTGGGAGTGTGCGGGCTTTTAATGAAGATAACAGTTGAAGATGAGGGGAGGGTGAACGCAAGAAGAAGAAGAAAGAAAAAAAAAGACTTTGTAACAGCAGAATTATTTGTAAAAAAACAACACTGCAACCGCAGCACATGCCGCACATTAATTATGTTGCAGCTGTTAGAGTGGAAAGAGTCTTTTACGGGGAAGTCTTTATACAGGCCGGGCGAAGCCGACATCGCACACGCTAAAACTCAGCGCAATCATCCCACTCAAGAGGAGTTCGAAACGACAATTACAAATGTGTTCTTTTCATTACCGCCATTGTTGCTTAGCGCTATCGGCCAATCTGGAGAATAGAATAGTCGTCACAAAGACGACTTTTTTTTTTTAAATTGTATTCTCTGAAAGCTTTTTCCAGTAATATTAGGAGAAAAAACGAGTAATGCTACAAGAAGATTACACTGGTCGAAAAAATAAATAAATAAATGATCTGATATGCAAGTTTTGCACCAATTCCTCATTTGCACCAGGTTTTCATAATAATAATAATAATAATGAAAATAATAAAAAGTCATACATTCAAGCCCATATCTCAGTGAGCAACAAATGTTTATTTTTTTTCAGGGTTGTGTAAAAGGGTGCAAACACTTTTTCTTCTTTGTTTAAAAATGGTTTGCAAACATCTTAGCAACCTGTTCGGAACCCTGACAAAAGCAACATTTGCGCAAAAAAAAAAAAATTGGCAACCATTCGCCCTTCAGTGAGTTACGAGCTTCAGTAAAATTCATGAATCAACGGTTGGAGTCAGCAACGAGTGGATTTTTCTCATTTTTAAAAATAAAATGTGCATCAAAGCTACATTTGGAGACACACAAAATCTGCAGTTGACCAGTGCGCCTGAAAAAAAAAGTTGCAAAAAAAATAGAAAACTGCTAATCTTTACAGGAATAAAGTTGCACTTTAACACGAACAGAGCACAGATTCCTAACCCCCCCCCTCTGAAAGATACAATCTGCCCAGGGCCTTAGATTTGTTCAGACTTTGATTTAAACAATTTTCTCTTTCAGAAATAAAGGAATTTGGGCTCCCGGGGTCAAACTGTGGTCATCGTGAACCCTTTACGGGCAATTATTGAGTAACACGTTCACATTCTTAAGCATTTGCTCATCAGGCAGAAATGTGCTGTCGACGATCTATATTTTCATCGACTACACATGTGCTTTGAAAACACAAAACTACATACGATGGTGTGAGAAGAAACCTTTTGGAATAGTCAGGAAAACCACAATATAAACAATTTTAAAAAAAAATCACAAGCAGAATGTGACTTCATTTTCTCGATGTGTGGCAAAGTGGCACCACTTAGCGCCCACGTCGTTGCCAAACTGGCACACAGCGCTCACACCATTTGCGCCAGGAAAGCGTTTCTACCACAATTAGAAGCATTCATGGAGCAAAAGCCTTGCAACCTTTTTTTTTTTTTGCGCCAATATGCAATCCAGTTGCCAGAGAAAATCCCGACACACTAACACTCCGCTCCGTCACACGAGACTGAAAACTTCAACGTGACGGCAAGTCGGCCGTGGGCCTTTGATGAACGATGTTCCGTAAGATTGCTGAGACTCAGCAGCCGAGACGACCGGTTAGAAAAGAAATGGGATCACTCCCGCTTTGGAATTCGGCGTCTTTTAAAAAAAAAAGTCGGGAAATATCCGTCCGCTAATTGTGACGTAAAAGAACGGCGAGTTGTCAGTTATTTGCGGCTTGCGTGCGACAGGCAGACAGAAAGTCAAGAAGATTTTGGGGTAAAAGGTGAAACGTCTCATCAGTTACGTCCATTTTTTTTTTTTTTTTGCGCGCGGGACTTGCAGGATTTTGCCTTAAGTTGTACATTTCAATGGTATGCAATCCATCGCCATCCATTTTGAAACAAAAATGCAAATTAGCCAGATAAAAAGACACAATAGTTTGTTACCGACATGAGCCTGATGTGGTTTGGCTTCGATACAGATTCCCGCCAAACCTTACAGAAGACATTTCTGGAAAAGCTAAAGCAACTCAATTTTAACAATAAAGACATCCCGTCCGGCTGCTTCTTACGCTATAATTATAAAAAAAAAAAATTTTCAAAGTTGTTGGCATTCAATTTGCATAACAGACACAAATTAACCACATTAAAAAAATGTCTGCAGATTAGAACGAAGACAAATGTTCATTGAATTTGATTCTTAAACTGTGTACTGTAACCATGGCAACCATGATGTTTCCCAAACCCACGCGAGAGATGCTGACATTCATTTATATGATGCAAGTAAACTCCGCCCCCATTTCTTTTCTCTCGCACATGATGATTTCAAGAAATGTGAATTTTCTTAACCTGATGTGCTCGAAAAAAGTAGATATTTTTATTAAAGCATCAAAAATACGTTTGATGACTCGTAGAATTTGCAGTTGGCCAGTGTGGTTGCAGCAACATGACAAAATGATTCATGGCTTCTTTTTTTTAAATTCAGTATCAAAATTTTAGAGACACATAAAGCCATCGCTGATTACAATTTGGAAAAAAAAAAATCACATTTTACTCAGTTCAATTCAAGCCAATACTGGAATGGTCTTACCTGTAGCATGTTGCAACTTCCCCACTGGACTTGACGCAGGAGTACTTGGTGGTCGAGATGTTATCGGAGCACTCTTCACTGTCACTGCCAACAATATTTTAAGAAGCAACTCAATTAAAAAAAAGTAACACGCTGGTCGCGTGAAAGTGTCCGCCGAATCTTACCTGAAGCGGGCGTCCTCCTGCCGTTGTGACCGCGGCGACGCTCCGGAGAGGAACAACACCCATGTGACGACGGCCACGAGGCTGCGAGCGTGTCCGGGGGTCATGACGCTGAGTCGGGGCTCCTGTCACCCAGCCACCCGCTCGTGGAATGAGCGAGGCGGTGGTGGCGGTGGCGTGCGTGGGCCGAGCGCGGACCCTCCCACCCGCCACGCTTCGCGTTGAGGTCAGGCGAGAGGCTCGACCGTAGCGATTTATGGTTATTATTTTTCATTATTTGACGTTTTTTTTTTTTACTTCTCAAGTTGAAGTGCAGCGAACTTGAGAACCTGCACTCTGCTGCCACCTCGCGTTTATCGTTGGAAGCGCAACATAGAACAACCCAGCCGGCCACTTAAATAGGTACACCTTTTTATTTGCACAGGTCTCAAACTCCATTCCTCGCGGGACACGATCGTGCATGATTTAGATATTTTCCTCCTCCAACACACCTGATTGAAATGATCTGGGGCATCGTCAGGCTTCCACAGAACAAATTATTAATAACAAATAATTTGTTGTTTATTAATAATAAAAATAAAAATTTCCTACAATAACAGTGGAGAAGTTCTTTTAGTGTACTAGCCTATGGACCATAAATATAAATAAATCTTTCCAGAAATGCCAGCAGAAGCAGGTTTCTGAGTATGTAGCTGCAGTACCGCTTGCCTCCACTGGATGGCTCTTTAAACCAAGAGATCAGCATCCCTCCTTTCCCCTTCATTCCTCCTCCTCTCGTTTCAGAAACCCTCGTCATCAGTGGCCACAAAATGGATGACGGCTTTGAGTGCGAGCAGGGTGCGTCACAACGACGGCAGCGGCGGAGCTGTGCCATTTACCTTCCACCTGTTTCCATGCCTCAGCAACCAGAGCTGTCCAGAAATGAGGGATGCTGCGAGCCCTCGCAGGCTCACATATAGGCGAATAATGGGGGAGGACTGGTCGCCGTGGCCTTGTTTAGCAAACCCCCCCCACCCCGGATAACAACAGAGCAAGCATTTTCACACTTTGATGTACGTCATCGCTGCTGTACATATGTGATGATTATTTATATCCTCGGCAGGAATTCATTAACAGCTCATCCTATTGGCAACTATGCATTAAGGGGCAGAGAGTGCAGTGCCCCACCACATTCAGCAGATGGAGCTGTTCGTCCTTTTTTCTGTTTTTTTTTTTGGGGGGGGGGCTTCAGTCCATTTGTCATTTTCCCCTACTTGTCAATTTATAGTTACACACCTAAAAAATATACAAAATTAAGATAATGCAAAACATTTAATAAAAATGGAAAGGAAATAATTATTCCAGTCCAAATGAGTCATTTTTCCAATGCAGTGACCAACAATTGCGACATTTTAGTGACGGTCAATCTTCGTCTGTGTTAATGCGTGAAGACACTCATATATTTTTGTGAGGACTCGGCGGGCTCCGTGTGCCGTGCTGTCAGCGTGGCGCTCTGCAGCGCTGCAGCAGTGAGTGGCGAGCCGCACATGCCAAGACTAGAGTGGTCGGGCCCTGAGCTGGCTAACTGCAGCTAACAGCCTGCGTCGCCTTGCCGCACTCATCTAACTTGGCGTCACACACTCACCACACGTGTTTCGAGGCTCCCAATCCGGCCGGGAGGACGTGAAAAGTGTGGGTCACGCTATTATTTAGTCATTTTGGGATCATTATGGAAGCAAGGTCACTTAGGTTGTTTTTTTTTTTGTTTTTTTTAAGCAAGCTGCTCAGTGCGGAAAGAACACAGCCGGGAGCGCTTGAACTCATGTTCGTGTCATTCTAACTCTCTCTCTCTCTCTCTCTTTTTTTTTGCTCAAATAAAGCCACTAATTCCTTTTTCATTACCCTTGACTAACTTTGCACACGTCAGACCTCGCTGGTTGTTCATGATCCTCTTACCGCAGTGTTTGAATCACAGCGTGCAACGCTACCTCTGTCTTTCTATCTGTATGGATTTTTAGATTAAAACCACTAGCGGAGTTAAAGCCAGCACATGCATATGCATAGATTTTAATTAGTCGATGCACTCTAATCTGGATGGAAATAGAACCGCGTTTAATCATGTCTTGCTGTAGTCAAAGTTAAAAAAAAACAAAACGAGAGGCTAATGTTTTCACAATAAAGTCGTAGTGTCGTACGAATAACGTCGGAATGAATCGGTAATTGAGTTGGAATGTTCCAGAGTGAAAAAAATGGTGCAGTTTCAAGACTAAAATAACGTTTTACGACAAAACCCGGGCAAAAAGGTGTGTTTATAATATAAAAGTAGTGGTTTGGTATGGCATCTTGTTGCAAAGGGACAACGTCAAGTGAGAGGAGGCGATGGGCGTGTTTTCCCGCAGTTTTTTCCGATGTTTGACGCTTTGACCCGTATAGAAATAAACTCGCAATGTTACAAGAATTGCATCAAAATAGCATCAACGAGAGAAAAAGTCAGAATGTCAGCACGTCACGAGAAGATTATATCGTCCAATCCTATTCATGCATTGTCTTCTCATTCTTCAGCATCCACTTCAACGACTATGACATCCATTTCATTTCGTCTCTCAGCATTCACGTTCTCGGAACAAAAGTGAAGCCCGCCCTCGCTTACTGGCTTCTTCTTCTTCTTCTTCGTTAGTGAGACAGCAGGTTCATAAGCAATTTCCTTCCTGTCATTTCAACGCTTCAGTGGTTCACCTGCTGCACGTACACGGAAACTGTCTCGCTATTCACTGGCAACTGCGACTCATCTGCTGACCAAAGAGATCTTTGGACTATTATCACTTTATTCTCAGAATATTACACTTTTTTCTCTTTTCTTTTAGTATTTGGTTGGATTATACATATGCACACACATGAAATAAATAAATTAAAAAAATATATATAAATAATAAATAATAAATAATAAATAATAAATAATAAATAATAAATAATAAATAAATAATTAATAAGTATATTTATGTATATAAATAAATATAAATATATAAAAATAAATATATACTTTTGTAGAAATATTTCGAACAACAAAGTTTTTCTGTGAGGACAAATAAATGACAAAATATTTTAAATGTGAAAAAAATATACATCCAACAAAAATACGTGCTTAGCTGCCATCTGACGGCGTGCCACATGTGATTATTTCTATAATTGGCGTATGAATATTCAACCGGGTGACTTTTGCTTATCATTGTACGACAATTCCAAACACAAAAGGTGACTTCAAACATTTCCTTTAAGGTTAAAAAGCTTTTATGATGCTGACATTGTATTTTGATTGTCATTAAAGTTGAACATGGAAGCACAATTGTACGGCGCAACAAGCAAAAAAAAAATAAATAAAAAAAGAAAATCCCTAAGCCGATTTAACTGTTTATCAGCAGCCGACATCAAGCACCAGATTGAGAACTACCGCCACAGAAGCACACGCGCGCAGATCAATATGAATAACCTCCCGCCGTCCTTGGGATCACCGCGTCTCACCCCTCCCTTTTTGTTTCTTTTATTGCCAGGTACTCGCGTACGCTTTGGAATGATCCTTCCTCTCCAGGATCGTGTCCGATGCAGATAATAAGAAAGTATTCCTTTGAGGCCTTTGTGACCACGTGGAGAGCCGCGAGCATCATAAACTAATACTAAACTAATTTGATGAGAATCAAATTCGAATAATTAAGTTGCAGTGTTACGATGTGACATGTTATGTGACATTTTATGAATATTCTTTTGATAAATAAAATTGTAATATTAAAATTTAACATTCCCCTCTCCCCTCCCAATAAAGAAGTCATACTTGTAACAGTAATAAATAAATAAATTAATAAATATTGTAAAGGGTTTTTGGAAAGTCACGTTTCTCTTATTTGGATATTTTGCCTTGAGATTGTGAGTTTTTGTGTGTTTCCAGATATAAGCTTTCATCCCGCTGATTTTTTTCACAATACTCACAGGCATATATATTCTTTATCCTCTGCGAAAAAAAAACAAAAAAAACAGGATTACATGACTGTTACACGTTTGTGCTTTTTTAATTTGCAATATAAGCGACGAGATCATCGTGCTTGAAGCTAACATTTCGATTATTACAGATTTATTCTCAAAGTATCAACATTTGTGTTGGGTAAATTTAGTCATATTGTGACCTTTTACGTTGCGTCGACAAGTAACAATCATGGAAAAAGGAAACGGAAAGACAGAAGTGAGTTCCCTGCTTTAATTCCTTTGGACGGGCAGAATATGGTTGCGGCTGGAGATGCCGACGAGCAGATGGCGGCAACGAGGCAATCCATGCAGGGAAAATGTGAATTAGGAGATTTTTCCGGCAGGCCTCTTTGCACTAATGTGACATTTCACAGATCCTAAACAACGCAACCAAAACACCACGTCTTGAAACAAAAAAAAAAAAAAAAAAAAAAAAGCATCACTCTTATGCAAGAGGATTTTCCACTACAGTTTATTATTTATTTATTAATTTTTTTTTTTTGCACTTTGCTTTTCCCATGCGATTAACGTCTTGTTCCGCTCTTCCGTGACTCCCACCCAGCCTGCCGCAATAGCCCAAGGGCACCTCCTGGACCGGCGTGACCCGGATGAGAAGAGAGCTGCTAATAAACCGGTTCAGCTGGCCTATGGTAACGTAAACGTGCGTTTGAGAAGTCGACAATTTTTTTTTTTCTAATTTGGCCAAATCTGCAGATGCGCTGCGGGACGAGGCAGAAACGTCAGTGAGTCGTAGCGCATCTGTCAAATTCACAAACACGCTGAAGTAGTCCATTGCCCCAGCATGGGGAAAGTGTCCAACTCAATCTGCGCAAAATGAGTCCAAATCAGGAGAAGTGGTTTCACTTTCAACATAATCGCCAATCTTAATTGTTTGCTTCCGTTTCGCCAGTCGGGCGAAGGTGTCAATCAGCGGGCACACCTTCCTGAAGTCTTTTGCACTTTTCTCCTTGTGATTGATTCAGCCTTCACACCTGTCACTCAAACTTTTAAAATGTCAGAAGGTGGGAGGGGTGGCACCGTTTTTCGGGGGGGTTGGGGGGGGGGATCAAACAAGGACGACGGCTGGAAGTCAACATGGAGGAATTTCAAGACTTCCTGGGGAATGAGTCATCACCGCACGTATTCAGATGAAATTCGGATGACTCTTCATGGAAAATTAATGGAGGAAATAAAAGCGGGAACGCTCATGGTTGGAATATTGAAATCCAATTAACACGCATTCAAATGCGGGTCACGATTCGGTTTCCTCAACATTCTATTTGTTTGTCTACGCATGTCAAGAGGAATACTTCAAATGTTTTGATTTGTGATTTTTATGAATGTTTCATGTATTAGCCAATTCGAAGAAAGAATTTTAAAGTGAAACATTTAATTTACAGGCATATGAAAAAAAATCTGTGTAAAATTTTAAACTATACTTTCACAACCTAACTATTTAATACATTATTTGGATTAATTAATTTTATATATTGTATATACTTTTTTTCGTATGTCACCACCTACAGGACTGGGGTGTAATAACACTGACATTGATCACGTCATGTTTTTTTTTTCTTTTTTTTTTTTTAAATCCAATGATAGCCATGTTTAATTTTGTTGCTCCTTGGAGAATTTATGTGCCAGTGAGCAGAAGAAAAGCCCCGGTCATCTAAGGAGACTGCATGCAAGTATCAGAGGTTCTTAAGACAAATGATGACGCCATTAATTCATAAAATAAGAAAGAAGGAAAGAAAGAAATCTTGACTAGTGTGACCTTAATGCCTGAGATTATATCTGGATTGAAAGACGAAAAAAACCAAAAAAAAAAAACATCTGGCATGCAAGCATCCGACGAAAGAACACAACATGACTTGGGAGTATACAGATTATAAAAAATAAATAAATAAATAAACTCACTGTTCTGTTTCCAAGCCATGTCATGTGACTTGTTGCTAAGCAGACTTCATGGGGCACAATCATAACTGCCCCACATGCCACCAAAAAATAAATCACATTCTAAAAAAGCATATGACGCCGCGTTATAGGAAGCTGGTGGCAAACTAATGGAATTACGGCAGATCCCTTTCAGATCGTTTTTATTTTAGGGAGGGAAAAAAATTAAAATTAAAAAAATGGAAGCTTATGCGCTATAACAGACGGTTTGGGATTGCAGAGCTTAGACAGAGGTCACTCTCGATTCATAACGCCAGGCAGATTTGTGCATGCAAACGTCTCGGTGACATCAAAGTGGACGAGTGGCGAGCAGACGGCACACGTTGGGTGGGGGGGGGGCTCGGCCCACGCCCACCGTCATCGTGATATGACAATAAGATAGTTAATAAAGTTATGGATAGCCCAACAAAAAAAGTGGAATTGACGGTGGGGTGGGGATTTGCTTTAATCTGGCAGGAGGTTTAGCCACAGCGGGATTATTTACTGTTACGCAGGAAGCTTTAGGTGTCACATGGCTGTGGAGTCTGGCATTGGTGGGTGTGGGGGGTGGGGGGTTTCTGGTAGTGATGACATCCATTCACCCTTCCAATGAGCACATGATGCTTTTTTTTTTTTTTTACCTCTGTGATGACAAAGTGATGAGGATAAAAATGGAAGGGCATAATATATCACAGTCCCGTAAAAATAGGTATGCCCATAATAATTTTAAGTTTAACAATAAAATGTAACATCCTTTTTTTGTTAAATTATAATTTAAAAGAAGAAAAAAATACTACCAATGATATTTTTTGTTGTTTGTTCAATAATAGTATTAGCTTCTAACCACAAACAACGACTTAAAAAGAAACACTTGCGCTTTGGGAAAAGCAAACAATATTTTGTAGTTAAAGTACGAGATGGAGGCGACAGCAGCGGATTTGGCCGTTAAGATGACAGGAACGAGCATTGGTGCAGAAAACGAACCCCCGGTGTGAAATTGATGGAAAGTTGCATTGCATGAAGGCGACGACGATGATGAACCGGGCGTGCTGACAGCTCATCGATAGACTTGTAAGCGGCGACGGCGCGAGCGCACGCACAGAGGAGGCCGCAAACGATTGCGGATTAAACAGTCCAGGTGGCAAATATGATAAATTTCCTATTAAGATTAATTCGGTAGCGACGGGAATTTTTAGGCATGTCGTGGTTCGGAAAGGTAAAGTTGCTAAATGCTTATTAGTTGAAGGTGGAGTCAGCGACGTCATTAGAGTGTGTTGAGCTCAGTGCTTTTCAAATAGTGGGGCGCGCCCCCCCCCACTGGACCCTGGGGAACATGCTTTTTTTTTTTAGCCGTACTACAATAAAGAGTAATTGCAAATCCACTCCAGTAGGTGGCAGTGGCGCTCTCCTTGCTCATTGTGCGAAAATGCTACTATTTGCCGCGGGAAGTGGGTGGTGGGTGAGGGGTGCGAATTGTTTTCTTCTTGCCTTGGGGAGGGGCGGGGGGGCAAATTTGATGACTTGCAGAGCTCAAATCTCGCAAGAATGAAAATGCTTTCGTCTCCCTCTTGTGCCGCCACAATGATGCGTTTTCTATCTATGATTCCTCTCACACGACGATGATGATGTGTGTGCGGTGTCTGTGTTCGTGGGTCACGAGATAACAAGAAGCCCGCGACCTCCGTGCGGAGGTCAGTGGAGATGTCGGGCCTCGGCACGCGAGGTTAAACGCGATGTGAAGGCGAGATGCTAGCTGGAAAGGTCGTCGTTGATCGCAGCGCATCTGGCGACTGCACAGCAATCACAAAACCGATGAAAAAGAAGGATCAAAGAAGAAAGAAAGAAAGATGGAGGAATCACTGAGTCAGCATCGTGTCAGGAATGGCTAATCAAAAATAAAACAAAAATATCTGATATACTGATTTTCACTCATCCATGCAAATTCAAGTATTAGATTCTTAAAAAATGCTAATGATTACTAATGCTTGTTAATGTTATCAATTATGTTAGTAATATTTCACAAACTTTCTTTTTTACTTGTTGGGTAAAGATTTAATTTTCCCACTATTTTCTTGAGAATATTTTATTTTAAATATTTTATAGATATTTCATTAGTTTTTTTTTAAATTGTTAATTAATCAAAAAATGCATGTTTTGCAAAGATTTTATTTTGAATTTATTTTACTAATATATTGTGTACATTTTATATTGTCCGACTTTGAAATATTTGTATTCATTTTATATATTTGAAATATTTTTATCTATTTATTATGTAATTATTTTAGTATATTTAGTGACATTTTGTTCATATTTATAAATCACATTATTGGTACCTTTAATCTTTTTATTTATAGTTTTTATTTCTTGTTTCTGCTCAACTTTCATTCCGTCTCAGCCAATGAGCTGCATGTGTTCTTAAACTAAATAATGGAAAAAACAAAACAAAAACAACCTCTAAAATTTGTGCAACCACCGAGGAAGGTCAATCAATTTTGATTGCTAATTCAATTTAAGAAGAATTTCCGCTAGCGGATGTGCGCGATGGCGCTGATGAAATTCAATCCAAAATGTCTCCTTGATGGGCGTGCCTTCGTACGGTTGCACGCAATCGCAACTCAACGTGCACATGCTGTCCTTGCTGCCAAGTCAATGAAGCGCCCACACCACAAGGACACGCAACATGCGTGATGGCCGACCCTGAGCCGTAACGAGCGCTTTCAGGTAATTGAATCCAAGTGAGACCATCACAAGGCGGGAAAATTTAGTGGTCGCCTCAATGTCGGCTAAGGTGAAGACAAGAACAACCAGACGAACTCATCAGGACCTGATGAGCAAGGACCTCCAGCTTTCATTGACCTCATGTCGCCGTCAATTAAGACCACAAGAGCAGAAAAACAAGAAGACTTCAGAAATCAATACAGTGAAGGAGCATCGAAATGGATTGTTGCCACGCAAAGAAAAAAAAAAGTTCAACGCCTTACAAGGTGACAAATTTAGAATTTAACGTTTCATTTTTTTTTTTCAAAATTTTCTAGTGTCTTCTGGCCAAAAATGTTATTCTTATAATTTGTCAAATAGCGTTTTTTCAACATTTCATTTTTTTTTTAATTAAATCTCAAAATGTTACAACTGATTCGCTTGAATAAACATGATTTAATTCTCACGAGATTATTTGTTTTTACATAAAAAAGTTCAAATATTTTTTTGTAAACTTTCTCCATTCACAGATTGTCTTCTTTTTTTTCTTCTTTTAGCATCAACTCATTCACTACCAGCCGAGTAAAAATAAATGGATCTTTGACGCCTTTAGCCGTCAATGGCATTTTAGTAACAATTTAATAAATGCAGAATTTCAACAATTTTTTTTTTTTTTAACAACAAATAAGCGGATGCTTTTCGTCATATTGTAAGAAGGAACGTCTGCCAAAAAGCTTACCTCAGTGCTTTCCCATGCAGATGGAGAACCAAGAGAGCGCCGGCACCATGTGGTCATCCCGGCAGCCCTCCCAAGCTTTCGCTCATCGGACGCCTTCCAGGCGAGGCTCAGCCGCCTCGGGCACGAATTGCTCGGGACTTCGCCACTTGTTAAATTTTCTGTTACTCTTGAGGGATCCTAGCGGAGTTCGCCCGTCATTTTGTGGCGCCGGACGGAAAGGGCGCAAGGGACTGTCCTGAGGGGCGTGCCGGGGTAGCAGGCTATAGCATGCCTTTTTTTTTTTGTTTTTTTTGCTAAGAGCCATATGGTTCCTGGAGAACCGCAGAGAAAGCCGTGTCACTCATTGGCAGGATTTCAAACCACGGGAGTTTCATCATGCTTCTCTGTGGACTCTTCACAGGCAAGATCCGAATGTACCGCATTTGCCCTGTCCACAATGCGGAGGGGGGCGTGAGAGACCCCGGGGAACTTTTTTTTTTTTTCTCCGCTGTACTACAATAAAGTGTAATTGCACATCCACTCCAGTAGGTGGCAGTGCGGGACAATGGCTTTGGTATCCGACTGAAAGATGATGATGCCAACTGTAGCTTTGCTAACATGTTTAGACACGCTAACAAGGTCACTTAGCTTGATTCAAGACACTTACTGTCGAATAAATGTGAGTGGAATTTTTAACAAAAAAAAATCAGCTAATAATGACGTGTTTTTTTTGCAGCTATTACGTTCCAAGCCCGAGAGACACTGACGTATTGTTTTCATATTTAAAAAGCTCCATGGATGTAATTGCTAAGCTTGCCATTGGGAAGGAAAGGATCCCTCTGTGACAAAGACAAAACGTCTGGAAAAGTTGAAGTGAAGCCGAAGAATTTTTTTTTAAGAATTAATTTCCCGTGTATACAATTACTTTTCATTAAGGCTGAACGTCGTGACTGCGATAACGCGGCAACAGCAAAGCAATGGCGTCGTTCCAATCGAGCCTTTGGAGATTTTTTCCAGACAAGTTCCACTTGATGCTCGGAACAAAGAAAGCAATCTTTCTGACCTGCGAGGGAGGGAATTTGTCTTTGGGGTTGGCAGCTTTACGACTTTGGTCCTGGAACTCGAAAGGTAATGAATGGAAATCCCGACTCGAAGCTATTTCCGATACTTCACTGGAACTGCTGACTCTTCCGGAACCTTTTCCCGATCCAAAAGACCATGACACACACTGGCTTTAAATGACAATATGTCGTTTATTTTCTACATCTTAAAGGTTTATTATTTACAACCAAAAGAAAAGAAAAAAAAAAATGAAAGAAAAATCAAAAGGATTTTTTGACAAACGCTGTTTGTCTGCATATTATTGTAAGAAAGTTTACATTAATCTTTCTTTTCCTCCGCAAAGAAACTCGGTAAACCGAAATGTGGCTCTCGTCCTCTGCGGAAATTCTTTTTGCATCTCTATTTTTCTTCCGCCTACACCAAACAAACCGACGAACGACGACTAAAAAAAAATAAAAAAAAAAAAAAAAAAAAAGGAACGCAACGGAATTGAGAATATACATCCAAACATATGTGCTGGTTTGTTTCTGGTTTCTGTGCGTTGCTAATGTGTATGCTTGGTACGTCGCCATTAATGCCCGTCTGGTCACTGTGATGGGTGGAGTGAGGAAAGGAAAAAAAAAAAAAAAAAAAAAGCAAAAGCACATTGCTGGGAAGCGCTCCCTCTGAAGGCAAGTATTTAAAAAAAAAAAAAAAAACAGTTTAAAGCCTGTGATGCGTCGTCACTCATTCTACGCAACTATGGCAGATTCACGATTAAGTGCTCGTAGTTGGATATCTGCCTCCCAAAAATGTTCCGTTTTCTACTGGAAAAGTGCAATTTGTAAAACAAAAGACAATGATTTTTTTTTTTTTTTTTTGCTTTGGCCGGTTTCCTTACACAAACATCAGTGGCGCGCTACAAAAAAGTAAAGGTAAGAAAGGTGCTCGCCGTTTGTACATCTTGTCGTGCATGATATGACGGGGTTAAGACCCCTCCTAACCCCCCCCCCCAAAAAAAAAATCCACTTCACAGTTAATTGCGTGAATGTGAGAGAGAAAAAAAAAAAAAAAAAAAGACGGATGCCGTGAGACATTTGGCCGTCGTCGCAAACTCCTTTCCTGTCTAAAGAAAACAAAAAATAAAAACTCCACGCAAAACATGTCAAAGAGGAACGTCAGGATGAACCGAGGAAGGGCGGAACATGGCTATCGTTTAGGCACAAATACGTAAGAATGTCCATGTGAAAAGTCGATGCTCGCACAGACCACATCGAGGCGGACGGACAATGAACAGAAGCAAACATCAACATTGAACGACAACATTGTTTTTTTTTTTTCTTGATTTCTTTTTTTTTTTTTTGGGGTTGTTGTTGTGACAGTGCATGCTTTCATTGACGGCGGCGGTGGGATCATATCGGTACAGTATCGACAAACACGGGGAGCCAAACGTTCATTCCCGGGAGGGGCTCGGATACGCTTAAGCGACCGATTTACGGAATGCGCCGGAAGTCGGAAATTATCGTGGAAGCCAAAAAAGACGACCGGCCCGATTTGATGTGTACTGGAACGAGTCGTGGCTTTCGCTTGGAAAGTTCTGCGTCTGTTTCGGGGGTCGGTTAAGCGTATGCGAGACCACGGGGAAGGATTCACATGAGACGTTGAACCTTAATGCAAACGGCAGCAATCTGCAGCCTTTTTTTTTTTGTTGTTTTTTTTGGGTAAAGCTCGCTCCGATGATTCACTCCTTTTGAAGGCATTTGTTTGTCAAGCCTATTTCTGACATTTGGACATTTTTTTAATATTCCATAAAGTTCCATAAAACATCTTGCAAAACGTGTGTAGATGTTGCCTTCATCAAAAAAAAAAATGTAAATTACACTGCCGCCACTGAGTTTTTCTAAAGCCAATCCGTTGAGGCAAATGGTTTCTGATGAAGGATTTTTTTTTTTTTTTTGAATTTACTGGTTTTATTTTTTTTACATTGTCATGAGAGTCACTCACACCAGTGAGCTTTTCTGTGATTTTTTTTTTTTTACCTTTTACTGTTTACTCGCTATTTTCCCCACTGAAGTTGACATTAACTCATTCGCTACCATTGACGGATATAGACGTACTTTCATTTTACCTGGGCTGGCAGTGAATGAGTTAAGGTTATGTCGTTCGAATGAGAATTGCGTCAAGATTCGACTCGGCTCGATAAAACTAAAATGAATTTGAAGCTTGAAACTAAAAAAAAATGTAAAAAAAAGTTCCATTTATCAAAATGTGCAAGGTAATATTGGGCAAGAAAGATGTTAGTTTATATGTATACCAGTTAATTAACCAATTTGAGTCTTGTATCTGAGCGCAGCAAACCTAATTTTCTGTCTCAAGGTTAAAAAAAAAATTTTTTTTAAAAAGAGGTGAGCTGAAATGCATCAAAGGAAATATCACTACAAAAATTGCAAATAAAATTCCCTTGGTCAAAACGGGATTCACGTTGAGTCAGTCCATCAGCATGCTGCATTTTTTTTTTCTTTCTTTGCATTAAGGTTCGTGTGTCAGCTTTGTCGCTTGCGGGTGAGTTAGCTAAATTCCTCGACAGAAGTAAGACATTTGTTTATGATAGAGAGAATGCACTACACAGTATCTGTAAATACTAGCTCTACAAAAATTATTTACAGCACACGTATAGGATATCTTTATGTCACAGTCTATTGCATAATGGTGATAATTCTTTAGTTTATAAATATTATAAATATACACAGAGTTTTCTTCTTTTTTCCCTTTCGTCATCACGTCACATTTCAACCATCCCAAATGAGGAATAGAAAACAAACGCACCCATCCGTCCTTTCGTCCATCCGTCACGCTCGTCTTAAAGCAGCATTTTCTGTTATTCACTCCGCTTAACACTGTCGAGGTTGCAAACACTTTCCGTACGGTGTTGGTTTCTGAAAGTCCAGAAAATTCCTTCGAGTTGAGCGGTGTGCTTTGTTTTTTTTTGTTAGTTTTTTTTTTTTAAAGATGATTTGCGAGTGTTTACTTTGCACGTATGATTCCACAGTGGCGCGAAACGCTGCTTCTCCTCTTCCTCGTTGGTGGAAAAGGAAGTCACAATCCATAATGCATTCCAGATTAAAAAAAATAAATAAAATGGAAAAAAAAAACTGAAATATATAAATAAAAATTTCATACATTGTATATAATTCATTCTATTTCTCAGAAAGGAAGACTCATGTTTTTTTTTTTTTCCTACAGCTTTTTTTCAATTGCCATTGCGAAATATATTAGAATTGGAATTGGACACGCCGTCACATGCACTCGCGCATTCTCCCAACGCTCCCATTCGTCCCATATATTTATACACACACATACAGGCCATATACCAGATATGTGTATTTGTAGTTATGGCATGAAAGAAAAAGAGATTATCTGTATAATATACATTCTTAAGTAGGGTGACAATGTGTTTAAAATATAATACAAGGGCTTCGTATGTACACAATTCCAATGAGGTTATTTGAGAAGAGAAAACAATGCGGAAATAGTTTGGAGCTCCTCCATGGTTAAGATAAATTAAAAAAAAAAAAATAATAATCAAAAAGTAAAAAAAAAAAAACAATGCGATCATAAATTAGATGCAAAGCGCATTTTGTCTTGCTCAGTCTCCGTACTGCTCAGGACAGAATCTCTCCGAGAGCCCGGCGATTCCCTGTGCTGGCCTGATGACGACGAGGCCGCCGCCGCTGCCGCAGCCGCCGCCGCCGCCGATGAGGAGCGCACGGGTGGCAGGGCCCCTGACGACATCTGCCGGAACAAATTGACTCGCTGGGGAACTGTGGTGCGGATGCCGCTTTGGAGGCTCAACCCCTGGATGGCCGCCGCCGCCGCCGCCACCGTGGCCGCAGGTGGCGCAATGGAGGCCAGCGAGTCGCCCGAGGCTTGGTGCGCCCGCGGCCCCATCGACGTGTCGTGGGGCAGGGACGGCTGCGAGGCCGACAAGTGTCGCACGTCTCGACTCAAGCTGCCCGACTGCAGAGCCTGCGCGCTCTTGTGAACGTCCCCTCGCTGGGGCGATGGGACTTGCTGCTGCTGCGGAGACTGCTGCTGCGTCGCACTACCGCCTGCGGCCGACACCGGCGGCGGCTGGCTGAGTTGCGACTGCTGCGCGGTGAGAGACGGCTGCTGGATGAGTGACAGCTGGGACGCCGTGGGAGAGCCATATTGGAAGCTCCGGCTGGCCAGTGGCGTCTGTACTGGTGGGCTGCACATGGCGGCCGTGAAGGAGCACGGCGACATGATGGCCCCCTGGAGCGGCGTCTGCGGGTTGGCTGAGGACGAACCGAGGTGGGAAACGCTGGCAGCGGGGTAGAGGGCTGCGGCGGCGGCGGCCGGCAGCATGCGAGCGGCGGAGGCGTTGGCGATGGCTGAAGCACTGTAGGTCAAAGGTACCGACGACTGCTGGAACTGACTCATCCCGAAGGCGGCGGAGAAGGGCGGCTGCGCCGGCGAGTTAATGATGGAGTTGCCGGACATCGGTGTCGAGTTCAACCCGCTGAGCGACTGCTTGCGGTCCACCATCATCACCATTTCCCGGTCCTGGCGAATGATCTGCTTCAAGATCTCGTTTTCCTGCGTGTTGAAAACGCCGGCGTTCAGGTCCTTCTGGAATTTCTGCAGCAGCAACGAGTTCTTCTTCCCTGTTGGGGAGCAGTCGGGAGAGGTGAGCTGGCCTGGCGAAGGGCGCGCACACTGACAAGTAAATAAGATCAAGTTGCAGCTTGAAGAATAGATCAGTGGTGCCAAGTCTCCAACGACCGATAATTCTCGTTCCCTCTTAAGTTACTCTAAGTCAGTCAAACTCAAATATACAGTGGGCCGAAAAGCAAAACGTGAACAAAGCCGTGGGCCAGCATTTAATTGATTTATCTTTTTATTGAAAATTTGTATTTTATTTATTTTTTAAAATGACTATTATCATTTTGAATGTTACTATTATCATATAGAATATAAAATGGTATAGTAGTGATTTGGTATCGCCTCGCGGGCCAAATATAATTAGACTGCGGACCGAATTTGGCCCGCGGGCCAGAGTTTGACACCTGTGCTCTAAGACATTTTTCAGGCATTTGTATTTGAGTATTTTATTTTCACTTCCTGTATTTGAAAACATGTCTTATTTGAGCAAAATCAACCAGTTACGTTTTTAAACTTTGCGGATGACAAAACCGCATAAAAAAAAAAAATGATGTCAATCGATTGTGGTAAAGTCTACCGTGAAGCGAATTGTTTTGGTGTTGTCAGCTACAAGAATGATTCTGGTCCAGCCTAAAAACGAACAGCTTTTGGCGTATCTTTTGAAAAAACACCAACTGGCAAGATGTATTTTTTTCCCTGTTGTTATTATTTGCTAATTGGGGATTATTTTAGGGTAGTCAGTTTACAATGTTAGCAAAGCTAACACTTGGCATCGATAGCATAAAACGCAAGCTAGCTCATAACGCAAGCTAGCTCGACATGTAAAACGGGTATTGTACTTTACATACACATCTAAATCTCTACTTTTGTACCTGAACGCATTCCAGAGTCTTTACATTCTTCATTTTACTCACTTCAGTACTTTTGTCACCTCCGACCTCGACCAGCGATGGCCGTGCTAATTTTGTAACGTCTTCAAGCTGCACCTCGTACACATCCACTAAAGTCGGTCGTATGGAACGTGAGGCGTGAGATACACTGAATGGTGATGGTGACGATGGCGACTAGAGGGGTCTGAGAGGAAGGGGTGAAGGACACATAAGGAGACAAAGATTACGTGTGGCGTCGACTGGCGGAAAAAGTGCTGACCAAACACGGAATACTGATGAGTCGCAGCCACGCGTCACCACTCTGGACACTTTCCCTCCCAAAGACGGCACGACACGTAAATCTCATTGAAAATCACAGTCTATTCAAACCACAAGGACTAAGACACGTCACACAAGGACACCGACAATATTCACTTCTTGAGACAAAGTAGAGGGGGGAGAAAAAAAAAAAAAAAGTCTATTCTACCATTCTTACCACTGAGTGCTTTTGAGGTGATGTTCATATTTATGGATGAAACGGTTACGCATGGCGGAGTTGCGCTTCCAACTGGACCGCACAATTCAATTAGAACATTGCATAATTCCTCCAGTACAGCATTTTTTTCCCTTTTTTTTTTTTTTTAAAAAGAACTCGCCGCAGTGGGTGTCGTACGCACTGTTGAGCCTCCTGGGGCTTTTTTAAAAAAACAATTGATTCGAATTGAAAACGGGCTAATTATGCATCATAAAGGGCATGTTGTGCCCACGGGCACAGTGAATAATTCCTATTTTTCCACGCATGGTTTGGACTTGCATCATAGCAGCGTACGTCCAATATGGTGAAGCATTGGCAGACATCCGAGCAACATTTGGAAGAAGCCTGATGTCGTCACGTAGATTGAATGGATTGAAGCAAGGGGCCGCTGTACGACTACAGTTTTTGGAATCGATTTTTTTTCTAGAAATACAACAAGAATGCATTGTCGCTTTTTTTTTTTTTTTTTTTTTTAAATAAAAAGCTCCGAAATATACAATTTTGTTTTTCCTGAAAATCAATTCATGGAACAATTTTTTCTTGTAAAGTATTTTTTTTTTACTTTAAAAAGACAACTCGTAAATTGTCATTTTCACGACAATTTGTCTTTGTCGTAATATTGCAATTCTCAAATCATTACAACATTAACTCGATTTTCATGTCTTTCTCTCTCATAAAAGGAAATCTGTTGAATCATTTTTTTTCCTTAAAAAAGACAATAAATATTTAATTTTCTTAACCCTTTTGTTCTCGTAACAACAGCTGCTAATGTCCGACTTTTCTAATAAGATTTGTCTAATAAGTGTACAACTTGATTTTATTCAATTTTTTATTTTTTTTATTTAACTTTTTAAATATTATTTTATGATGACGATTCTTGCAAAATCGCAACTTTTCATCACGAAGTTCACACTGCCACTACGCATATCGCAATCGTGTCAGTCAACCAAGCGTTTCTCGGACCGACTTCTTTGAATCTTCACCGCCGCAGACAAACAGGCTTGGCCTTTTAAGACCCGCCGTGATGATACAGCGACTGAGGCAGTCCACGCCAAAGGATGTGTTTCTCTCGATCGCTGCGGGCCTCGCCTATCGACAACCTGTGACATAACGTTGCTGGCTAAAGAAGACGGAGTGGATGACGAGTACGCTCAAGGCTTCCGCCTCAGTCACTCCATCACGCCAAGACTCGCTCCGTCATCGAGGGGCTCAACGCTTCTCCGCATGGACGGCGGTTTTTCCGCTCAAGGCCACCGGTACGTTACCAAACTGGTGTCAGTTTTCAGAAGGATTGATGTTGATGTCACCTCTGTGGACTCGGGTTTCTCACTACAGACTACAGCGAGCACCATCGACGACCAGTTGACTTACAATGCCGTTTTTATGGCGTTTTTAAAGGTGACGGGGTTTAGCTCTGCAAATTGGAAGAACAGTAAACAAGTGAGAACGCTCACATGGCTGCTTTGACAACAAAATGTATGACGTCCTAAAGAGATCATAAGAACGGCGGGCACAGAAATTGTCGGTCGGCTTCACTTTGCTGAATCTTTGGCACTGCAAAATTTCTACGAGAGGTAGGCGGGCTACCTCTATGAGAAAAGGAGAATCAATGCCAAAGTACAGTTCAGTTGTATTTAACTTTTAAATTCAATACTTATTTTTCAAAATACTTCTTTCTTCATGCAATGTTACATTTTTCTCAATTAAAAAAAATTAAAATAATAATAATTATTCTTATTAAAATAACTTTTCCCCTTATGTATGGCGTGCCAATTATTTGTTATTTGAAATGTGAACATCTGAGTATCTTAAAGTGGTAATTACATAGGTTTCATGTTTCAAAATACATTTGAACGATATTAATTTTTTTAATAAAGCCTCACAAATTCAATATGAGCCTCAGATTCAGCAAATATTAATTTGTTGCTTATTATTTACCCTTCATAACATTTCCTTAATATTTTTATGCACTATCGAACAAAGTATTGGCAAAATTTAAAATGATAAAACTGAACCTAAAAAATCAAAACAAAAAAGGAAAATTATATCTTCCTCATGACACTAAATAATAAAAAAATAGGATGAAAAAAATGATATTCTCAGTTTATATGTATATATATATATATATATATATATATATATAGAGAGAGAGAGAGAGAGAGAGAGAGAGAGGTGTGTGTGTGTGCGTGTGTGTGTGTAATAACACACATTACCACCCACAAAGAAAAAAAATAATTACACAAATAAACGAGTACATAACCCAAACAAATTAAACAAAACATAAAAACAGAAGAAAACACACCCGAAACAAACATACTTTAGCATGAAAACAAACGTGACTAAAATCATGGTCAATGCGCTATTTAAAACAAACAAAATAAACATGCATATAATTTGAAAAACAACAGAATTTTCCTTTAAGGCAGGGGTGGGGAACCTCCGGAGGCCATATTGAATTAATGCAAAATATTATAATATTAATTTATATTACTATATACTATGATCATTTGTAAGTTAAACACCTTTGCCTTTCATTTTTGGAATCCAAGACGGGTCAAGTGCCCGTGCGAGCCACGTGAATGCTGCAAAAAAAAAAAAAAAATCTCCCCACCGCTGTTCTTAAAGAGAAAGCAACATTTCGTCATAGAGCATTGTCTGAAATCACTCAATAATAGTCAAAATCAGCTCCTTGTTCTTTTTTTGAGCAACCAAATGTTTGATTCCTATATGCTTAAAGTTGGAATGTGTCAAAACATTTTCGTAAGTAATGTAACAAAAACAAGACGGTGGCGGGTTGCGTTTGCAGACCTTGATACCTTTGAACAAAATAATTAAAAAGATCTGCAATAATCCGGGTTGCTATTCTGTGAAAGCAAAAAAAAAAAAAAAAAAAAAAAAAAAAATGGCATGTGAATGGGGCATCTTTGTTCCCTGGATTGTCTTGGTCGTCATCCGTGGACGAAGTGTGGATGGTTGGAATTATGTGAATGTATCCTAGTGCAGAGGAGGGAAGGGGTGGTGGGGGACAAGAAGCTTTTGGAGGATGAATTTGGGGGCGGGTCCAACTATGCCAGCCTCTATTGGTAGACTATTTTATTGAATTATTATTATTATTTTTTTTTTTAAATAAAGCTGCTGTTTGAATGTTGCAACTGGAATGAAGTGTTTACCTGGTGCCTACTCGTCGGCCAGAACACTCTTGAAAACGAGATGAGCTCGTCTCAAGACGGACTCCTGGTCAGGTGATTTTTAGATAGATAAAAGATCACGTCAAATGTGCAACATGTTACTTTTTTTTTTTTTTTTCTTCTTTTTTTTTTTTTTTTTCTTAAGAGCAAAACAAGCATGTGACCAAATGCAGTTCATGTATAAATATATAGAGAGAAAGAGAGAGAAACGATACAGTCATGACAACGTACGCGTCTTCCCTTGTATGAGACAAACTCCCCTGTTTGGTGTGTGTGGTGTTGGTGGTTGGTTGGTGGTTGGTGGTGGGCGGGACAGGAAGTGAAGCCGCTCTGAGTGGTGTCACTCAGAGTGGGCGGCTGTCTTTTTTTTTTTTTTTTATAATAGGAAAAAGGGCAAATGCAGATTTTTCACTCAGATTAAAGGGCATTATGTTGTGAAACGATACACAGACATTTAGACGCCTTACTCCGAATTTAAGAATGCAACCCCGTCTCCTTGGACTTACGTCATTATAATTTACAACAATACAATGCAAGTATGGATACATTTAGGGAGTATCGATACTTTCCATATTTTTGAACACGAACCTCTCCGTCCTTAAACGAAGCTAGTCTTCTAAGAACAGGCTACGTTTCAGTAACGGCTACACGTTCTGGAATTTTCTTTTGGAACATTCAAAGTCCTTAAAGTTGATTGAAGTGTGTCAGGAGCAGTTACTGCAGTGGTTTATGTGCTCTTCAAACTCATGCCACTAAAATAAATGTCAATTAGCACTTCAGTTCAAACTTTGGGAACACTTGCCTCGGTGAGTTAATACATATTTGAAGGTTAATACTTCATATACATTTTAAGGATCACAATCCGGTATCGGATCGCCACCCAAGTATCGGGATCCGTATCGGAGCATGACCCCCCAAAAAATAAAATAAATAAATAAATAAATTAATTAATTAATAAATTAATAAAATAATAATAATAAAGAGGAAAATATATATTAAAAAAAAAAAAAAAGAAATATGAACTATAATAGTTCATATTGGACGTAATTTCCAAAGAGAAAAGGTTGCCTTCATTCAGTGAAACCCGCATGTCGTCTTGACTGAGTGGCGCTAATCAATGTGTTGTGTTGCACCGGAGCAGAGTGTCCTGACACGGTTCCACTAACTCGGCGTAATGAGACCACAATCGGGCGTATTGACGCACCTGAAGGATGCACAAATACATGAACATGACAGTGTAAAGCAACAGGAACAGGTTGATACACACCGCAGCTCCACCACTGACAACATAATGGAACATAATCGGCACATTGCAAACTTTACCCATTAGCACATTCGAAAAAGAGCGCACGGAAAAGGCGGTTTGCCACCGACGGGCGTTGTTACGACTTTAACTCACCGTGTGCTATTTTTGAAACGCCACATATGACAATACACGGATACACAGTGTGCTTTGGGCGCTTTTGTGAGCGTGTAATTGGTCGAAAAACAACGCTGAGCTGAGCGTATGGTCGGAGGGAGACGCTGGGCTCAGCTCCAGCCGCCCAGCCGAGTGAGCGGCGCGGAGGCAAATGCGGAGCCGGCGAGCCTGCGCACCCTTTTTCATGTTTGTGGCCCCCCAAAAAAAGGCAGCCCAAATATCTTGTGTTCTCTTTGTGTGCCGTAACAAGGTTAGCATCAAGTTAGGGCTCAAAAAGTTGGTGTTTAATATTACAGTGGAACCTCTGAAATGGAAAGAGAACAGAGAAAATGTCAAAAATGTGGAAAAGTGTCGGATTTATGACATGCTGTTAATCCGGATTTGAATTATTTCCGGTTGTGCCTTTTTTTTTTTTAATCATTTTATTGGGCCCATTTATTGCAACATAATGTTTATTCAATTTCTCCCAGTTTCACAATTGTTTTCATTTCATTGCGGTTGAGGGTTCAATTCCGGCTCCAGCCTTCCTGTGTGGAGTTTGCATGTTCTCCGCTGTGCCTGCGTGGGTTTTTTCCGGGTTTAATAAATAATAACATTGAAAAAAATTAATTTCTTGCTTTATTAAGGCCATTAAACATTTCAACGACAGAATGTAAAATCCAGATTTTGGTTGCTCGTAGGTGTGCATTTCAATTTCAGTAATTATTACTTTATTATCCGCGGTCTGTAGATGACTTTTTGACCCAAACTAGTTGTTGTTTTTGATTCAGGATCAATAGCAAAAGGTAGTAAAATCATTATATTATTTCTGCGAGGTGTATATTTGTTGCATCTTCATGAGAGTTATTGTTTTATTTTTTTATTATATCTTTTTTAATATATTTTTTATCTGGGCCATTCATCATTCTACGGTTTGATATTTTCAAAAGAGGTGAAAAAAATCCATTTATTTTGATTTTTTTTGTAAACATTATTATTCATTCTAACCTTTGATTTTTGGCAGTTACATTTATTGTCATAAATCAATCATCCTTTGACTTGTGGTCTTTATTCTCTCCGATTAAAGGTCGGCTTTACTTCTTCCAGCTAAGATTTTATATGGTATTATTCCGACCAATATTTCTTGTGTCTTTTTGAATAAAAAAAAAAACTGCGGTGTGCTCTTATTTGGACTTTCACCAGATCAATGACAATTTTCTTTTTTAATGGTGCCAATAATTTTGGGCCAAATGGACTTTGTATTTCTTTTGTGTGTACATTTGTTGCAGTTTTATGACTTCATGTCGTTTCTTATGGGAACATTTTGTCTTGCGCTTCGACGGAGAGGTTCCACTGTAAGGGCCAATGAAAAATGATGGCAAAACCCAAATGACAAATTGAGGTCCCTGAAGTAAAATATTGCCCAGTTTCTTTCCTACATGTGCCCCTTTTAACTTCATACCTTGTTTACTATTCCATGGCCAGGTTCTGTGGGTGTGTATTTGAAAATAAGGAAGTACCGTTGTGGCTGACTTTACCCGGATTATTCTACAAGTGAGAAAGTGGGGACGTCCCAGCCGGAAGCGACTTCCTGTTTCCTGTTGCTGGCTTTGATTTAGTGTTTGGTTGATTTTGAGCAGGGGTGGGGAACCTTTTTCCTATTAGGGGCCATAAAGTCCTCCCAGGTCTGTATTAAATTGATTGAACAAAAAAAATATGATGCAACAATCAAACAACATTTTTCTCATGATGTATTGTGAGCATTTTTTTGGGGTTACATTTTAGGTTCCCCACCCCCGATTTAGGCCTTCGTATTCGGGGGTGGGGTGCTGCTCATACCCAGGAGTGCAGATGAGTGGGAAGAGGGCCACACAACACATGCATGTGAGGTTAGCTTCCATCCACTCGCTGGCGTCCATTGAGGGTGGGCGGGGTCAACGCCTCCCCCGACCCCCTCCAGGACGGCGGCATGCGTTTCCTCCCCAATTAATCCAACCATAAAGATTGGTTCTTTACAAGGATTAATGCTGGTTCCAACACGTGGGTTAATTCATCAGAACATATCACAGCATAACAAGGCCATGCGGCACAAGATGGCAGACACGATGCTTTCATGGAGGGAAGACGGCAAACGTTTGACGACACGAAGGGCACGATGACAGGCAAAAAAGAAAAGTAAAGAAAACCAAAAAAAAAAACGGTCAGGACAGAGGAGGACGTCGCCGTCGTGAGGACCCTTACCGATGCGATCCAAGCGGTCGATGGCGACCGTCTCGAAGGCCCGTCGCATCATGGGGTACTCCTCTAGAACCTCGTTGAAGTGGTCCACAGACAGCGAAAAGAGGCGGCAGTAGGTGTCGGCCCGCACGCTGGCTGTCCGGCGACCCTTGGTGAGAAGGCAGATTTCTGCAGGGCGACAGGAAACAAGCATTTAATCAAACAATACATTTGGAATTGGACAAAAATATACACTTTATTGCTTCTGTGCAATGGCGCTGGCCTATTCACAATCAGAAGCACTGACCTGCAGTTGTCTCTCTCGCTATATCATTTTTTGCAACACATTTTTTTTTTGTTTTTTTAAATAATTTGCAAAGCCAAATTCAAATATTGTACCACGGTATTTAAGCAATATTTTGAATTTAAATATACTTCATATTTCATATTTTACATTCATTCCAATGAAATGATGAAAATGAGATTAATCGTGATTAATTATAATTTTTTAAAAATTAATTAAGTATAATTAGCAGCACTAACATATATATATATATAAATATATATATATATATATATATATATATATATATTATAAATTGGAATTAATTAGCTAAGAATAACTGCACATTTATCCTCACTCTTCGACCAAGTGAACGATATGTTTGCCAATTGAATCATTAATCATTTAGAGTTTGCCTGGCGAATACCGTGAAACATGGTATGGACGTGCTGACACGTGGTATTGAGTCAGTAGATCGGCTAACGCAAAGCGGGTTCATTCCTTTCCTATCATGTCGGCATGCCTCGAGACTAAAAAAGAGGCAGCTCAGTTGGTGCAATGCAGCGATGCGGTGTGATGCTTGACAGGACCCGACTGCATTGCATTAAGAGGCCATTAGCCGTGCGCTGGATGATAAATGGTCTTAGCGTTGCTCAAGTGACAGAGTTTATTTACACTCGACGTAAGCGTCTCCTTTTGTACCTTCACGTCGAAGGTTCATCTACATGCTAATGTGCCACGTTTAATGAAGCATCAGCAGGCGAATGCAAGACTGGCCAATGAAAGCAGAGCACAGAACGACTACTTATGAAAGGTAAGATATAAGTGAGTGGTTGTCCGCATAGTCATGGTGGAAATCCCTGCTTCCCTCGATTCAATCTTCATTACCGGAGTTGTGCTGTGATCTTTGGCAGGAGCGTGTCGTGCTAAGAGAGCAGGGGTGTGTGCGACACCCTCACGCTGGGGGTGTGAATGGTGCGAACGCTGGAATGAAACGGCGAGGCCGGATCTAACACGTGCCGTTTTCAAGCAAGAGAATGCCATTATTTTGAAGATGCGAGGCTTGAGAGTTAAAGGTGGAACATTTGTCGTGTTATTTGTTTGATAAAACAAACGAGGGGGTCATTTTGTCAGGAGAAAACCGGCGCATGCGCAGTGTTAAGAATATCACCTGATCGTCAGAATTAACAAGCGCTTGCAGCTTCAAACTACATCGTCAACAAAATAATGACTTATGGGGGTTAACGAGAAATAATGAAATTTAAGTTAAATATTCTGAATTATTATTACAGTTTTTTTTATTTAAATTGCTCATATTAATTAAAATTGTGTATTTTTTTCAGAGATTTGTGTATTACGGTATGAGTATTTCATATCAGTCGATATTGATTGAAATTCTTTTTTTTCTCTTCAAAAGAAGGACTGAAAGGCTGAATTTAGGTACGGGTAATTAAATTTTAAAATATAATATTCAACCTTAAAGAAGAGATGAAAACAACTATTAAAAAATTCAATTAACTGGTCAATTATAAGATTAAATAAACGTCTTTTTCAACGCAATGTGCTATCAATAATTTTTTTTTTACTTTAAATTAATTCAAGATAAGTAATGAAACAACCATTCAAAATATTTAGTATTAAAACACGCTTTTTTTTGCCCCAAATTTCCGCTTTCCTTATTGGAAAAAAAATTCCTTTCACTTTACATTTATGAACATTAAAGATTTTGAGGGAAATGAAAAATTAAGCAATTAATTCTACTTTTATTCTATTAAATCAAATGACACAAATGAGTGAATTTTCTTTTTAAATATTTTTGAGGGGAGAGTCTTTACAACTTCCATTGTAGGTTCGATCATAATGATGTACAGTATTTGTAATAAAATATGATATAATACAATATAAGAAAAGCCAAGTTATTAAAACAAATGAAGAAATTAATAATCAATGAACTAATTTGTATAATCCAACAGTTTTCATGGATTTATAAATAAATGTTTGAATGCATTTTATTAAAAAACCTTTTGGCCAATATTTCACTTCACTTGTCTTTTTAAAATTGTTATTAAGCCCAAGAGTGATTTCCGTTTCGACCATGATGCGTCTGTGCTCGGCCCGTGCGTCACTGACCACGTTCGCTTCGTGACCTACTGTCCTTCTCCCTGTCCAGCTCATTAGCATGCTAATCGTGTCCTGTGGCTTCTTTTTGTGCCTCACTCGTCCTCCTCCCTTGGCTTTCCGTCTCGCCGTACTACTTCTCGCCCCGTGCTGCAGCGGCGCATAAAATCATCAACGGAAAAAGAAAAAGAGGAAGGTGCCTGAATTCGTTCGGCCAGCTGCTCCTGACCGACCGACCGACCGACCGACCGAGGGCTCGCTCATCCACACACACGCGGATGGCATTACCAGCTGGGCGGCATGGCAACAGCAGGTGGCTAGCTACAGGCATAGCACGGCAAAAAAATAAAATAAATTAAAAAAAAAAAACCTGCGTTGTGCTCTTATTATTTTTGACAAACACATATACTGTACGCCCACTAAAGAAAAAGAATTAAAACAGACTATAATGATTTGCAAATCTTTTTTCAACTGACATTCAATTGAATAGACTACAAAGACAACATTAAATATTCAAACTGCTTTACGACTGTGTGATGAATGGTTCACAGGGGAAAATATGATAATTTTCTTTTTTTTTTTACTAATTTATTTACTCTCACTGTTTAGTGTAATCGCGTGCTGCAACTGCCTCAGCTGACTTTGTGACTATTTTATGCAAATCATATAGAAGGATATCTGTGTTGGGCCAAGTTTACGCTGTAAATCGGAACAAAATGTGGATTTTGAAGCCCTTCATTGATCAGTGAGCTTAAAAAACCCGACAGAATAATAACATTGAAAACCAAAAAATTCTCCAAAAAACGCAGATAAACATGTGCCTGGAGTGAACAAGATTGTAATGTTTTATTTTGTGCATTATCTGTTCTGCATCTCCTCACGAGGGTTGCGGGTGTTTTGGAGCCTATCCCAGCCGCCTTTGGGCAGTAGGCGGGTACGAACAACCCTCCATGCTCACAATCAGACCTAGGGACAATTTAGAGTGTTCAAGCAACCTAGCATGCATGTTTTTGGAATATGGGAGGAAACCGGAGCACCCGGAGAAAAGCCACGCTGGCACGGGGAGAAAACGCAAACTCCACACAGGAAAGCCACAGACGGAATCGAACCCACGACCTCTGCACTGTGAGACCACCGTGCCGCCCATTTTGCGCATCCGATAATTATTGTTATTAGTTATTGATCGATTGGTGTTTTTACGACTTATTTTGTATGCTAATTTTAGAAAACCTTCGCGCTCCACAATCACACCTATTCAAAAGCCTACATTTTATGCAAGCTGCATAGGATCGGCGACGTCATAACCAGAGGATGATTCGTCTGAATGAGCTGTTCTGCCCTACATGTCCGCTCCATGCAGAACCTCAACGAAAAGCCCCGCAGCTCGGCACACTGACACATGAACAGAGACTTTATGACAGCAACCCCCTTAGTTTTGAACGCGCGGTAGCAAACCAAAAAGACGACCAAATTTCACCCCTTAGAGTCTCACCCGCGGGACACGAACCGCACCAAAGCGGAATTATTCTTAGAATCCCCGCGTCTATAGTGGCTGTCGAACTCCGCATAAAATATGCAGGCACGTCTTAAAATAGGAAACTTTGCCGTCACACTGAGACGACATGGATTTTGTCAGAGTAAACAAGAAGCGGCGGGGATGCGGCTGACATTTAAAACATTGATGGTATCCATACGGAGATGCGGAGAGAACTAAAAGAACAGCAGAGGGCTTCTGATTATCCACAGAATGAAAGTCCAATCCGCTTTCGTCAGTGCCAAGAGTGCAGCCGGAACATATAGAGGGGATGGGAGGGGGGGGCTAGAGTTCACACACCGTGTATCTGTGTGTGAGCGTGATGGTGATGGCAGGGGGTAACCTCTGTGTCCTCGGGGATGCCTGATCCACGTCTTGGCCCCTTCCAGCGACCAGATGAACGCTTACATAACGGCGGAGGGGCTGACGAGCAGCCAACGCTGCCTAATGAGAATCTGCATTAATTTGACTTCAAGAGGCATCCAACGCACGGCCTTGGGCGCAACTCAGCGTGCGTCCGTATATGCACTAACTCTATAACGCCCGACCACGACTTTGGTGAGCAAGGCAGTGCAGTAGAGATGATGTATGACTTCAAGTAGCTCCTTGAAGAAAATATATTAATAGAGCTTGAAATGTAAGTTGAAGAGGAAAAAAAAAAGGACTTGTTGGACGCTTTGTGCTGCTGTAACCATTTAATAACATTTATGATGATTACTCAAAGATGCCACATTAAAAGTCGAAATGTAGATTCAAAACGATGCTAAACTTTTTAACGATGATAAATTGGGATACATTTTTACTTTAAACTCTTAATATAGGCAATTATCTACATTTTTAGGGGGTGTCAATTCTTTGCAGATTTCAGGCTATTTGCGAGAGTGCTACTGTGGATTTAAAATCCCTTCAGGATCGTAGATCAAGCGAGCATGATCTTACCTCCGAAGTAGGACCCGTCGGTTAGCTTCATCTCCTTGTTGAACTTGGTGATGACACTGGCGACGCCGTGTTGGATGAAGTACATCTTCTTGCCGACGGTGCCCTCGCGGATGATGTAGTCATTGGGCTGGAAGACCTCGAATTTCAGCTTGCTTAGCATCCCCGTCACAAAGTTGGGGTCGGCGTTGGCAAAGAGCGGCATGGTGGCCACCAGCTTGCGGCAGTTAAAGTTGACAATTTCCTGGTGGGAAAGGAAAAACAGGGACATGTGACAAATCAGATCCCGACGGGAGTGGAAAGAAAAAAAAAGAAAAAGTTGGCGCTCCAGCTGCTATTATCTGGCGGCACAAAATGAACTGGACGCAAAATGCCGCTTTATCCCGAAAAGCTCTAAAGCACTGCTGAGGAAAACAGTTTGGCACTGCTGTCAAATCTTGATGAGTTCTAGCCCATCCCGGACCCCCTGGCCCAGCTGGAGATTAGGTGTTTGTTTTCCGTTTACCCCCTACGGGCCACAGATTGAAAGCGGCTCAGCATGTGCCGTGTGGTTGACTCCCTCACCTCCCTTTTGCCACACTTGCGGCATAATGGGACATTAACAGAGAGCTACGCAACCTCTGGGGCTAACGACACGAGGGCTAGCCGCACGCCGGGGGCGATGACCTCAATCATAAAGCAGAAATAACGAATAGGATAGTAAACAGTTTTCATGCTTCAAGAAGACCTCTTGGCTGCGAACAATCTTTGCAACCATTTAAAGATTTGTCACATGCCAAGGGAATTGAACCGCCACGATATGTTACATAATACGCAAAACATATTATTCAAAGATTAGTACGCCACTCAGCTGGCGAACCTTAACCCTCGCGACAGCTGGCATCAGCATTCACAAATAATTTGCATATAAGCCATTGCTCGCAGATCAATTGTATCAAATTTCAGTTAGCACCAACACATTTCCCATGACTACTTGTGGATATTGAAAAAAAAAAAAAAAAAAAAAACAATGTTATGAGAATAACAACTTTTATTTAAAAAAAAAAAAAAAAAAGCTACACAAAACTAGAAAAACTCATTTGAAAATAAACTAGATTTTAGACTCACTAAAAGCCGGTCTAAGCGGTGGCACAAGTGGTGTAACACGATTTTGGTGGATTTGAGAGAGACGCAGGCAGTCGGACGTCATTATATTTCATTCATAAAAATCACAACATCTGAATTTAATCCACTAAACAAATTATTATTCTAATCTTGAAAATATTTTAACCCCCACCCCCGACGGGTGCACGATCATGGATGAAAACGTTTCGGTTTATTTTGCAACGAAAATGCGATTATTTATAGGTGTGGCGGAGAGTGGGTGGTGGTGGGGCGGCGCAAATGGTTTTCTTCTTGCTTGGGGGGGCGTAAGAGAAAATAATTGAGAAGCACTATTTTAACTGTAAATGCACTTTGCTAATGCCGATCTCTTGGGTGTATAAAAAAAAAAAAAGTGACTTTGATCAGTACATATTAAACTCATTCTCCATTTTTCTTTTTCGCATCAACCCGCGTTAGAAATAATCTTCTGAAAGAGCTATCAATCAAGCGCCGATTATTATCTATTGTTTTCCAGTGGCCGAGCACACTATCGCCCCACGCTGATGAACTTGAATTTACCGACTTCAAAACTGATTAGATCTGGGCAAGCAAATATATAAATAAACGTATCATGACAATAACAGCACATTTTCTGACGCTTATTCTTAATATTGGTGTCTTAGCGGGTATTGATGCTTCCCAGGTTGTCACACTTGCCGGAGCCAGCAATGTTGGCGATGGCTTTGCGATAAAACGACGTGCCAGATTCTCCGCATAGTCTGCTGAGTGGAGAGGATCCTCGCTCCCACTATGACCCCCACTCCCCTCTTCCCCACACTTCCTTCCAAATTTGGCTGGGGAGGCCAGGCGCCAACAACAGTCAGGTGGCCGTCAGCCAACGATCCAGACTCAGCTCTTGGATGTAACTGGGGGGAAGTCTGGATTAGATGTACTTCACAACGGGCAAGACAATCCTCACCGCTCACATTTTTCCGCCAGGGATATCCAAACCGCGCATGTCCATAAAAAATAAAAAAAAATCAAGTCTTTCGCAGTGAAATGATGATGTAAGTGCTGCTGTGACTCAGTTTGTCTTCACTGGCCAGTCCCACGAGGCAGATTTGATCGTGTGACGCTGTCACCAGGCAGATTTTTGCCTACTCTGCATAGTGGACAAAAAGCCTGTAAGGATTTTCCGCATTGTAGGTAATAATCATAAATCCCCTGCGCGTCCTTCCTCCGCCGCAAGTGTCTGCAGCATTCGACCCTGCGAGCGAGCGCGCTTAATGGGTCTGCATGGGAGACGGCCACGAATGCCATGCTTGCACGGGTTTTATGGCGCTCCTCGCCCGTATCTGCCGAGTGTAATTACTCATGTAATCCTGTGGATATGAAGAGTCACAAAATATAAAACTGATCAATGGCTTCACCATCAATTTCTCGAGGAGTACAGCGCACACGTAGCTGATTGTTATCGATCTTTGCCGGTGTTAAACGTCGACAAGTGCGCCGTGGCTATCCCAGGTAAAATGAACGTACTTTTTAACGGCTTTATCCGTCAATGGCAGTGAATGAGTTCATGTCGAACATTTAAATATTGAACATATATGTTCGGTTCCTATGTGTTAATGCTTAACCTGGATTAAAAAAGAAATAAATAATAAAAAACGACGCAGAAGCAATCTGGAAAGCATTTTAGGAGGGAATATTGGGGGCAAAATAAATCGCACAAAATGCCAGGAAAAAAAAAAAATTTGATTTTTCCACCAGAATTATATAAACTGCTGGCAAACTTCGCCGCCGACACGTAAAGACAAAGCTCAAATTCTCGGTCGAATAGAGTCACACGCACTACGGGAGAGGTCCTGTGGGCATAGGAAGGCAACACACTTTTCCAAAATTTTACAACTCACAACTAATAGAAAACTATTTGCCGTCGTAAACTTTTGTTTCTTTTCATTGACCTATAACGTGCAATTTTTTTAGACTTTTAAAACTAAAACTGTCTCTTTTGTAACATCTAAAAAAGCTTTAATATGTTGTGAATGACTGAAGTTGTGTAATAAACGTGTTTAAAAGCATATACTAAGTCAAGTTTTGGAGTTTTTATTTTTTTAAATTTTAGTCCTTTTTTTTTCAACAAATGAATATCGGTTATCGGTATCGGCCCTGAAAAAAAAAAAAAAAAAAAAGCATATCGGTCTATCACTAGTGCATGCAAAGAGTTGGGAGATGCGTTCATTTGTGTGCTTCAATCTTGGTGGCATTTTTTTTGTGTTTGGTCCATCGAGAATCTTCCGTCACGTTTCCTCACCTCTTTAAGCGGGTCGTTGAGTTCACTTAGGATGTTGTCCTCGTCAAATATCTTGCCCTGGTAGCGGTGTTCATAGTAGTCGTGTATCTTTTGCCGCATGTCTGCCGGAAGTTTGTGGAAGGACATGTATTGCTCCACTTGTTTGTACTGCAGGAAAAGTAAAGACAAGAAGCAGTTTTGAGTTACAGGTGATGCATTCGTTCTTTCATGGACAAATATCCCAATGAGAAAGCTCACGACTGAATGAAAAGTTGCCATTGATTTAACGAAGAAACACAAATGTGATCTCAAGAGTGTTTTGGATGCTTTGTCCTATATTTGTGAGAGGGAGGGCGCAAGGAGGAATATGAGGGGAAATCGGGTGGTAGTGAGTGGAAACAAATTGCTCCCCGAAGCGCCGTCCAAACCAAGGTTGCATTTGCCATTATTTCAAGCAAGCACAAAGCTCAACGCTGATGGGCAGCAAAGTCATGATCTTAATGTGAAGTAGCGAGCGACATGCAACATCCTACTGACATATTCAGGTTGCATTCCGAACTGTTGGTATCAGAGATGTCCACATAATTGTCTTTGGAATCTGGCCGTGCTGTGGGTGCCATAACTGGCTAGCGACTTTCGCCAAAGGCCATGGGTAGTGCAGTTGTTGCAACACAGGTGATGAGTATTCGCGAGTGTGACACAAGCCTGGCCCACGACATGAAACTGGCACAGGATGCTCGAGACCCACAAGGCGTCACTCATTGATTCCTCTCTCCCGGCTGCAGACATTTGATAAGAGCATGGGTCATTGTTTATTGGGGGGAGGGGGGCGGCGGTGAATTTATTTGTGAGACAAGATGGAATGTGGATTAGGCTGTTCATCTGGACTGGAATGGCCGAGGTGGGACACAAGTCATGTTAGAAGAAGTGCTGTGCATGGCATCGCAAAGATGTGGTTTTTAGTCAACAGCAGAGAAAGATGGCCGCCACCTGAGATGGATAAAAACTGCCTCATTTTTGCTTTAGTCAGCCTCAATGCGATCTCTGAGCGGCCGCGAGGTTGGACGACGTCACCATCGGGTGGATTTTAAAAAAAAAAAAAAAAAAACATTTTAAATCTGAGTCCACCTGAGAACCAGCCAGGCACACACACTTTCACGTTAACTATGTAAAGCGAGGCCTTCACAGCCCCATTAAAACTCGCCAGAAAGAGATGCCGGGAGGATGAAGTGGGAAGGGGATGAAGCAGATTTGCCGTAGAACAGATGTACTGCACATCCACGCTGAGTAAAAGGCATGTCACTAATTCAATGACTTTCAATGTTGGCTGTGGGCGACCTGCTGTCATTAATATTCACTAGAATGCACGGTGTCACTGATGTGTGAAGCAATGAGAAAATTATGGAAGTACAGTGACTATAAGGATACGAAAAAAAATGAAGCAGTTTTTCTTTTGCCATAATTGGATGCTATTATCAAAAATTGTTTAAATTCAGAGACGCAAACTGAACATCCTGCAACATTATGTTACAGAATCTCTCTCTCTCTATCCATCTATCTATCTATCTATCTATCTATCTATATATATATATATATATATATATATATATATATATATATATATATATGATGTGTATCTATATATATGTGTATCTATATATATAGTGATTAGCAGGACAGCTTGGCGTGTTTACAAGAATGTACTGTGGTGTAAGTAAGTTCAATTTTCAGTTTTTACTTGATCTGTCCAAGGGTCACCTCGTTCCCTTTTTTTTCATTGTTATTCAACCATAATCTCAAACCCATACAAGACAATAATCCCCCGCACGACAGCACTACATATGTACATTGAACGGTGTATGTTATAAGGGGTTGCCGGGGTTATCTGATCGTTTCGTGCACATCCGGAACATCCACGTGTTCTGTGAATTGGCAGATGGTATGCTAGATAATCACCATCTATGCACACAAAAACAAGATAAATACATACGTGACGTAATCATGAATGAAGTGAAAGAGAAGAATAACGGTGGCGTAGCGGCTATCCATACATACATTTGATTGTCTTCATTTTGATCAGATGTATAAAGCAATATTCAAAATAAAATGGAAATAAAAGTGCGCATTTATTGAGAGGTCAACCAAAGGAGAAAATAATCAAACAGAAATGAAAAATATGGCAAGGCAAAGCATTAATTTTTGTATAGTGGACCTTCAAATGTAGTTCAATTACATTTATTAATTTATTCATTTTGTGTTTGCGGAAAGTTACATGACGTATCATTCTGATGGAGTGAAGAAGTTTTCCCGCAAATTTTGTTTCTCCTAGAAATTTGTTTTCATGCACCCTTTTATCTAGAGGCATACCATCTATCCGTACTTTGGTGGTTTCAGATTTTTTTACCACTTTTTTTTACCTTCCATCCATCAATTATCTGGATCTCATTTATTACAGTCTGAAATGTATTGAGTTTTGATGGGGTGGAAAATGAATAATACTTTAAGAGCATCTGAGCTCTAATTAGCATTAGCTTTATGGAGCTAATGTGATTATGTGCATCAAAGGGGGCATGAGGGATTAGCGCAGTAAAGTTACGTTGAGGATATGAGTGAAAGCTCTCGTCAAATCACACAATTCTGTAAAGTTGCAGGACAAATATGTTCATGTCCTTGATTTGAGTCGCACAAGATCTCGCCAAATCTCACGCGACGACATGCCTCAGACAGACGATCTTTTTTTTGGGTGCCCCAAAACCTCATCAGCGAGCACCAAAACATTTACCGGGTGTTGCCCATTTTCATTTTTTTTGTCAACACTTAGGACATGTTGTAGACTTGATTTAACAGAGAAGCCTTTTACCCCCCATTTCATCAGTTAAATAGAGATTCCACACATTATTATTATTATTAAAGGGGAAGTCAAGTCAACAATTTGATTGACAATAGTATGTTCTATACGCCCCCACTAGATTGAACACGATATTTTGATTAATGTTGCATTTGTGGAATATGAATTATGCAGCAAGAGACCCCTGTAACTATTTTTCAAGCATATGAGCGTGGTACAACGAATCTCAAAATTCACGGATTTTCATCTACAGTAAAGTGCGTGGGTATATGTATAGTACCCCCAAAAACATAACACCCCCCCCCCCTAAAAAAAATAAGCCTGTTCTGATTTCCCGCTGACCTTTTCTTGATACTGCCGTCGCGAGGAGTCCAACGACTGGATGAGCGCGGTGGCGTGGCCCACAAACATGGCGTAGCACGTGGCGCCCACGATCATGCTCAGCATGGTGATCCACAGGTCCGACATGCTCACCGGCGCCCGGGCGCCGTAGCCGATGCACAGCATGTGGCTCATGGCTTTGAAGAGGGCGTACGAGTACTGCTTGCCCCAGGACACGTTCTGCCAGGACATGGAGAGAGAGAGAAGGACGAGGTGGAGGCCAAGTTATTACCAGGCCGGGCTTGTCATTGATCACTGAACTTCCACGCATAAAACATCCTCGCCACACGCCTCACCGTGCCATTTACTACCATTTCATCCCATTCTTCATTCTACCTGCTTTCATTCTTTCGCCATTTGCAAAGGGGTGAAAAACAGTTCAGGCCGGCAGTGTTAAAAAAGAACAACTTGCATTATTTACACATCTGAGGCATCCTTTTTTTCCCTTAGAGAAGCAGGAGAGCTTTCTCTTCCCCTTTATTTTTTTTTTGCTCACTCATTCTAAAAACAAAACCAAAAAAAAAAAATGGCCGGTGAATTCAAAGCACCTTTATGAGAGCTCAGTTCAGCGGGCAAGAAAGCGTTAACAGTGCACATTTTGCTTCCCCCTGGGCATTTAATAAAAAAATAAATAAAAATAACAAAGGATAACAGTCATGCATGACACCACACAGCTCAGTTCGGCAGCAATTTTTTTTTTTAACTTTTTCCTTTTTCTTTATATTGCTTGCCATGTAATGAACACAAAAGATGCATTTTTGATTGACCACACGTGAACAGACAAATCATTTGAACCCAGTTGCTCACCAAAACAGCAGCACGTTACGAGTATTAATCCAAGAAAAATACCAATGTGACTTTTTTCATTTGGGACTTTATTCTCATAACATTGCACTCGCCTGACTTGTGCGCGGGCAGCTTGGGATCGGTTCTCGCTCTGTGACGAAATCTGCGTGTGGCCTGCAACTGGCTGGCCACCAGATCAGGGTGTACCGTGACTATAAAAAGGTCTTTAAAAGCCTTTTATTTGGTGTCTCTTAACCTGCAAACGCTCTGGATGGTGACGCCACAGTCCCTGAATGCATCATCCGAGGACTTAGTCATGTGCCATATCGGCTCAAGTGAGTGTGCACTTCAGACATTGAAGCTTTAGTCACGGGACACCTCGTTCTTATAAAAATTATGAAGTGCTGCGGGCATTTTAAGAGGATGACCGTCATTTGTCGCTAGTGCCACAAACAGCATAATAGTCACCTGCCCGGTGTGCTTTTTCGCATGCGTCCAGCTGTGTGTGTCTCATTTTTCATGGCCTTGTTGACTCGCCATCAATCAGACTAAAGCTGAGCAAACACGGCGAGCCCACACGGCGCGATAAGAGCCCAAATAATGACGGGGCAGCAGTGTTGCAAAGAAGGCATGAAAAATTATCACAGTATTTCATATATATATATATATATATATATATATATATATTAGGGCTGTCAAAATAAAAGCGTTAACTCTGTGATCATTAATAAATTACGAAATGTTTTGCGATTAATTAGTTAAAAAATTGCAATCGCTTGAAAGCACTAAAATATAAATAGTATATACAAAGGAAATATATACAATGTATACATAAGATTATTGATTTTTATGTTTTTGTATTGGACAGCGTTCAGTCCAAGTGGGAATTTTGCAAGTGACAAAATTCAACAGCTAATCATCATGACTCATCACTTTTCATCTGCTCATTATTCGGAGACAGATTAGAACATGATTCTCATTACGTTTATCGCTCTGATTTCTTTGGCATAGATGATTCATATTTGTCCCATATTTTTTCCTTCTATGTCATGAAGCATAAACACTGAATATTCCATTCTGCACAAAGGCCGGAGCACAAAAGGCAGTTGACCATGTCGCCAGAACAAATGGCATTTGTGAGTTTGGGACGTGGCCATCGCATGCGTTAGCTGAATGTTTGTGTTGGCAAAATTTGCATGGTTGGAGAAGCAGGGGAAAGACAAAATACTTTTTTTTTTTTATTTTCATACCACTCTAAGCGGACTCACGGCACCTTTTCGCCTCTTTGTCGTGCGGATGGAGAAGAGCTGCGTTGGCACCATGTTGTGCATCGTCATCGCTTTGTCATACATTTATGTTTGCACTGCGGGTCACATATGGGCCACTGGGAGTTGCACTGCGATGAATTATTGAGATCTGTTTTATTGTTCATAAATACACGGGTTAGTATTATAGCATAGATTTTGAATTCATTTTTTTCTACTTTTATAAAATAAAGACGAGACAGAGAAATCTACAGGTTAAAAAAATGGTGACATAATTTAAGTCTCTTAGCCAGTTCCAAATAACACCAATAATATACACATTATTCTATTAATAATAATAACGAATTAGAGAGGTCAAAATTCATGAATTGACAATTTATTAATTCCATCAAGTTACTCAACATATTTTGATAATCGATTAATCATTAAGAGCCTTTTTTTTTTTAGCTTAAAATGATCCAAATCCTCTGATTTCTCAAGTCCTTTTTGAAATCTTTTGTTTAATCAACATAAGGGTTAGCATCTCAGGCTAACCGCTAGTTAGCTAACTAGATTTTTGGCAACCCTCCTAACAAAGGAAAACGGAGAAAGTTCGAGCCAAGGATTGTTAGTGAAATTTAAAATAAGCAGGAACTTTGGGGGAATTTCCCAAAAGTGAGCCGAACATTCTTTTCAAGTTGAAATGCTAATTTATAAAGCTTCAACACTTGGACACACTGGTATTTTATCTGACTGCGTTCCAGCCTTACACGGACCACAAAAACAAATGCAGTTATTAATTTTCACACCACTGTTCTTAACAAACCTGATTTGTATTCCTTTTTGTCCTCCCCCATTCCGTGACTCATGGTGAGCTCTTCTACACGACGAGGCCAATCATACACTTTGTACATATTGATTTTGTTTCACCAGTCAAACGGCATGATATTTTCCATCCGTGAATCATCGGAAAAATTGCAGAGATTGAAAGAATCTCTCGTCACATAATGCTCGGTCAGCCGTGTGGGAGTGCGTGTGCGCGCGCGCGTGTGTGTGGAAAGGGGGCGGTGGTGTGCGTCGCAGGGTTTGTGACTCATCAGTGTATTAACACTTCTCCAAAACACAGCTTCCGCTCGAAGTGGGGCTCCTAACAAATGAGGTGAACACAACAAATGTATTCAAGCGGCTTGTTCTAATTAAACACCACATGCAACCTGCCAAATAAGCAACATGGTTGAATATTCATCTGACAGCGCAACCTTTGCTTTAAAAAAAAAAAAAAAAAAAACGTGGAGTGCTGACTTCATTATCATACAACAAAAAATTATCCCGAATCACTGTCAAATTATTGGATTTGTTCATATGAACCATTTTGGAGTTAACACAAATGTTTTCATTTAAAACTTTTCATGGAGATTGTTATTATTATTTTTAAGTTGTTTTTAGTGAAGCGACTGGTGCACTTCCCCTTTAAGCCTCAGTTTAGTGGTGCGCTGTCCCTTTAAGAACGTGTGAAAAAAGGTTAGCGCGAGAACAAGCGCTTACTGCGAGAACAAGAGCTTCTTGCTCACACTAAGCACTGTCGTACATGAATCTTGTTGTTAAGTTGTAAAACGGCGTTCCTTGTACGTGTTTTTTCCAAATAATTAACCATAGATTGATGTTAATTAGTAGAGCTTGTAAATCGCAAATTAGGATGCGAACTATTTGCATTGCCGACTGTGCCGCCATTTTAGTTTGCGAGTGTTAGACTTGTGCATTTTATTCATTTTTTATTCTGCATTTGTTACAGTTTCACACCTGCCATATAACGAGAAGGTCTAAACAGATCCTATTTTTCTTATCCACGTTTTTTTCTCCCTCTGACAAATGATGAGCAGACCTGCACCCCGAGTAGCTGTGACATCATGAAAAGTATTGACTAACTTGTGTCTTTTTTTTTTTTTTTTTACAACAGCCAAGAACACAACAGAGGAAAAAGAATAATGGATTTTGGTTCCAACTGAAAATGCGTGAGTGTATTTTTGGGGGGGGTTCTCAAACTGATAAATGCTGTTTCTTTTGTAACCAGCATATCTCATGACTCAGAAAACTTCTCAGAAATCTTAAACAAGTTTTGCACCATTTTTTTGTTGCCTCTGAATGGGCAGCTATTTACCGGACATAATTTGGCCTTGGATGGAAGCTTCCCACTCACTGAGTCGCTACATTCTTTGATAAGCACAAAAAGGGTTACTTAAACTGCAGAACAGAAAAAAAATAATAAATCTCTCTGCCGTCAACTTTCAACACTTATCGCAATGATAGAGAGGTGTGTACTCTGAAAACGCTCGCTCGCTTATCCTGGACACATTTGGACATCTTGTGAGAAATCAAGCCAAAAAGTACATTCATTTTACTTGGGCTGGCAGGGAGTGAGTTAAGCGCTTGAGCTGACATTTTGGCTTTTAACGTTACCCAACAACGATACGGCTGTGTTTGGAACATCCAAGCAGCATGCCTTTGAAGGCGATTACAAAGTTTTGGACAAGGAGAAGACAAGCGTCCTTCACTGTTCACAGCCATGGCAACGGGCCCAATCACACTCTCACCTGACAGCAGCATTATCGCATCTGCTGATTAAGTCAATGCGGCCGCTTGGGAGTAAGAAGCTACTCTAAGGCCATTAGTCAAGCTGATAACACCCCTACCGGCCCACTTGCCACTATCGCCAGTCCTTGCCGGCCCGGACTCTCCTTAGAGCTGCATCCGGGCAGCCGGACCTACGATGCAAGTGTTTCATTTGATGGACTGCAAGTCACGTTCAAGCTCCTTTGGCCAATCAGCCGATCTTTAGCAGAGTGTGAGCCCGAGCCGTCGCTTCAAGGACGTTACATAATGTTGGTCTTTTTATGCAACAAATGAGTTAAGAGCAAATCAAGTGAAAGGTTTGTTAAAGCAGATGCACCAACAAGTCCGGGCGACTATTCCGGCATCCAAATATAGGTTGATCATACATGCATCACACTCTCGCTCCATGTGGGGTTCTATATATATAGGTGTGCTATCACTGCTGTCTGAACATGTCAACAGATTTTTTTTTCTTTTCTAGGAGCCATATTTTAAATCAAAAGACCTGTAATGCTGCAAAAACAAATGTAAGTAGGGGGGTGGGGTGGCAGGGGGGGGGTCATGCAGTATGAGAGCAAAGATGTAATGCTGTCAGGAAATGTTCGAATTTTACAGGAAAAAAAGTTATATTAGAAGAGAGAATAAAGTTGTAAAGATCTGTGAGAAAAATTGTAGTTTTATGATCATATTAAAAAGTCATTAAATTAAAAAAAAATTGGGGACAAAAATGTATTACAAAAGTCAAAATTTTCCTCAAAAAATGAAATCATTTGTATGACAGAAAAATAAGTTACTGAAAAAATATTTTTAGGATAAGTTGTACATTTTCACATTGAAAAATCATGAAAATTCTCTTGTGATTCTACAAAGAAAATAAATTAAGATATCACGAGTCGGACTAAAATAATTTTAGAAAAATGTTTGTAAAAAAATCAACGAGAAACAAGTTTCTTCTTTTTTGGGGGGACAGAAAGTCGCAAAATGACTGGCGAAAAATCATATTTATCGTAAATAAAGTAAGTAAATTTTATTATTATTATTATTATTATTATCAATTTGACCATCAAGGCCATTTCTGTGACTATAATGAAAATAATACGATGATTAAAATAATGAACATTTCTGACAAATCAGCATTTGCGGTTGAAATGTTTTCCCTCTGATTTTTAATGCTTTTTAAAATTATATGGGGGGCTGGTTCAAATTCTCCAGTGCCCAACCCTTGACTGAACGGGTTTAAAAAAAATAATAATAATACTTTGCGACTTTAGCTCTTGTTGGGAAAAACCTCCTGTCGTGGCAAAAGTGCTTGATGCAAATGAGGCCTCGCGGGGAGCAGCTAATTGAGTCTTTTACGAGATTTCCTATTGATCAGCTGCGGGGTGATAAGTGAGATTTATTCAGAGCGAGAGGTGCACTGCAAATTTGGGCTGCTCATTAGGCTTTTTGGATGACTTTGTCATAGTTTCATAATGTGTGGCGTTTGCACACAGTCGAGTACGCCAGTCCATAATCAGGATGAACCGCGGCAGCTGTTGGACAAAGCGATTCTCGTGTTTGTTTTTGAGTGACTCAAGCGCGGTACGCCTGGGCTGACGTGAAAAGTAAAGCAATGCGACACTGAGGAGAGCTGACGTTTGCACCTCAAGCCCCCGGATGCCTCGCAACAGTCGCTTTGCATGTGGGGAATTTGTCGGAGGAAAAGGCGAGGCGAGGAGGCATGGGAAGGCCCCGGGGCCAGCGGTTACAATCTGCATCGCCTGCAAGGCACTCCACGCGATCACGTCACTTGTTTCGTTTCGCCCCAGCTGAGGAGGCGGAAAACGGCAGGAACAAAAAATAAATAAATAAATAACATCGCAGCTAAAACACACCTTATGAAAACGCCACACAAACAAATATGATATACGTGGGTCAGAATTATCCCAATTTATGGTCCAAAAAAGATCATTCTCTTATTGGGTCAATTTGACCCATCTTGACATTGAATCATTATCAAGTAACAACAATTAAAAAGAATTCAAGCCTAAAAAAATGTCTTAAAAAATGTGATAACTTATTTTAACATATTTTAAACTATATTTTAGGCTCACCAGGCAGTGCTTATTTTAAAAAAAAATAAATAAATTAAAAAAAAATAATAATAAAACACATTTGAAAAATATTCATACCGCGAGAAACAAAAAAAAATGATGTTGGAATAAAGTTGCACTTGCAAAAAAATACAGTGTTACCGTTTAATTAAGAAAAATGTTATTGTAAAAAAAGTTTCAATTATACAAGGAAAGTCATCTGTGTGAAAAAATTAAAGATTAAGTCAACTAATCAAGTTGTAGTTTTTACGACAGTCCTTTTAATGTTTTACAACGAATGCCATCTCAAAAGAATAAAGTTGCAATTCTACAAGTGGAAAAATCATTTTGCTTCAAAAAAGTACTATAAGAATAAATTTGTAATAAAAAAAATAACATTGCAGGAAAGACTCAATTTTTCAAAAATTAACTACTAATTCAACTTACGTCTCTATGTTTTGAAATTACAGACAGAAACAGATCAAGAAAAATAAACTTGTCGTTTTTACAATAAAATGACTTCCTATTAGATCGACCACGAAGCGGACAACAGCCAAAAGGTCAATGTAGCTGAACTTTGAAATTCACACAAAAATTATGACCACTGAAGTCTGCCTCCACGACGCGCATGACACACACACGCATGACACACACACACACACCCCAACACAGCAGCAAAAAAAAAAAAAGAGTAAAAGCGTGATACTTACAACCATACCGTTTAACGACACCCAGCAGTCCGGGGGGAAGTCTTGGAGCAGAGGCACCAGGTACTGGAGGCAACCGTCCCAGTGGCACAGCAGCAGCATCATGCCTATCAAGTTAAATATTCTTACCACAGCGCTAGCCAGGTCATAGGTCATATGGAAGATCTGCACACAGACAAACAGAAATTAATTACAAACGTTGCTTAGGCTGCTTTGGAATTGGACGCAGGATGCAAGTAACGACAAAAAAAAAAAAAATTAAAATCTCGGGTTACCTCGCCCGCAGATGTCGAGCTGTGCACAATTCAACATGGCCGCCCTCTAAAACTAACAGGCTTCAAGAAACCTACATCGAGGAGCAATACTGTGCAAAAAGTCTTCAGACTACCAATGAGTGTGGTTTTCTTGATGTGGCTTACTTAGGAAAATAAATGAACTAGCCATGAATTCTTTGTTCTTTTTACCATTCTACGAGATGTCATATGTTGCGCTCGAGGAACTGTGCGGAGGTCTGTCAGTGACACACTTAACTCATTCACTGCCATTGACGGGTATAGAAACCAAAAAGATCAACTTGGCGCTTATGACATGTTTACGACACATCTCCTACACGGTAACTTGACATAAAGCGAACCTTCAAACCGTTTGTGTCCTATCATGTTTAAGAAATGTACATTTAAAAAAAAAAAAAGTATCAGCAAATGTCACTCTGTAATCTAACGTTACAATCCGAGGGGAGTTAGTGCTCGAGTGCCCATCAGGCAAAATGTTTACGATAAAAAAAAGTTCATTTGTTGATGCAAAATAGTAATGAGAAGCAATTTCATTTATGTATTTCACCAATTTGGAGTGAACAGAACCAAGCGAAACCCTGACACCACTACTCGCGATCTCCTAATAATCTCATCATTGAGTTATTTTTTTTAATTCCAGGTTGGTAATTCCATAATTCCTCCAACTGTAATCGTTAAATATGGACATAATGATGGCTGATTGGTGCACTTGGGTAATAAACCCGTCGCATTCCAGGATCGGCCGAGTGAATTAATTCATCTAATTGCGATCTATTTTTAAAGTCCATGCTTTTCCTTTTTCCTCCTCAAAGCGCCCAATTTAATTAATCACGGCTGAGATGACGTTTAATTGGGCCTATTTCGTCCGTTAAGTGGCGGATTTCATGTTCACCTCCAAAACGGTGTGAAAGCATTAATTCACATCGAGTGATTGATTAAGACTCTACAGAAGTGGAATTGGAAAAGATATAAGCGCTATTCGACTAATTTGTTCAGGTGGCACATTCGCTTCAATATGGATGATGTCAGCAATAATTCCTGGAACGTCCATCTTGAAAATGGCCCTGCAGGTGTATCTGCAATCAAATTCACTCTTCCGCCATTGTGTTTTAAAAAAGCAAGAATAAAGTTTAGACGGACGAATATGGTGCTAATGGTATTGTGAAATCTGCCTGGCAACACGAGCTAGCTGAATTCTGATTGGATAAAAAGTCAATTGATATGACATCAATGTGAAAAATATGGTCCTGATTTCTTGATTATGTTAGGCCAGCACCTGGCAATGACCCATTTTAGTTTCACTCATCTGTTAAGTACACAGAATTAAAATTGATTAGTAATCAATTTCCAAAATAATTACCAAAATAACGGCCTGTAAAACAAAATGCCATCAGTCGACCGGACACTCAGCATTGTGCTTCGTGGTCTGCCTAATTCCCCAAAACACCATTTTTGTTTGTTTGTTTTTTTTTTACGCTCGGGCGCATAGAGTAATACCACCTTTGGGGGCAAGGAGCTACCCAATAATAAATATATAATGAATAAGTGCTGCTGTTAATATTTCACTTATTCACTCATAGAATTTACAACATGGTGTTTACATCACACATGGGAAAAATAAAAATCTCCGCTGAGGTCCATTGTGACTGTATTGTGACCTTTCTGCAACAAAAGGACAGCAAGCACACACACACACGCACACAGACAGAGCGAGAGAGAGAGAGAGAGAGAGAGAACAAGAGGGCTGGGCTGATGCTCAGATCCCTCCATGGTTCAACTCCTCCACTGGGACATACAGTGTGCTGCCCCGCAAGGCTAAAATTAGCCACTAGCATATGCCAGAGGAGAGCGCTCGTCTCAAACGCACCCTGAATCTCTTCGGCTCGCTTTTTATTCTTAATTTAGCAGAACTCTCACTTGCACGCTCGCTCCGTTTGCCTGCACGTTCATCACTGCTGATGACTTAATGGCACGGAACAACATCGAGAAAGGAGGAAAACAAAAACAAAAGAGGGAACGATGAGGGAATTAAAGGCAGATATTCCGGACTGCTTTGAACCGGATTGGGAAATGAGCAGAGGCTCTTTATGATTCATTGGGATCGGCACAAATTGAAGAACCGAACCCAAAAGTAAAATGAATCCATCCATTTCGTCTAGGCTCACTTGGCTGTTTAATTGGGCCTATTTAGATGACCAAAAAATAAATAAATAAAAATCAGCCTTAAAACTCAAAACATGTCTCAAAAGTGTATGGTTAAAAAGAATGTCTAAAATTAGCACATTTTAGACCAGTGCTGCTCAATTATTTTTTGTAACGCCAACAAACAATAAGAAAACAATTCGCGCTCCAACCCCACCAGCCATTCTCCACTGCAGCTATAAAAAATATAATTTTCGTTGCAAAACAAACCTACATCGTAGAGTTAAAATACTCGCTGCACACAATGGGCAAGGAGAGCGCCATTGCCACCTACTGGAGTGGATGTGCAATTACACTTTATTTAAACCGCAGTTCAGAAAAACAAAAATGCAGCTGGCTTTGAAGGAGTGAATTTTCCAACTTGTGATCAAAAGGTTTTTGCACCCAAAAAAATTTGACGACGAATATAAAATGGTGGCACTATTTGGGAGGATTTACAGGTCAAGGAAAGGTTGCATATGAGATGACGTGAGGATTATTGGCAGACAGCTGATAAATCTTGCATGTTTATCCTTTCATTGTCATGGAAATATTTTCACAAGCAAGAAGCCAAATTAAAAAAAAAAAAAGTCTTTGATGCAAATAGATTCTACATAAAGATGCAGTCAGGTGAGACCGAAGCTCACGAGTGGGTGGAAATTGAGAGTGAGAGTAAGCCTCTCTTCCAAAGAGGTTTTTCACAGAATTCGCCAGAATGGCTTTGCCGGAAAGCTCCGCAACCTGCGGGTCATTCCTCCCGAGGACATCAAGGAAAGATGTAGAAACTCATTAGCAGCTTGTGGAAATTGTTTAGCTCACAATTTTCATGGGATCTAATAATAGAGGGAGTTCTTCCTAACAAAGGCTTTCGGATCAGTGGTTTGGGTTGTGCGAGCTTCGTTATGATGAAGGTGTCCATAAGGGAGCGTTCATTTTGGAAAAATGGGATGCTCTCATTTGTGGAGAAAAGCTAACGTTGCAAAAGTGCCCATGAAACAAAAGATTTAAAAATGGAGTTGAAAATGAAGGTGAGACGGGAAAAACAAGAGGCATGAAATACTTTTTTTTTTTTTTTCTTTTTTTTCATGAGGGTTCATTTATTGGGCAGAATGGCAAACTGTGCGATGTTTGACGTTCTCGGTTCAAAACGCAGCGCTGGGTTATCCATGAACTTTCACTTGCCACATTTTAAAACCATGAATGTCAGGTTCAAAACTGTAAATTGTGTGCAGGTTTGAGAATGCATCTTGATTGAAATTGACGGACAACTAGGCTAAGCAACAAATATTTGCCTAAAAAAAATTTTAAAAAAATATTTAAAAAAAACGCTGTGTTCATGCCCACTACGGCGCAAACCGCCCCTTTTAAAATAAACTCATTCAATTTTTTTTTTCTTTTAGACGAAAAATCAATAGCGCCTCAACGATACACCCCATTTGGTCTCAATTGCTTCCAAGAAGGGATTAATCAACAATCAATTCCTCACCATTGGCAGGATTCTCAACAATCAAATTATCGTTTAATACATTATCATCATCGTACAACGCTGTCAGCATGACACAGGAAAAGACGGCACTCGACCAAAAGTTGCGCATCCACTGCGCAAACGTTTTTTCAATTTAACTTGGATTTCAAGGCCACGGGAAGCAACCTATACGCCTTGCGAGCGGCGAACATCGAGGCGGCACTGACAGGGAGCCAAAAGCACGGCGGCCAACATCGCGGGCTGGCATCAGCAAAATCTGGGCTTATGGTGCGCCCGGCTCCAGTTTGACCAGGGGCAAGGGCACAGGTCAGCATAATCCTCTAATACAGCCGAGACAAAGAGCCAAGATGTGATGTGATCGCAGCAAAGGGTCACACGGCGGTGCAGGACGGCCAGCTCGCTCCCGTCGGGAGGACTTTCGCCAGCGTAGCGCGTTGGCGGCGCACCGTCGGCTGGCGGGCCGTTTGCAATGGATGCGCTCAGGCTCACGGACCAGCAACATGTGGCGTTTAAAGCCACCGTATGGATTTAGGGATTTGGACATGGTTTTTAAGGAGACAGAAGGGGGTGGGGCAAAATATTGAGATTGTCATGTTTATGTCAAATGTATGTGATGATAAAAAAAATGATTTGTCCGAAAGAGAAAAACGGCTGACAAATGCTTTGTATTGGTCAGCAACGAGCTACAGTATATTTTTATATATGTGAATAAAAACACGACATTCTTGCCGTCCAATGATAAAAAGAAACTCCATATTTTGTGAGAATATTTTGATTTGAGGTAAAACAATTTGTTGTGTGTTTCCACTTTTAATTGTAAAACCGCAATATCCAAATGAAAACACGAAATTACATTAGCACATTCTAATGAATTTTTTTTATTTTATTTTTATTTATTTTTTTTACAGGATTTTCTGACTTTTATTTGAAAAGAACAACCGAAATGTTGTTCAAAAATAGAGAAATAGAGAGACGTTTTGTCATTTGAAAATGTGACGGTAGAAATGAAAACATAAAATCGCCATCCAACAAAAAAAATAATAAAACACCATGTTTGATATTTATTTTTAAAATGTTTTTGTTTATAAAATTGAAATATATTCTTTATATTGGACAGTAAAACTAAATGAAAACGTCATTTCATTGTAGACCAATATCAAACCGCCAACGCCACATTTTGCGAGTTAATTTTTATTCCCCAAAACAGCAAAATTGTGGGTTTTTCTTTACGTGTTAAAACAGATTAGAACGAATTTTTTTTATTGCTTTTTTCAGTTTTTTAACAACAACAATATCTAAATGAAAACATGTCATCATATTGTCATTTTTTGTGTTTTTCTTTTAGAAAAAAAAAAAAAATGTGTCACGTTAAAAAACTGCATCCTTTTTATTGTACAGGAACAATATCCAAACAAAAAACATGTTATCATCTCATTGCTGGGACGCAATTATCCACGCATTCGTTCATGCATCTTCAATTGGACGCGAGTGACCTCTGCTTGAGGTTAGTACGGATTAGCCAAGGACTCATTTAAAAGGATTAAATCCACCAATGGCTATTACTTTGAAGGATGTCAAAAAGGGCTTCGCCGACATTCTGCAATTCTGCCACTTTTAAGTTGCCATGGTAATGTCTTTTTATATATATTAAAAACAAAATCATTCAGAAAGTAATTCATGTATTTTGCCTCCTTGTCATATCAAAACCAAAGAGTCCGAATATGAAATCAGCTACATGCACGCTTATCCCCCCCCCCCCCCCCCCCGAAAATAAAAATAAAAAAAATCTACCAAGCATGAGCATATCGTATTGCCAATGCACAGCAGAACATTAACAATGAATCGGGCTCAAGAGTTCAAAGCAACTTCCTGTTTACCGACGGAAACTACTTAGCATGCAAATGTGTCTGGAAAAGAATGACGGAGGCAGGACAAAGAGTTCAAATTGCATATTGGGCGACGTTGTTGAGGCAATGAAGCCCTGAGGGGGAAAAAGAGACTTCATTAAAAGGCAGATGGGTGATGAATGGAATCATTGCGGCTGGAAAATAAGGCGCCATCTAACCACTGAAGAAAAAGTGTAAAATCATCTTTCAAGTCTTGAACAAATGTTTATTTTTGGTTTTAGCATTTGTGGGTCAAAAGTAGTTTGGTATGATTTGACAAACATGAAGTCAGAATGTTTTAGGAATAAAAAATGTCATATTAGGACAGAAAATCCCAAGTTGAAATTTAGCATTCAAGGCACAGGTGTCAAACTCAAGGCCCGGGGGCCAGATCTGGCCCGCCACCTCATTTCATGTGGCCCGCAAAGGGAAAATCACGTGCATCGACCAACATTCTGTTTCTGGCGCATTTTCTTCCCTTTTAACAACATTGAGAGTTGAGATATTGCCATTTATTTGTTACCAATCCTCCCCTTTTAAAATCAATTGAAAAATTGTTGAACAAGCAATTAATTACTGGCTTCTGATTTCAAAACTTTCCCTCGCTTATTTAGTCATTATTCATTTGACATCCAACAGTAAACATGTAATCCATCAATCGGTGAAAACACCACAAATCATCGTTAACTTAGTGAGTGAGTAAAAAAAAAAAAGGATCTTTGACGTCTTTAGCCGTCAATGGCAGTGAATGAGTTAAGTAATGACTGAAAAAAAAAAATGGGAGCAGTCTTATTCAGTGCGAACAAGCGCTCGCGCCGTGTTGCATCCTTTTCGGTGGCGCTCAGCAGAATTTTGTTGGTGTCCCCGCACGAAGCAGCGCCTCGTTCACCCGCTCGCTGTCTATTTTAGTCGTGTGAGCGTGATAACCTCGCCACTTGTGTTCTGTTTTTATCATCTGCGGCAAGTTTGCATTCATGCGCTTTGCGTGTAGTTCGGAGCTATTGCATTGGTAATGAACACGAGCCGGGCCGGAAAATTTGCATGCGGCAGGAGAAGCGGATTACGTGGCGATGCGAGGACAATTCCATGCGCGGGTCATCGCAGGAGGCAGCACTGAATGTTGCCTTTAACTCAGGGTTGGACAACCTACGGCCTGTGGTCCAAGTATGGTCCACGGGAGCCTTTGAAGGCGCAAACGAACGAGTTTAAGTACGAAAAGGGGACACAGCTTCCCTGGATGACAAATGGTTGTTCTCCCTTCATACGCATTGCAGTTAGAGGTTCTCAATGGAGTTTAGGTCTGGGGATGATTGTGGGCACACATTGAGTTTTCACTCACGGTGTGTTTAAAAGTTTCAGGTTTTTGCAGGATTGTCGTGCTTGAGAATTATTTTTGTCTTACATTTGCCACATTATTTTCATTCATATATATATATATATATATATATATATATATATATATATATATATCATTTGATTGGCAAGATTTTGTTGTGATTAAAAAAAAAAAAAAGCTCATAATAAACCGTAAACATTTGTTTGATATATTTTCCGAACTCTCGCATGTCTGTCTCAGCACCTGACAACTCATCGGCGCAGCGGGAAGAAAAGCGGAAAGGAGACAGATGAAGCGAGATTTGAGCGGACATATTGTCTGAAAGGATGCCAGCAGGCCCGAGAACAACTGTTTTCCCACTTGACCCATTTTCTGTCTTGCAACTGTTACGCAAGTCGGTTTCGGCACGACAGTTGGACAACATCATCATTCCAGGAAGGCAATTAGCGTTCTTTGTGCGTCACGCGAGACATGAGGCGATATTGGTCGGGAATTGAACCCACAACCTCTCCGGACGTTTGTCTCCCAGTTGTCAGGCCTTTACGATGTCGGTGTTGGTTCTCCATTTTCATCGAAGACTTTAAATTGTTCATACGTGTGAATGTGAGTGGGACACTGGTGTCCATACTACGGCTCGGGGGCCATTTGCAGCCCTCTGTTAATTGTTAGCGGCCCACGATTAACAATGTGCGTGACGCCACTGACCACTATGAAATAAATGTGTATTATATAGCACACATAGTTTGGAGCTATACAAAGACACAAAGAAGCATTTCAAAGAGGACCAAAAAATGTATCTCTTTTGATTATACCATTTCATAAGGAAAAAATGCATTGATACACTTTTCCGAATTGTGAATTGCAATGATTGGTAACGTAAATGGATTTAGATTCTGTGGGCCTATTTTTTTCATCACTTTTAACAGAAAGCTGTGACTTAGCAATTTTTAATAGTAATATCTAAACAATATGAAACTGCTTCACGGGTTGGGTTCTGTGTTTTCAGCATGTGACCTGCAGAGACTTCAATTCAATCCCGTCAGCTGACATAAAACGAGGCTCCATTACCAGTGACCCGAATGATGAAGCGCATTCTAGAAAATGTACGGATGCTTTGCACTCATGTCCAAAAGATGATCCTTAAATGCACGGAAAATAATCTTACCCTCCCATAATCTATTGCTTCACTTTTCCGCATTATTTCCTCCTAAATTCTCACAAAAACTGCAAACCGGTGACCCAGAAATGTCTCGCCAAACAAAACTTAGGAAAATAAATGCAGAATGATGGCAAAAGAAGTGCTGTTTTGCAAATATGTCTGTCAGCGAGGCAGGAGAAGCGGGGAATGGTTTGAGCCCAAGTTGTGTTTGTGCTAAGAAGGCAGTCGGGGTGGATTAGTGCCCATGTGAGAGCAGGAGGGATTTGACTGGATTGCACAGGATGACCCGCTGCGCTCATGTTAACATCAGGAAGATGAACCCTTCCCGCCATCGTTTACACAGCAAAGGAAGCATCCTCAAGGATGCACGAGGGTCCCACAGTCCAATATGACAAACTGCAGGCGATGCATTTTTTTTTTTTAGCCCCGTTTCTGGATTCGGCACCAAGACCAGAACCAGTATTGGTGTCGATCTGTGCTCATAAAAGTGTTTCGATACCACAACGCTGATGTAATTAAATTTTACATTCACTGCCATTGACGGATATAGAAGGCAACATTTTTCTTTTTACCTGGGCTGCTTCTGAATGAGTTAAAAGGTAAACACAGATGACTAATTTTTACCAGACGGCAATTGATAAACCCCGCTCGGTCGGTGTCGCCAGTGACCGGCGCGCAAGTCTTATCTTCATCTTGTGACAGTTTCTCTAAAGTTGATGATTACTTTTGCAAAACGGCGACTCCGTGCCATTTTGGATTGGTGTAAACAGCTAACGAGAATGACGAAATGATGATGAGCGCAGGGGGCCATGCGGCAGATAGATGGAAGCTGCTTGAGCAAATCAAGCGCAACATTAACTCTTGGGAAGTGAAAACGCTAATAGCTAATCGCCGTCATTACGGGACGGCTGGCGAGACGAGAGCGACTCGTCTTAATCTGATCATAAAAATAAATAAATAAATAAAAGCTTGCGTGGGGAATCTGTTTACAGTGCAAAGATCAGCAGGTACGCAACAACCCCCACTAACTGGGGCCGCATAACCCACACACACACCACCACCTTCATGGGCCAAGCACCACCGTCCAACAAAAATAAACCAGATTAGCCTAATCGCCACACTTATCACTTTAGCCTGCCCTCGCAAGACCATCGCTGTCATCCGTCTGCTTACTGTTGCGCATACACTTTGCCTCAGGATGGGTGGGGGTGAGCGGGGATATCCCACAGTCACCATATTAAAAAAAAAAAAAAAAACGAGCGGAAGAATGAGTTCACCTTTGAACGACAGCAAAATAATGACGCTAAAATAGCCACTTTTGAACAAACTTTCAAGTCAGGGGGTGTCAAACTCATTTTCGTGGACGGGCCACATCGTACTTATGGTTTCCCTCACCATGTAAACGTGTGGTCACCTTACGTTAGTTATCACATACGCACAGCAAATTGATGGAAAGCCAGTTTTGAAATCAGAAGCTAGCAAGTTATCGTTTGTCCAAACAATTTTTCAATTGACTTCAAAAAGGGAAGGATTGGTCACAAACTAATGGCAATATTTACAAAAAGGACAAAATGTGAAACAGGAACACATGATTTGCATTTGCGGGCCACATAAAATGAAGTCACGGGCCAGATCTGGCCCCCGGGCCTTGTGTTTGACACCTGTGATGTAAGTGCTTCAAATGTGGCAACAGTCCAAAAAAAAAAAAATTAAATCTCAAGAACTAGATTATCTTTGCAGGAAAATGGATAGAAATGTCCGCTTCAAATCAAAGTACAATTCCAGACTTTGCAATTGAGGTGAAAGTCAAACATTCTCTGAGGGCCAAATCAGAACACGTGACTTATCGAACCTGCGAACACAACCAAACATTTTTACATGCCTGCAAAAATCTGGTGAGTTTTAAGGATGAGGAAAGCCCTCAAAATAGAGATTCGTTATCATAATGATGGAGAAAGGCTATCGCTGTCTTCAGAAGAGACTCTGGAGGGGCGGAGACAAAATTAAAAATACATATACGCTTGGTGCGGATGCTAAAAATAAAGCGGCAGCTGCTGGACGACAGAGCAGATGTTGATCGACCGTGACTGCTGAGGGGCTGCCGAAACACTTACACTCCCGCAGGCCAGATAACAGAGTGCATCCTCAAAAAATAACAACCCATCGATGATTACTTTTGCCCCCCCCCCCTCAGAAAATGTTTATCATTACGTTGCTATTTCTATATTTTTTTTGTCTTGTCCATATATTGCGTAAGACTTCTTCGTCTTGCCGTCTGTCTGTGTCGGTCTCTCTCTCCTGACTCAGTACACGTGTCTGCTTGCTCTCCGAAGCTAAATAAACCGAAAACAAGAGACACGGCAGAGGAATTAGGGGGATCATACTCTATTGCAGGTGTGGGCAAACTACGGCCCGGGGGCCACATGCGGCCGTTAAACGTTTTAAGCCGGCCCGCCAAACTTGAAAAAAATTAAATGAATAAACCTTGTTAATGTTTTATTTTCTAAACACTCCGGTGTGTCAAACACAGATATTTTGTTGTAATGCTTTTGTTCAGTTTGGTTTAAAATTAAATGTATTTTTTTCTCCAATGAGGAGAGGTTACTAAAACACTCCATCCATCTGCACTCAGTCATGGGAACTCAAGTTGTTGGCAAGCTAGCGCCGTCCATCTGTTGAGTTTATGTGGTTAAAATTTTGTGGCAAATAAAATCTACAAGATAAATTAGTTTTGGAAGGGTGTTTCGGCAAAAATGACAGACTCGACCTGTGTCTTTTCGTATTTCATGACGAGTCATCAACGAGTCGTCGCCCACACGGAATGAAAAATAGCCGCTTTTTTGGTCACTTAACATCGCCAGACCACTTAGTGTACCTGGTTTAAATTTATTAGCGATCAAACTAAATCTGCACTGCAATATAATTCTAAAGCGGCTGCGTCAAACTGATATTTGTAGCCTACAACGAATCAACGTTTTTGGCCCAACAGAAGTGGCGCTAGGAAATTTGACAAAAGGGTTTGAGTCTACATGGTTTCAGAAAAGAGAGGAGAAAAATATAATGGAGTCTCTCGGGCGGGATGCGTCTGGGATTTTCCTACCCTCGAGGCCTAAGAAGAGTGAGCTGGCCCCCGTCAGCAACGCAAGGCAAGGGAAGTGAGAACACCACTCGAGGCGCGTTATGTTCATCGTCACACAGGCGAGTGCTAAAATGCAGACGACAAGGACACGGGGGAAAGTAAAAAAAAAAAAAGAAAAAGTGGGGGAGTGGTGCATTACGAAACAATGTTACACCGTACATGCGCCATGAAGTCCATTAGACCAGGGGTCTCAAACTCGGGTCCTCGACGGACACTTTCATGAATGTATTCCATCTCTCCCTGCTGCAACACACCTCCGGATCGTTATCAGGCTCCTGTAGCGTTTGCTGATGAGCTGATCATTTGAATTTGGAGCGTTGCACCAAGAAAGATGGAAAACATTTTTTTATTTATTTTTTTTTGCATTTAATACCACCGCATTTGTCTGCATTCTACTTTGTGACAGTGTGTCTTAATACATTAAAGAGTAAACAGCAGCAGGGGAAAAGATGAGATTAGAACATGCCTTTGATAGAGACAAAAAAAAAAAAAACATTGAGGCAAATGTTAATATTTCTATTAAAATAATCGGCGTAATAAGCAGATTACGCCATCACTAGCGGCGCAATTCTTGAACTAACTTGTGCCACCGCCAAAAACAACAACATGCAAATGACAAAATAATGAGCTGAATACATACATAGAACATTTGTCACTACACAAATACAATGATGGAAACAAAGTTTTTATTTTTTTTGTATGAATGAGAGGCCTGCTCTCACATTTTCATTGAATTTTATATAAATATAAATAAATAAATAAATATATATACATATATATATATATATATATATATATAAATATATAAATAAATATATATAAATATTTATATAAAAAAATATATATAAATATATAAATATATATATAAATATATAAATATATATATAAATAAATAAATATATAGATATAAATAAATACATATATATTGAAAAATAAGATATAGAAATAAATAAAGAAATAAATTTGATCGATATCAGCAATTGTTAGATGTCTAAACACAGGCTCCCCTAAATGGTGTGGGCCTTTTCTAAAAATAGCTCACCAGTGACGGAACATTGTGATTTCCAAAGAATGTTGAGGAATGATCTTTTGAAAAATCCACATCCAATCTAAAAATCCGATGCGTGACGTAAAACAGAATGATCGCCAAATAGGAATCTGAGCGTTACATGTTTGTATAAGGCCTCCTTCACCGTCGTAAAAATGACGCAGACAAGAGTTTGCAAGCACAGTGCACTTATCAGAAAAAGCGCGTCATCGCAACAATAAATGTGTTCCTGCTGCTCAGGGTGTCCTTGTTGTACCTCCCAGTGAAATCAGACCTTTTGTTTGCTGTGACGCACGGCGACTGAGACGACGCCACCCGCCCACAGCAAACTTCTTCTTAGTGCGACATTAAATATCCACAAGCGGCTGTTGCAGCCACTTCTTCCACTGTTTTACTCATCACAATCATAAAAGCTAAGCGACCCCCTCATACTGATCGCAGGGAATTCATCCGATTGTGTGCGCAACGGGTTATCGATTAATCATGTCTGGATGTAAGTAAGGTATCAAAGGCACCTAGGACACGAAGAGTACTAAAATTCACCTCACTTCAATTAAGTTCCTTGGCAACAGATTGCACAAGATGGCAACAATGCAATACTTTTATTTTTGAAGTGCTACAATTTTTTTAATTAATCAAATTAATCTATTTTTTATATAGCGACTTAATGTATGCCGCAACATCAAATGGGCTCAGATGCAAATTTATTAAAAAAAAAAAATTCAATGAGATGAACACAATAAACAGAGAAAAATATTTTATAATCATTAACATTTATTTTTTAATTTTCTGACTGTTATGGACCAAGTCAGGAAATGAATTATAATTAATTCATGTTGGTGCATTTTCTGGACTGTCAGTCTGAAATATATCCTGTTTTTTTTTTTTTAGGACAAAAGTCAAAACGTGATGACGAGTCGATTAATCGACAACGTAATCATCCGATTAAATCACCGTTACTTGCTGCCGTGCTTGTTACTGCTATAACCTGATTACAAAACAACATCATTTAGGTTGACGGCGAAACAAAAGCTAAGCGAACACTTGAGAAATTTATTAATTTTTAATGTAAGAATTGGGTGGAACTCATGTTCGATTAATCATGTCTGTAAACAAGTGCAGTGAGACAAAATTGATTCCACTCCTGAACCGAAGCCAGCAGCGCTATTGAGTATGGCTTCGTGTTCAAGTTGATTCATACTGAACTTCCGTCGACTTTGTCAAACGTACTGCCTCCGATTTAGCGGAACGTACATGCTTGCAGAAAAGACAACTGCACGCAGCGTGGTCCCTCAAGAGAATTCAAACGTTGTTCGTATTGATCTCTGTTGCCATTCAATCGACGTAGTCATCAATTCTTCTGCCTCAGTGTTGTCGGATCGCATACTGCTGCTGCAGACGAGGCAACTCCGGACGATGTTGGTGGGCAAATAAATAAATGAAAACACCAAATATGATGTTTGTTTTTGCATCACGCCAACCTCCGTTGTTCAATAAATCTGCGGAATCAATCCTACTGCCTTGTACTGCATAATTCTGCTGATTGCAGAAACGGCGATCGGCGATTTACAGTCGTCGGGCAAACGTCCCCCTTTTGTTGTTTATGTTGCGTTTAATTCCACTTAGGCTAATCCACTGCGGCGGCGCACGCGATGCCGACTGCGGAAATGACGACTCAACGCAATATGTTCTGTGGACGCAAATGTTGTTTGTATTGATTTATGCTGCTTTTCCATCGATGTTGTTTCTCGTAATGCATCGTTGTTGGCAACTCAAGGCGATGTAGGTTGGCAAACAAACAACAACAACAAAAATCAGTGGAGGAAATATGACGCATTTTATCACCTTATGAAGCCTATTTGACTTCTATCGACTGGCGCGTTATTGTCGGATGCAAAGTCGTTATTCAATCTACTCCTACAGCCTTGTTTTCAAACAAAGTACGAGCCTGTTTTCGGAGCGCAACGCTGGTGATCACCCAAAAAATATTCAAGACGATGTGGTACATCTTTTCAAAATTACGATATAAACAGCTCACCACAATAAAAAAAGCCCAAAAAAAAAAAAAAAAGAAAAAAAAAAGCTGCTTTCAGAGCAATAATGTGTCTTTTTGCATGCTAATAAAATAAAAATAGTACTTTTTCTGAACGGGGGGGATAAAAAAAAAAAAAAAGATCAGTTGTGCGACCTAGTCGGCGCGTTCCACCCTGAGGCGACACGGTTTGATAGATCCGCACGCTAACATGACGCATCGCAGACTCACACACACACACACACACACACACACAAAAGACGCCGCATCCAATCACGTCGCACCACAGGAAACACACACACTGTGTGTCCTGCCACTAAATGGCATTTGAGCGGACATGCTAATGAGGCCGGCCCTGCCTCTTGGAAATGTCACAGGCTGGCATGTGTGATCTATGCAATGTGTACTCTTGCAAAGAGTCACCACATCTGTAGAATTAATTGCAAGTCGCCGGCCCTTTAAATAGAACGCCGATTGACCACATGGACTCCAAAATGCTTCATTTGGCGTCATTTTACAAGCTGTGATTACAGATAGCAACGAGAGGTGCCAATCCATTAAAGTAACAAACACCCCACTTCCTTATCATGAGTCGGCATTGTGCGTCTGCGCCTTCGTTCGCGTGCGATGGCGCGCAGGGGAAACCTCCGCCAAGGCTCAACAAATGAATATGATTCAATGAGAAAATGGTTAAAAACTCTGCTGATTGATTATTGATCGCAGAGTGAAAAAAGAAAAAGGCTCTTGGACGTCTTTAGCCGTCAATGGCAGTAAATGAATGTACCAATCCAGTGAACATTCTTATCAGATGGCACATTTGGATTGCGGAAAGGTCGAGCAAACAAGTGCAAATTTGTGGTGCTTTTTTTTTTTTGCTGTGGAAATCCGAGCGATGACTGCTCTCCACTCTCACAAGTTAAACCAGAGACATTTTATGTTTGTTGTGCACCAACAACACGCTGAGTCATGACAGACGATCAACACCTTCAGCAGTGTGTTTACATAAGCATTGCGCGCGCGTGTTGGAGAAGACAGTCAGACAATACTTCAGCGGAGGGCAAAGGCAGTCGCTGTAACGCACGTACGAGTCATTTAGACACTTGACTCGACTGGCTCACATTTTTCCCTTCTTGCCGATCAATTGACAGGCGTAAATCTCTTAAGTAACAACCTGAGATCTGAATCACCTTCAACCCGACGCAGGCTGTCTTGACGCAATTTCACACCCTATCTCTACATCAGTCGTCAAATTGGCAACGATGAGTAATCCACCTTTACCGGGAAATTCAAGGTAACACAACGCCGCTGTGCTACGCTGCGTCTTTACACCAACAACCGGTGGGTGGATGGAAATCATTACGGATTAAAGAAGAGGGGGGGACGCGTGCCACGTAGCACGGACATCGACTATGAGCAAGTAAAGACATCATCGTGAAGGATTACACTAATGACAGCCGAGTCAAAGGTGACAGAATGTCAACGCCAAACGAGAGTGAATAATAGAAATCAAGAAATCAAGAAATTATTGGCATATGTGGCAAGCAAATGTGTGAGATAAAAATGAAAAATGCACCGACAGTCTAATTGGTCACTTTTGACTCCCACCAGTGTTGTTTTTGGCAGGCATTTTAGATTTAGTCTTAGTTTTAATCATTTGGACAAAAATGCTGATTAGTTTTCGTCACATTTAGTCACTCCTATTTGGGATAGTTTTAGTCGACGAAAACCCAAAAAGTGTTCGTGTTTTGTTGTGCTAGTGTCTGAGACAGTGCGTGCTCGGCGCATGCGACCTGCGTGTTGTCCCGGTGGTGGGCGTGACCAAACGAAGGATAGGTTGCACGAGCATTGCATTTTTTGAAATAGGAAGGGACGTCAAAAATTTTGAACGTCTGACGAACCACACGCTAACAATTCCGTCTCATCTCATCAACGAAAATTCACGTACGTTACGTCATCAAAGAACCTCGTTATCGTCTCAATATCGTCATGGAAAAAAGAGGCGTCAACAAAATATTTCGTTATCGTCATCGTTGACGAAAACAACACTGCCCCCCCCCCCACTGTGAGATTTTGCTTCGAAATGGGATCTGGATGGAGCTATGCGTACAAGCAGCTACATGCTATATTAGCATTTGGCAAGCAAAAGGGCGAAATGAATTTTTTTCTCCCCCTTTGTTAGATTTTGCACTGGAGACTATGCGGTCAGCAACAACCGTTGTAAAACTTACTAAATGCCATTTTATTGTCCTCTGGCAAGCATAAGAATAAAATAAAATTGAAAAATGCATTTAATGCACTGAATCCGCCTTTTTTATCCCCTGCTGTAAAAAAAAAAAAAAATTAACGAGCCATTAACAAAAATTAACGAGCTAAGGATAAAGCTGTGGTTGTCCGTTTTGCTGTCACATATGTAAATAAATGTGCCGCTGTCTACCCCACAGGGATAATTACAGTTCGCTGAATCGGAATATGTCCCACACAAAAAGTCAAATAAAAATGGAAAATAACTATTTGACGAGCTTTTATTTTGACGCTTTGCGACAACCAGCCATGTCTAAACTAACGACTTAAAACACACTTCTCATAGCACACGCATGAACAAATATTGTGAAGGATTACAGTAACAACATGAATGAGTAAAGAGTGAATCGACTGATTAAAAAGGCGAATAAATAATAAAATGAAGGTCGGAAACAAGCTGCAATGAAATCCCCAACACAACTTCCTGAAAATAACTCAGTAGCGCCCCCCTGGAAAGTTAGAAAAACTCACCCTTCGCACCTGTTTTGTAAATTGTCACGAAATTTGGTGGTTATGTTTACCATAATGGGAAACGTCAAAAAGTTTCATGCCATCTTGAAGTCATCCATTTTGGTTTCAAGAAGCCATTTGGGTTCAATTCCAGGCGTTTTGGTCAACGCTAGCAAGTGTGGGCAGACGGCGTCAAAATTTGATGATTATTTCGAGGCGCCGCCATGAAATATGACCCATCCGTCTTATGTTTCGGGGGTTCCAATCTAAACTAATTCCTTTTTACACTGAGGTCAGCCTCCATCCCAGAACAGATTGCGTTTGACTTTCAATGTTAGCATAAAACATGATTAACTCTTACATGTATACGATTTGAGAGCACACTGGAAGCAGACAGATTGAGCCTGGAGTTGGAGGAAAATGCTAAAGCGTTTCCCCTAGAGGGGCCACGTTGCTGCCACCAGCCCAACCTGAGCCCATGCAGCAGAGCTGGGATATGGCAGCGGGCCGAATGCTGATGCAGCTGCTGGTGGGGGGCGATGAGCCAGATGTGGCTACACTGAAGAGATATACATATATTCACCCCTCACACCCGGAAAAAAGCAACAAAGAGCAGCCATTTTCGCTAACACGCATCACTGCGGTGTGACCGAGGTAAGGTCATTTTGATCATTAGCGTTCCAATTAGCGGAGGCATGGAATTTGAAATAAACAGCAGCAAGAGGGCAAGAATGTCCTTGAAAGATTAGAAACTGTTGCATGATATGCGTTGTTTCTAGGTAGAAAATATTGCTTAGTAACGCTCTCAAAACAAAGGCTGGCCAATCTAAACAACGAATTTCGGAGATGTTCTGTAGCCCGCTTAAGTGGAGCGTATGTTTATTAGCTTTTTTTTATTATGTAAAAAAAAAATAAATAAAAATGCAAGTTTGAATCCAACAAAGGCAGCTAATATGAAATTGAAGGCGAGCGCCGGGTGGTTGATGCTCTGAGGTTTTCCGCGCTACGAGCTGAGCATGACTCATCGAAGGTGTTCTGTTACAAAACTCCGTTTAAATTTGTCCTCTGAAGGCCACCGTATCGCCTTTGAAGTCTATCGGAAATCAATGAAATCACAGTTTCCAAATTCCTCTATTTTCTCTCACACCCTCCTCCTTTTTTTTTTTTTTTTTTTTTTTTTTTTTTAATCCTTGTTTGTTTTACTCAGCGTGCCAAATGAGCAGTCAACTGCTCGGCACGACCTTCTCCGCGTAAGCTGCAATTTCCCTGAGCGCTGCACATCGCCATAATTACGTGCGAGCAAACAAACGAATGAATGATTGAGCACACGCGTGTGTGCATGGCGGCGTTCCGCTTGCTAACACCAGCCCACCGGCTCCACTCTGCCTGGAAACCATCGTGTAGGCATGAACGACCATTATTCTGGGAGGCGTTGACAGAGAATTTCTGAATAATGAAGCTCATCATTTGTTTGGGACCCAACATAATGAGAATCATCAGTCAAAAGCCGGGACAGGCATAATAATCAATTCATGATTATTCAGATGTTGATGAATCATGTTTCGATGAGTCCAAATGGAGTGCACTAACTGGCACTAACCCTGGAAAGTTGAGCATCATCCAGGTAGATAAAGACTATTCATTCACTCATTCACTACCAGCCGAGTAAAAAATAAAAAAATTATTTTTTATATTTTATTTTATTTCATTTTTTTTTACATTTATGGTCTTGAACATTTTTTCATACCAATATTTACCATAATGACTTTATTACTGTGTTAGCATAATTAAGTGTTACATAACCGCTTATTCTGATTTTCTCACCTCGTTTTTTTATTCTGCTGATATTTACTTGCAGTCGTATCAAGTCGATACTAGTAGTATTGCAAGCTACTAGTACATGCTGCTTTCTTCATTTTTTTAAGGTTCCTGTCATGGAAATGCAGCAAAAGGAGTGGCTTTCAGTTCTGTCTGAGTAAGACTCTTGATGAGGCAGATGGAGCAAAGAGGTGGTGACAAAGTGAGGAGGGGGTTAGCAGTGAAGGACAGTGACGTGCATGCCGGATGACGACTTATCGTCCACTTCAAAGCGGCTGACTGACTAACTGAACGGAATTGACGACGCTTCACTGCATCACAGAATGCATTTCCTTCCCCCTTTTTTAAGCGCAAATCCTTTATCCGACCTGACCCCGTACGACAGCTCGGAATTTTTCCGCTCTCCTCGCTCACAGCAGCTCCCGCGGACGTGTCGGTTCCGTTGATGTGTTGGCGTACAGGACGTGGCGGGGGCTACAACACCTTAACGCCTCCATTTTATTTCGAGCTGTGTTCTTCATTACAGAGTGCGGAAACAACACTTGCGGGAAGAACATTCATTCATTCCCTCGTTCATTAAGCGTCGTACTTGTTTGCGGTTGTGGCCTGCACCACCTCGCCATCCTCCCACGGACTCCTAGTGGCTCATCTGGAATGCTAATCAGCTTCCCACATAACCAGCATGCCCAGCACATGGCAACAGCACATTTGGAGATAGAAATAAAATCACCCGAGCAATCAGTTGTTAACAGTGTATACCACGACGAGTCACTCTTCAATGTTTTTAATGAAACTGTGCACGTACAGTATTGTGTGCATTTAAAGGCCGATAAAGTAAAAGCTGGTCTATTTTGCTGTGCTCGTGGCCCCGCCTGCAGAAGCCGATTGGCCCACCCAGATTGGTTACTTGGGCAGGCAATCTGCTGCCCTTTTGCTTTTTACCTCGAGTCACACGCACTATAGGAGAGGTCCCACGCGCAGAGGAAGGGATAGCGACAGACTGTCAAAATTTGAATAAATGTCAATCTACTACAACTAAGTTGTCTATTTTCTAAGATCTAAAAAAAAAAAAAAAAACGCCTTAATGATTCCATCCTTCCAAAAGGTTTTCCCTACCCAAGATGGTCGCCAATAAATTGTGGAAATGGGCTGCCTTACTGCTTTTTTTTTTTTTTTTTTTTTTAGCACTTTCTACTTCATTGGTTATCGTCACAGGAGCTTGAAATTGAACCCAGTACGGCCCAGTACTTTTATCTACGCAGCCTCATTTAGGGCTGAGGTTTAGCTTAGAAAAAGGTGACAGACTTCACATAGCAGCCATTTGGACCCTCGGATCAGTGCTCGACCATGCGCAACATGCGCACCAAAAGAACGTCAACTCACGGCGCGATCTGCACGACGACAACAACGCCAACAAACAAGGCACATGGTCGGACAAGGTCACTACAGGATGAGCTGGGAATAAAAATTTAAAAAATCCAGTAGAGGAATAAATATGCTAAACAGCAGTGGCCATCTCCTCCAATTAGTCCGCTTCAACAAATAAATGCCTTTTCCCCATCAGGAAAAGATCATCTCAGATGAGAGATATGAATGTCACACAGGGATGTAAAAATGCGTTTGTGTAAATTAACAAATCCCGAATTTATAATTATTGATTGGTAGAGGTCTGAAAACAATTCCTGAATGATGTTTGCAATTATTCCTGAAAATTCCTCCGAAATAGAAGCACCACCGTAATAAAGTCCCCTCACCTGCATTTGAGCAAATAAATGCCCCAAGCTGTTTGGACAAATCCAGATGGCTCAATAAGACAGCCGATATCCAGGAAGAGAAGGTGCCTTTTATTTTATCTTGCATGATGCGCTAGAGCGTATTTCCGAAATGGTGCACGGCTGCAGTACACCGCACGCATAATGCGATACGAAAGGATATCATGCACAATAGACGGCTATTGTATAGTCAGAGGCTGCGCTATATTCCGCGCAATACGACAATATCAGAATATCTGGCATATGGTATATGCATCAGGATTTGCTCAATGAAAACAAACATCTCTTTAAAGTTTACTACGGCAAATAGTTTTCTTTAAGTTGTGAGTTGTAGTCGACTGACATTTATTCCAATTTCGGCAAAATCGGTTGCCTGTTACCTCGCATAGTGCGTGTGCCACGAGGTAAAAAAAAAAAAAAAAAAGCAAACTGGCAGCTTACTGCTGATTGGCTGGTACCCACTGCACAAGGAACCAATCAGATGGTGCTGTGGGCTGGCCAATCTGCTTCTGCAGGCAGGGTCACGAGCACAGCACACAAGAGATAGAGAAGTGTGCTGCAGCGCGCCAAAATAAACCTTTCAATTTATCAGCTTTGAAAGTTATTAGAAAAGCAGATAAAGATAAAGATGTCCTTTATTAGTCCCACAATGGGGAAATTTGAGGTGTCGATTTATCGTCAAAATGCCAAATATCGGCCCGGCTGATAATCGGTCAATCACGAATATCTAGCAATAAATCGAGCTGTGTTGCTTCCATAACACACAACTACTTTATATGCGGCGTAGTTTGATAATGTGGTTCATGTGGTATGATACACGGCACGATATCGAGCACAAAAGAAGCCTCAAGTATATGATGTGACACCCAGCACAAGTGAGCCTCCTTGGTGGCATATTCGGCGTGATACGCGGCTTTGGTGTATTACCACAAGACATGTATATATAACGGATGTCATACTGTATATCCGTCAAAATGTGCAAAAGTATATCCAGCCAGTGGCTATGGCGCATCCTGAATGATACTTGGCGACGCCATAATGCAACACATCGTCATGATAGATGGCCCCGGCCAATCGACGGACAGAATCCAGCGTCAAGCACTCCGCTCCGAGCATATATTAGTTTCACAGGGGAGCTTTTACGCACTCCCGGAAAGTTGCACACCTACCTCCTCCCACTGATGTATGTATCGGATGAGTCGAGACAGTCTCAACAGGCGCAGCAGGCTGAGGATCTTGGTGAAGCGGACGATGCGGAGGGCGCGCGCCGTCTTGTACACTTCGGAGTCAAAGCCTTTCTCCACGATCAAAAAGATATAATCCACCGGTATGGACGACAGGAAGTCCACCACAAACCAGCTTTTCAGGTAGTTCATCTTGATGACTTTAGGGTCCAGGATAATCTCGGAGCTTTCCTCGTTGACGATGCCCGTCCTGAAGTTCATGACCAGATCCACCAGGAAGATGGTGTCCGAGGCCACGTTGAACACCAGCCAGGTGGTGGTGGTCTGCTCTGAGAAGAAGGTTATTCCCACAGGAATGATGATTAGATTCCCCATCATCATGATGAGCATTATCAAGTCCCAATAGAACCTGCAGAGACGGACACATGACACATGCGTTAGTATTTACCGACGCCGTCCACCCCCACCCCCACCCCCAATAAAAAAATTTTTTTAAAAATGCATCAAGATTAATTAACATTTTTTTAATTTAAATCACCATGTTATTTATTTATTTATTTATACAAAATGCAATCATTTTTGTATTTACTTTTGAACAAACTTACTTCAAAATACAGCAACCCGAGCAGGAAAAGACACTTTTGAATAACAACAAAATCTAATATTTTCATCAGGTTTGCGTCATTTTTTTTTAGATTTCATTATCAATTATACGATTTTTTGTTTTTTTTTACATAATCATGTGACTGTTAAATTTAAATCTAAAAATGCCTTCACACAGACTAGTGATAGACTGATTATCGTCCGGGCGAATTATCGGGGCCGATATTTGGCATTTTGGACATTATCGGCATTGGACTTTTTTTTTTTTTTTTTTTTACTCATAAGGCCGATAAGTTAATCGCTGTTTTATTTTGTCTCGCTGCAGCACACTTCTCTCTTTTCCTTTCTGCTGTGCTCGTGACCTTGCCTGCAGAAGCAGATTGACCCACCTACAGCACCATCTGATTGGTTCCTTGTGCAGTGGAGATTTTATTTTTCAAAATTCTGACACCATTTGAACCCTTTTTTTATTCCATAAGTGAATATCGGCTTCAAATATCGGTGATCGCCCTCCACGACCACTAATGATATCGGCCCTGAAAAAAAAGCATATGGGTCTCTCTCTTATTCAGACCTAATGACAATTAAGAGTCTTCAGTGAACCTAACATGCACGCTCTGGCAGATATGCTAACCACTCGGCAACCGGGGCTCCTCTTTGTAGCCAAGAAAGCAAAAAAAAACTTGCCGTTCATATTTCAATGCTGCTATACAAGCACCCACCATGATAACTTTTGTGGTATTAGCACAACCTTCCCCCAATAACAAAACAAACAATAATGCCGTCCTTGTCCAAGGCTGCGTTGGCGGCCCTGCAAGCAATCCACCGGCCCCTCCGAGCGTCCCCCGACCGCCGATAAGCTCTGAAAATAGATGCTTTCAGGCATTCTATCTCGCGGCGACTAAAAACTCCACTGTGACGCCATCCTCCGAGGGTGGAAATCGACGAGCTGGCTGGCTCGCTGGCAGGCCGCCTGCACTTGCGCTGGCAGTCTGGACCGACAGTAATGGATCCGTTTGAATTCATTAAGGCACGGCCTCGGCTTCATAAATACCCGCGGATCGCGTGTCCGATAATTTTCTTCACTTAAAGCTAAACAGCGGCCCTGCAGGCACTGCACAATATAGCGGCGCGGTTATTTTTACACGGATGGTCATTGACATGAAGCCGCTTGGTGTGCATGGCCTTGACTCAGCAAAGAACCTTGAGCGGAGCGTCCGGGCTATTATTCTATCAACCGACCGTAGCCAAACGGGCCTTGAGCCTGACAGCCGTGTTATTCGTCTTTTACATGAACATATCATGTGAAAGGTCACTTTGGGGAAAAACGTGACGTTGCTCACCATCCAGTTTAAATCAGCATCAAATATAGTAAATGAGCATTTAATTGTTTGTGCTACTGCACAAGTGGATCACAATCAATCCGAAAATCTAATTTCGGTTTGGACAGAAAAATTGGAATAATAATGGATTCATCCGTGGATTTTTTTTTTTTTTGTTGTTTTTAATAATCAATGAATGAAATTTAATTTCCATCGAAAAAAATAATTAAAAAAAAAAACAGGACATGATTTCAATTTGAAAGTGCATTCAATGCAGAAATAAATAAACTAAAATTCAGTTTCCGGTTGTGCGAAAATCAAGTAATATATTGCGCATTGTTTTCCAAAGCAAAAACAAATGTGTTAAAAAAATCTAATCAACATTTATTACCATAGATTATAAAGATAAACTTAATAGTGTGAACCGTTTAAAAAATGGTGTTGGTTTGGGCATGGCCGTTTGTTTTTTCAAGAGCTGGTCACCAAGCGTGACGATGCAGTCAGCCACACTTAACAGCGTGTGCGGCTCGCCCGACATCATTGAATTAAGCGCTTGCTTTAACACTCCAGCCGAGATGCAAGCAGCCCACCCCGAGCGGACCCGTGCCGGGTTAGGACTGCAGCCACGCGTTGAGTAGCCACTTTAACATCTCATCCGACAATCGAGAGCAATACGGAAGCAACTCAGGTACGCATCGGGAAAACCTCAGGCGGGATCGACGGGAGCCAGAGATGCCATTAACTGATAAGTGTTCAGGGAAAAAAAAAAAACGCGGATGACTCTGCAAATCACCACCAACATGTTTGCACCGCGGGCCAAGTGACTTCATTAAATCAGCCGCTCTTTTTCCACATTTTGTTCTGAATAAAAAAGGTGGAGACGAGATCGATTCTCAAATTTTCCACTTTCAGAAGAATCATGAGAGGATCGGGATGTCAATTGTGCATAAAATGCCTTTGACAAAGTTCGGAAAAAGCAAGAGTCTTCCTGCCTTGTTTCACTCATTGTTGTTTTTTTTTTTTTTACATGCGGCTTTATCAAAACCATATGTCATCTAAAACAAGCCTCATATTCAATATTTTGAAAACATATCGGAGTGTGCGCCGATAAGCTAACTCAGCCTGGCTGAGCTAGCTTACCGGCGCAAGAAGAAGGTTTACCTTTGTAATTGAAATTCACTTACTTTAACCTCGAGCATCCTTAGCCGTACACTGCGCAACGACAGAAGCCGAAGTCTTCTTTAGGACCGATTTTTAAATCCATCGCCTTGAGCCTTTTCTGTGGGCGGTGTTCTGAAACTCCTTCCTACCCATCGAGACGTCCTACCAATGCCTTGTGCGCATGCGCACAAAGCCGACCGCGATTTCGTGGGAAGTTTGGAGCTTTTTGTCCTACCTGTCGTTTGTTCGATTAAAAGTGGGGAGTACTTAATATTTTTATTTTCATTGAGTCTTATTTGAATTTTCCATTGCCTCAAAATACACTGACGTCTGTTGAGCACATTACATTCCCCACTTTTTATTCTTTAGCTTTGGACTCAACATGAGACTGTTCTGCTGTTCTTCTGGTATCTACCATGTATGTGTTTATGTGTTTTAATTTCTAATTCCCCGCTAATTTATATAACAATATGGAAAGCGCTTTGTTACATCTCCTGCTGTTGAGCAACACGCTCTAGAAATAAAGTTGTATTGTAACCTCCGATATTCCGCCTTCGATGTTAGCCACGCCCTTGAACCCTTGCCAGTCAATGCCAGGATTTTTCCCTTTTTCTTTCCTTTATTATGTTGGCCTGAGAGTTCAAACAAAAAGCTCACAACCACCTGCATTGATCTCAGCTGATTATCAATCATCAGTGTATGGATCAATGCCAATACACCATTATAGCCCTCTTACTGACCACGATCAATACCGTGCTATTTTTAGAAGCACTCGCCGGAAGGCTTCGCTGGAGGAACAACTGCAGATGTTTGATAATGGCACCGATATACCGTAAACTCTGCCAAGGCCAAGCAGAGCTAGCCTAGCCGTGAATATTCATACCGCCCAGAACATTTGACAACCCAAGCAATCCTGGAATATTTCATATCAAGTATGAAAAGACTAAGAAGGGTTTTAACTCATTCACTATCAGCCGAGTGAAAAAAATGGATCTTTGACGTATTTATCCGTCAATGGCAGTGAGTGAGTTAAGGAACAACAAAGGTCTCTCTTGAGCATGAGTAAAGGCGTGCGTGTGCGACCTCTCCAAAAACAGATGAATAATGTATCCTACTAACTTGCCATGAATCTTTAAGCAGCCACGGTGCGCAAAGAATATGCGGGGTGTTCCGTTTCAAGTGAAGGGATATACGCTAAGTCTTTATGGATGCTGTGAAGCTGTGCTGTTTTTTGTTTTGCTTCGTTTTCACAGGTCAGACTGAAAGAGGAACACGAGGCACGGAATGTGAAATGCGAGCAACAACACAGCGAGCGATAACAGCAACAAGAGCAACGCGGCAGCCAGCTCGTCGAGGAAGGCAATTTCCCAGGCGACTTCCCCCTCAGAAAGTGCCCTTTAGAAAATGTCAGGGCGCTGCTACGGTAGTTGGGGGAGTCAAGGGGGGGGGGGGGGGGGGGGGGCGAAATGTTCAACCTGCTTCCTGGAGTTGGGGGACATGCATGTTGGGGTGTTTGTCAGATTTTCAAGCGCTTAAAAAAACACTTACAATTAGGGATGAATACAAAAATTGAATTGTGATTTTTTTTTTCGGCGAGTATAGCAATTTAATATGCAACAATTTTTTTCGAGAGCCTCTTCTCGTGTATTTTTATTTCAAGAATACTTGAAATAAATTTATGTGAACAACAACATACAGTATCTAATTTATTTGACACAAATGCTTTGGTCTCATTAGTTGGTAAAATAAAGCAAATAAACTTAAAAAATAGTTTATCTACTTCAGATGAGTTGTCAACTTACCAAACGCTTTGACTTGCGGACTTTCTAACTTCTAACGACGACAATGTCACAAAATTCTACCAAACAAGGTTTTCTTTTTCAACTATTCATGCTTCACGAAAAAAACACGTTTTGACCGGTGCACTTAACTAAAAATTATATACATAAAATAAAAAAAATTAAAAAAGACCCTTATGTGTTCATGATAGTTCACAAAAACTAACAAAATAACTAAAATTGAAACACTCTCAAGAACAAAATAAAATACAATTGAAAACGCTCCGAAAAACAGAAACGAAGCGAAACATAATTTTAAATGTATTTAATTTAATATTGCAAGGTCAAACAATCATTAGAGAATGTGAATTGAATTTAATACACAATACTCACTGACCCCTTTTTTGTTCGTTTGTATTCGGCAAATGCTCCATATATGAAAAATTAAAACAAAACTCTAATACTAAAACTGAAAAAAAAAAAAAAATTTCCAAAATAAAATTAGAATTAGTAAAAACTAAAAAAACAGAATTAAAACAAACTGAATTTTAAAAGCAAAAGTCAAAACGGACTAGAAAATAACGAAAATGAAAAATCCCATTTAACATTGCTGTTGTGCCACAACAAAGTTGCTTCGGTTACACAACAAATAAATTTATAATATGCTTAAAAAAAAAAAAAACTAAGAAAATTGGCCAAGTTGCACATTTTGCCCATCTTCTAGCAGCACGGGTCAATCTCGTTACATAATGCTTTGCAGAGACCACTAAGCTCATTGACTGCTAATCCTTGACCACCACCATTGCTGCGCATACGCTGCATGTGCGTCTCATCTTGTCGAGATCATTCAGAAACAATCGACTCCAAACATATATTACAGCTACAAAGAAAGAAAGGTGAAAAAAATGTGGAGTGCCACATTCATATTTTTTTGTTATTGGACGTGGAAATCCGTCGTCTGGTTTTGGACGAACATCCGACTAGGCTAAACTTGCATTGTTAGTTATTCAGATTGCATAGATAAAAAAAATAAAAATAATTAAGGAAATTTGGTCACAGTGCGTGTCCACTTTCCTGTTCTGTATCGAGGACAGTATGCATCAATTCATTTCTATTGCGCTTATTGGCATTAGATTTGCTGAACCTGTCACGGCTGACTGACTTGCTGGTATATCCTGGACTGTTCACTCATAGGACGAAGAAAAAAAGTCGACCAACTTGGTTGTGTCAACAACAAAAATTATTCCCTCGACACAAAAATGTATGCCTTGAAACGACACAAACATGTATAATACTTTAAAAAACAATGTTCCGTGTTTCCGCACCTCTTCTGTCAACAGAATCGTCTCTCCCTGGATTATGCCGAGGGTCAAAATTGTCAAAAACGTTTTGGTCCTGTTTTTTTTACTCATAAGCTTATCTAGTAGATCCTATCGTCGCTAGTTAGAACGCACTATTCATTTAGCAAATAGTGCAAGTTACTAGCAAAGTTAGCTTAGCATAGCTAGCACCAAATCTACATGGCAGCGATCGGGTTTGAGTGCAAAGTGACGTTATTATGGTCGGAAATATTGTACGGAACATAAATAAGGACTAGGCAAGTGTGACATTCACTGCTGGATCATTTATTTTCTTCACGTCCGCTGCCAGCAGAGCAGCTCTTAATGGACGCGATCATCACGTTTTGTTTATGAATGACATAAGATCTTGGCTTTTATGAAAAGTAATATTGCCTCCTGTCGTGTTTGTTATTCAAAGTTCATTGGTCCATGTGACATGCTTTGATGTGTAATCGCCCAAAAATATCACATATTGCAATGCATTAAAAAGAAACGAAAATTAAAAAAGGGAGGCCAGCAGGCTAAGCATAATCCTTTTTTTTTTTTTTGTTTTAGATTTTTCATACGCGTCAATTTGATCCGCAACATAACAGAAGGGTTAAACTGTCCTTTAGTTTGATGTTAGTATAGAGCAGTGCTTCTAAAATAGTGGGACGGGCCCCTCCTGAGAGGCGGTGCAATGCTGAGAGCGGCGTGTGTGACCCTTTTCTCCCGTTGTACTACAATAAAGTGTAATTGCACCTCCACTCCAGTAGTTGGCAGTGGTGCTCTCATTGCTCATTGTGTTTGCCGAATATTAACTCAACGGTGTCGGTTTGTTTTGCAACGAAAATGCGATTATTTATATAAGCAGCGGAGAGTGGGTCGTTCCGAATTGTTTTCTTCTTCCTTGGGGGGGGGCGTAACATAATAATTGAGAGGCACTGGTATAGAGTTCAATTCAAGTGTTATGTGTAGTACTTGGGGGCATGAAGTGTGTGTGTGTGTGTGCTCAATTAAACAATAAATAGGATAATCAATTCCAAAAATATTGTTTTGTGACAGCCCAAGCAAGCCAATCCCAGGTCACATCCAGTGTCAACCAAACATCCCGACATAAAATACTACCCATAGACAATTTGGAGTTTTCATCCATTTCCTCTACTGCTTCACCTCACAACAATTGTTGTTTTTTTTTTGGGCGAGGGGCCGGATACACCCTGACTGGTTGCCAGCCAATCACAGGGCACATAAACAGTCACGTTAAAACTGTATGTATGTCTTGAGAAGTGGGCGGGAAAACCACAATACCCGGAGAAAACCCACACAAGCGAAGTATGCGTAGTACTTTGAGTTAAAAAAGAAAAATGGCAGACATCTGAACACACACGCAATTAATAAAAGCATGTTGCTTGCGGTGTCGTCGTCTTGATTTGTTTTGACAGTCAACAAAAATGTGGAAAACAACACCTACAGGAAGGAGCAAGGGCCCAAATCTACACCGGGAGCACTTCAATCTTAAGCTTTTACTTGTTTTGTACAAAACAAGACAGTGTATGAGAAACTTTAGCTTGAAGTACTCCAGCAGGCTTGCGCAGTCTGACTGCAGGACCAAGGACAGTTCTCTGGACCGACGAGGCTCCATAACGGAGTAGAGCTTGGGGGGGTGGGGATGATGGCAACCGTAGAACTGAGCAGAGTTGCGCGGGTGACGGCACGCACGATGAGGGCCCGGATGAGTGAGACGCGTTAATTGGTGAAGTGGACCATGAGACGGCCGCCAACCTGCACCTGATTTCACTGGTGGAATTAGATGAGGCGGTCGCAGCACCGGGGCCTCATTCATCACAACACCACAACACTTTCCATCACATTTCAGCAAGCAAAGAAGCGAGAGACATTGCAGGTTTGACCTGCCCTCCCCCCCACCAAAAAAAAATATAAATAAATAAAATTATATATATATATATATATATATATATATGATTTTTTTTCTTCTGACGAAAGCCTTAATTTTACAAGAATCATAAACAGTATATTAAGAATTAATTGTCTCCTGAAAAATCTCTTTTTAAGTAAAATCCATTTTTACAAGAAAAAGTCAGTATTTAACAATCAAGTTGACATATTTGCGAAAAAGCGTTAACATTCCAGGGGAAAAAAATAAATAAATTCTCTTACTTTGGCCGAAAGGGACAGTGCGGACGGAATATTCTTCTGGGTGATGCACACGTGTGTGAAATTTTTTGGTTGACTGGGTGGCCCTGCGGATTTCCTTTTGCCTGGCCACCTCCCCCCGGGTCGCCCTGAACTTGTCACCAGCCAATTGCAGTCAACTGCTCGGCTTCCCTTTGGATAATTTAGAGTCTTTGATAAACCTAAATGCATGTTGGTGACATGTGAGAAGGACGGAGAAAAACATTCCAAACTCAAGAGATTCAAACCCTGAACCTCTGAATTGTAAGGCACGATTGCCAACCACTTGCCTATTGTGCTGAGCGTGGACACAAAATTCCAGCCCTCGCTCCACTGGTTGGCCATCCTCAAAATGACATCACACGTGAATTCTAAAACTAAAAGAAGGCCCCTCTCGCCCCCCCCCCTCCCTTCAATCTCCTTGGTCCGTCGTCTTCCCGCCTGCCTTGCAGCAGAGTAATGTTTACAAGCCACGGTGCTGGTGATGCTGCATTGGCAGCCGGTCAAGTGGCGCCTGCACGAGCTGCAATCTGCGGCCACAAAAAAAAAAAAAAAAAAAGACGAGACATGACGCGCGCGCGCGGCGCGAGAGCTCGAGCCGAGCGTGTTTGCGTTGCGTCCAAGGACGTTTGTGCGATGCAGCAAAATGCCGCAATGAGACGCGCGCTTGAGGCTTGAGTGCAAGGTGTGCGCGAAAGCTCTCAGACCCACGGGTGACCGGAGCCGGGAGGAGGGGAGGAGGGGAGAGAGGGTGCGTTCAGGTGTTTTACCTAAAATCGCTATACGGGTGAATGATCCAGTAGCCGGCCGTCTGCACCCGCTCCTGCTCCTTCTCCACCGCTTTCTGGCTGCCGAACATCCGCAGGGAGAACTTATTGACTCCGGGCTGCATCATGGCCCCGAATTGCCTCTGCATGAACCCGTGTTGCCTGGCCGCCGCCTCCAGGTCGTCGAAACCCACCATGGCCTCGTCGCGCTCCCCCTTGAAGCCCACCGAGTTGCCG